>NC_140581.1:445986052-446256052 GCF_964204655.1 Triturus cristatus
ATAGATAGATAGATAGATAGATAGATAGATAGATAGATAGATAGATAGAGATGGCGGGAGACAGATAGATAGATAGATAGAGAGGGCGGGAGACAGATAGATAGATAGATAGATAGATAGATAGATAGATAGAGAGGGCGGGAGACAGATAGATAGATAGATAGATAGATAGATAGATAGAGAGGGCGGGAGACAGAGTGATAGATAGATAGATAGATAGATAGATAGATAGATAGATAGATAGAGAGGGCGGGAGACAGAGTGATAGATAGATAGATAGATAGATAGATAGATAGATAGAGAGGGCGGGAGACAGATAGATAGATAGATAGATAGATAGATAGATAGGGCGGGAGACAGAGTGATAGATAGATAGATAGATAGATAGATAGAGAGCGGGAGACAGAGTGAGAGATAGATAGATAGATAGATAGATAGATAGAGAGGGCGGGAGACAGAGAGATAGATAGATAGATAGATAGATAGATAGATAGATAGATAGATAGATAGAGAGGGCGGGAGATAGATAGATAGATAGATAGATAGATAGATAGGGCGGGAGACAGAGTGAGAGATAGATAGATAGATAGATCGATAGATAGATAGATAGATAGAGAGGGCGGGAGACAGAGTGAGAGATAGATAGATAGATAGATAGATAGAGAGGGCGGGAGACAGAGTGAGAGATAGATAGATAGATAGATAGATAGATAGATAGATAGATAGATAGATAGATAGATAGATAGATAGATAGATAGGGCAGGAGACAGAGTGAGAGATAGATAGATAGATAGATAGATAGATAGATAGATAGATAGATAGATAGGACGGGAGACAGAGTGAGAGATAGATAGATAGATAGATAGAGAGGGCGGGAGACAGAGTGAGAGATAGAAAATAGATAGATAGATAAATAGATAGATAGATAGATAGAGAGATAGGGCAGGAGACAGAGTGATAGATAGATAGATAGAGAGGGCGGGAGACAGAGTGAGAGATAGATAGATAGAGAGGGCGGGAGACAGAGTGAGAGATAGATAGATAGATAGATAGATAGATAGATAGATAGATAGGGCGGGAGACAGAGTGAGAGATAGATAGATAGATAGATAGATAGATAGATAGATAGGGCGGGAGACAGTGATAGATAGATAGATAGATAGATAGATAGATAGATAGATAGATAGAGAGGGCAGGAGACAGAGTGATAGATAGATAGATAGATAGATAGATAGATAGATAGGGCGGGCGACAGAGTGATAGATAGATAGATAGATAGATAGATAGATAGATAGATAGATAGATAGATAGATAGATAGATAGATAGATAGATAGATAGAGAGGGCGGGAGACAGAGTGATAGATAGATAGATAGATAGATAGATAGATAGATAGATAGATAGATAGAGAGGGCGGGAGACAGAGAGATAGATAGATAGATAGATAGATAGATAGATAGATAGATAGATAGATAGATAGGGCGGGAGACAGATAGATAGATAGATAGATAGATAGATAGATAGATAGATAGATAAATAGAGAGGGCGGGAGACAGAGTGATAGATAGATAGATAGATAGATAGATAGATAGATAGATAGATAGATAGATAGATAGATAGATAGATAGATAGATAGATAGATAGATAGATAGATAGATCGATAGATAGAGAGGGCGGGAGACAGAGTGATAGATAGATAGATAGATAGATAGATAGATAGATAGATAGATAGATAGATAGATAGATAGATAGATAGATAGATAGATAGATAGATGGATAGATAGATAGATGGATAGATAGATGGATAGATAGATAGATAGAGATGGCGGGAGACAGATAGATAGAGAGGGCGGGAGACAGATAGATAGATAGATAGATAGATAGATAGAGAGGGCGGGAGACAGAGTGATAGATAGATAGATAGATAGATAGATAGAGAGGGCGGGAGACAGAGTGATAGATAGATAGATAGATAGATAGATAGATAGATAGATAGATAGATAGATAGAGAGGGCGGGAGACAGAGTGATAGATAGATAGATAGATAGAGAGGGCGGGAGACAGATAGATAGATAGATAGATAGATAGATAGATAGATAGGGCGGGAGACAGAGTGATAGATAGATAGATAGATAGATAGATAGGAGAGGGCGGGAGACAGATAGATAGATAGATAGATAGAGAGGGCGGGAGACAGAGTGATAGATAGATAGATAGATAGATAGATAGATAGAGAGGGCGGGAGACAGAGTGATAGATAGATAGATAGATAGATAGATAGAGAGGGCGGGAGACAGAGTGATAGATAGATAGATAGATAGATAGATAGATAGATAGATAGATAGAGAGGGCGGGAGACAGAGTGATAGATAGATAGATAGAGAGGGCGGGAGACAGAGTGAGAGATAGATAGATAGAGAGGGCGGGAGACAGAGTGAGAGATAGATAGATAGATAGATAGATAGATAGATAGATAGATAGATAGATAGGGCGGGAGACAGAGTGAGAGATAGATAGATAGATAGATAGATAGATAGATAGAGAGGGCGGGAGACAGATAGATAGATAGATAGATAGATAGATAGGGCGGGAGACAGAGTGATAGATAGATATATAGATAGATAGATATATAGATAGATAGATAGATAGATAGATAGATAGATAGGGCGGGAGACAGATAGATAGATAGATAGATAGATAGATAGATAGATAGAGCGGGAGACAGAGTGAGAGATATATAGATAGATAGATAGATAGATAGATAGATAGATAGATAGATAGAGAGGGCGGGAGACAGAGTGAGAGATAGATAGATAGATAGATAGATAGATAGATAGATAGATAGATAGAGAGGGCGGGAGACAGAGTGAGAGATAGATAGATAGATAGATAGATAGATAGATAGATAGATAGATAGAGAGGGCGGGAGACAGAGTGAGATAGATAGATAGATAGATAGATAGATAGATAGATAGATAGATAGATAGATAGATAGAGAGGGCGGGAGACAGAGTGAGAGATAGATAGATAGATAGATAGATAGATAGATAGATAGATAGATAGATAGATAGATATGTGTGCATACCGGGTCTGGTGGCTCAGTGGATGAAGGCGTCCGCTGCAGTGGCCTGTGTTCAACCTCATGGTGATAGTTTTTTTTTGCTCTAGCCCCGCCCCCTCCCCCACTCGCCCCGCCCCCAATGGTGCGGCCCTCAGCCAGAAACCACACTGTAAATTTGGCCCCCGAGAGAAAGTTTGTGAGTACCCATGCTCTATGAGGTGTGGCATCTGCCTTCTGTAGATAGCTTGCTGACAGAACATTGTTACACCGCGGCCGTGGTTCAGCCTATGGTGCCTTCGTCCTCCTCCTGGGCACACAGCAGTCCTCCATGGCGTGTTGTGCGACCTGCAGTGCTCTACAACATGTGGATCTATGTGGCGTCACGCTGTTATTTCAGTAGCGTCTCGGGTACGCAGGGGTTCCAGTTTTAGAACCGCAGCTCCATGCACGATGCTCTATTTGGGCACTAAGGTTCTTACCTCACGCCTGGGAGGCAGAATTAATTCTCCAGCAACCATTCTCCGCCCAAAGGCCATTTTTCAGCAGGTCTTCTTCCCATGATTCTGCAACCTTGTTCCCAGAATGCCTTGAGCAGGGTTTTCTTGCACCATTTTAAGATTGCGACTTTTCTTATCTTTTTCACCACTACTTCTCAATCCAAAATGGTGACTGCTCACTTCCAGTCCCATCTCTTCCGGTCTATAGGTATCTAAGGGGCTGAATGTTTCATTTCCTTGCATTGCAACACTCATTGCTCCTGCTGGGATGTATTCGCTGCTGTTAGTGTATTTACGTTGCTGTTGGCTCTTCTTGTTCCAATTTTGGAATTCCTGTTGGACCCTTCTCTGTTTCCTGGTTTTACTTCTCCTCCCTGGTTTTTCTGTTGTCTTCTTCCGTTCCTGGAGTCTCCACTGTAGACTGAGATGTTTTCCTTTTGGAGTTTTTACTCTTGGGAGCTCCTTCTGGAAGGCACTGTCTGCCCTGGCATTACATTGTCAGCAGCACTATTGCTACGGGAAATGGTCGCCCTACCACAGACAGACCAGAACCTTCAAGACCTGGAACGGGAAACCTCTCTGTGCGCCAGAGACAGAAAGAGATGTTCCGGACCTGACAGATCATGTATTTTGACAGTTACTGGATTGACTTCAGATTGAATGAGCTAGTTCTGGCCAAAAAAAACCTGAATATCTTGGTCTTTATTAAAAGAAACAGCCTTTGTGATAAATACAGCCTGCTTCAGAATGCCTATTGTTCAGCTAGTCCTTGTCCAAACTCTTTTGAAAACTGACCTTGACATGACGGCGTACTCCAAAACAATGTGTTCACGTAATGCAACTCCTTTCATTTCTTGGTGTGATCAAGGTAGCCAGTTCAGGCCTTTGAATTCTGTGCCAGAGTAATTTCAATTAAGCTCCATAAGAATAATATTAAAGCCCCTGAGGCCTGTTTAATTCAATGTAGGTATTGATTCCTAAAGCTCACACCCCAGCAACAGCTGCTTTGATCAGCATAACACAGATTTGCTTGCGCTCATCTCAAATAGATGGATCTATTAATGCATATTAAAACATTACAAAAAAAGTTTACATTATACGGTAATTATCTAAATAGTTGAGTAACAAAGTTTGCACCCTGAAATACAAACTGTTTTTTAATTAATTTTATTTTATTTTACGAATTTAGCTCATGTTTGCTCGCTCAGAAGCTTGTCAAACAAGAGCGGTCTCTTCCGAACAGTATCTATCAGGTGATTGAATTTCAGTAATGTTCTATTGATCAGCACATGACAACAGTAGATATCATGTGGCGGAGAGTCTCTGGGTCCTGGTGTTGGGCTTTTAACGTCTACAAGTCCATAACCATCCAATGCTTGGTCCCAATGCTCTTCGTTCTGCACATGTGGCTGATGGCTGGAGTCGTCCTCATTATCTGCATCAATTACTGTATCTTATACTTATTTGCGCATCTGTTGGTTCAGTGGGGGTGTTGGTGGATCTATTTCTGGCTACTAAACTGGTTGATTTAGCTGACCATCAGAACTGCTGGATGAACCTGAGGTTGTACAGCTGGATAATCATGGGGTAATCCATAATGTTTCATGGAGTTGAGAAATACCATTGGTGTCTGTACCATAGGCTCTCTTGGAACTATTGGTGGCTCCATTTTAGCCTAGTGTGTACCATTTTTAACTGGGTTTTTGGTAATTTAACCCCTCTTCCGAATTCAATAGCACATAGATGCCTAAATAGTGTGGTCTTTCAGCCCATGGGCCACTTATGAACTTCATGTCTTCAACTGAAAACAAAGAAGGAAGTTGGCTGCCACTTTCTGCACTGCCCTGCATGGTAAGTCTTCTAAGAGCTGTCTTGCTGGTTTCTGTGTAATTCGTATAGGGAATACCAGAGACCATAGTTGTAATAGTTAGCAAAGTTGTCCCTTTTGTTGACAAGCTTATGTCCAATCTTGTTGTGAAAAGGGTTGGTGCCAAAACAATGATAGCATTGTTTCCTTGATGAAGGCACAATTGTCTTCGTAGACAGTGTCTTTGTCAAATAATTTGTCCTCTATGAGGCAGCCTTCATCAATACTGTGGCCTTCGATGATGATGTGGTCGTTGCTAACAGTATAGTTGAGTAGCTGTTCACCAACTGTAACTTCAGTGGCAGTATTTTTATTGAAAAGAAAGTGTTCGTCCTTACGGCTCCAACTCTTGACGATTCAGACTTCGTCACCGATAATTTTGTTTCAGCCACTGACATCCTTTTCTTGCTTAATTTCAAGGGAGAAGTGGATGGCGTTATTCTGTCTTTGATGTTGAGGGGGAAGATGTCTGACTTGTAGCAGATCTTTTTGTTGATTTTATGCTGTTTTAGCCCCAAGATCAGAAATTTTTAGCACAGACACAGATTCTTTTGGTGGGGGTCGCAAAGATCTCTGCTAAGTGCCTTCGACTGCATCCTTGGAAGTGTCAAGTTCCAACCTGTGCTTTCAGGCTTATTGATGATGGCTGCAAAGAGGGTCTTTTAATAGAACTTTGACTTGGAGCATCTCCATTTAGGGCCCGTCGAAGATAGACTTCTGTTGTTGTGCCTTCCCATTAAATATCCTAGGACCGTTTTCGGGGTTTCACCCCTCTTCAGCCAGGATAGCTTGACTCCAGTGCAACATTCCGTCCATCATCTTGTGTGTTTTGCTGTTCGCCCTATGTGGGAAGGGTATGCCCAGACGTGGGTCCCGTGCTCACTACACCACTGGAGTCAAGCTATCCTGGCTGAAGAGGGGTGAAACCCCGAAACCGGTCCTAGGATGCTTGATTCCGGTCCAGGGAAGACATGGCTTGGCAGTTCGGGCTGGACTGTTCCCATGAGGCACAGGGTCAAGACTGATTTGCATATGGCCATGTCTGACCTGGGGTGGCGTGGTGAGCAAAATAACGATGGATTAAACCCAGATCTGTGACTGGGGGTGAATGTTTTGTCAATGTGCAACATTCCATCCATCATCTTGTGTGTTTTACTGGGAATGATGCCACATTGTACCCTTTGATTCCACAATGTTGCTTGAGGATGAGACTTCTGCAAGACCAACTAGATATACAATGAAAGGAAGTCTTAAGGCAATGGGTCGATCACATTTGGATTGCTACAGAATGAAATGAGCTGACCGTTGCAAATTTGCCTTTCCAACAGGTTCATCTGGGATTTTTCCCTTTTAACTGAACCCGATTTTCGTTAGCTGTAAAACTGGGTGCACTTTACCCTTGCTAACGAGTGGTAAAGTGCTTGCTCTGTCCCTGTTAAACTTGGTATACTCATTATTTGCACATTTAATTGCTTATTAGTCCCTAGTATATGGTACTGCTTGTACCCAGGGCATGCAAACTAAATGCTGCTGGTGGGCTGCAGCACTCATTGTGCTACTCACCACTATAGGACTGAAAAACATGTCTCCAGGCGGCAGTCACACAGCCTGGGTGTGCAGTTTTAAACTACCATGTTGACCTGGCAAAATAAACATTTTACCAGGCCTATACCTTCTCTTTTAATACGTATAAGTCACCTTCAAGGTAGGCCTTACAAGCACATAGGACGGGGTGCATGGTATTTCAAATATAGGACATGTATCTTTAATGTTTTACATGGCCGGCAGTGACATAAAAAACAAAGTCATTTGCACTGTGGCAAGGTTAGCTCTCCAATAGGTTAATACTGATTTACACTATTGCATTCAATAAGTGCTAATTTCAGTTTGGAAGTAGCTAGAAAAATGGCCCAAGGGCTCATTTCGATAGTGTTTCATAAACCAACTCAATGGTCAAGTCGGATTTTAAGTTACTAATTTAGAAATGACACTTTGAAAAAGTGGTCATTTTCCATCCTGAAACTTAAAGGCCTTTCTGCCAGTGTCCAGCTGTTACCTGATCCCCCGATGGCTCCCTTGTGGTGAGATGTGTATTGCTTCTAACAGTGGACCTGGGTTTGGGGAGGAGAACTTCTTCCTTGAATAGGAGGCTGTGCCCAGCCTTTTAATGAGCTTCAAAGGATGCATACCATCTCACTAGCCGATGAAGGTCACACCTAGGCATGCTTCCTCTTTGTCTCTCTAGTCAGGCTCACACCAAACCTACTGGGAGTAGAGGAACTGACTAAAACTGGTGTAGGGGATTGACCAAGGCTTGCCCTCCACCCACAGGCTAGGAGTGGGCATAAACATGGACCCCACAGACACTTCTCCTCAGACCACTACTGGACCTGTCAAGAATCAATAGAACTGCCTTGCTTTCTGAAGAACCTGAAGGACGACTGGACCTTCTTGTCTTGAAACCGGGACTCCAGAAGTGACTCCAAGGGTCGGTTGACTGACCACCTGTTTGAGCTACAGGTACACAACAAGCTTCCAAAGGCCTTTCTCCCTGCAACTGCCCAACTGTCCAGATCCAACTAGACCTGTCCTTGACCCTGCCTCTGCTAGAGTGAGGGCTAAACCTCACATGGTCCCCCCAGGTCCTGGAACTTAGCGGGTATTAGAGTGTACCTCTCCAGTCCCCCAAACTGCAAGAAGTGGGACTTAGAATTGTTTGCCAATTTTCTGGCTAAAGGACCGACGGAGACCAGGGTCACCGTCCAGCCATCAACATCAAATTGCTAGTCTTTCTCAACTTGTTGGTTTGCCCCAGTGATGGAGATCCAGCTTCCAGACCAGTTTCTAAGTCCGAATGTAGATGGCTTTAACGAAGTTGAATAATGTGGAGACCTTCCTGAGCATGTACTTTGGACTTTGCCTGCTCAGAGCTTTCCTATCTTCATCGACTATCGCACCAAGACCCCTCGTTTCAGAACACTGCCATAATCAAGCCCAGTTTCGGATCCAGCTTGCAGCTCAGCCCACCAACTACTAGTAGACCATCACTTTTTCTCCATCTAACTTTCTAAGTCAGAAGGTAAACTTTACCTCGAGACGAACCTGGTCTCTGTATCCAAACCATGCTCCATCGCAATCGGCTGTGACTTTTGACTTTGATCCGGTCTAACATGACCAGATGATTACAGTTGGTGCTTTGTGCTTTCTGGTGCTATCTGTAGTTCAGGCTTCAAAAATTCATGTCTCGGTGCTACAATTTTTCTAAATTGTTTTGCCATTTTTCTTGTGGGGTATTTTCTCTTTATTACTGTTTGGGTGCTGCATAATTACATATTGCCTCCAAGTTAAACCTGACTGCTTTGTGCCATGCTAATGGAGGGTTAAACACAGGTTTATATTGTGACTTTAGTGGTTCACCCTGATAAGGATTGTGATAATTTTTTAGGTTGGTTCTCACCACCCTCAACTAATACTCCATTTTCTTACACTGACTTACTGGATGCATGAAGAAAACATTTGTGCAGGACAAGATCAATATGATATGTAATCATAAATCCATCTCCCAACAGAGGCCTTGTTAAAAGGCTAAAGTGCACACTTAAAAAACCTAACTGTAAGGGGTCTTTGGACCCCGTAAGAGCAAAACTTGCATATACACATCCTAGAATTCGGAGCAGTTATACTGGCCAGGAATGCCTCTAACTCTTGACCTGGCACCAGTAAGTTCTTGTAAGTACAGGTTGGGTTTCGCATCACAAGATAAACCTGACAGTAGAACATGTGCTGGTATCACAGAACATAATGTCAGATGTCTTAAGTAGTAAATCTGTTGACTGCCATGAATGGGAGCTGAACAGGAAACCACTATAATTGGTGTTGCAGACGTAAGGCAGTCTTTGCTACTCCCGAGTTCTCCAAATGGCAAAATTACGCTGGTAGGTGATATTTTCCTGATAGACAAGGGTAAGCATTTTGATTCCTTAGTCAGGCATCTGTCTACCTGCTTCACTCTACACCTCCCACTCAAAATTAAACCTGGTTCCGAATGTTATTCGGAAGTTGAAGATAGAGCCACGGGCACTGACACTGATTGATTCAGCATTCACCAGGGAGTTCAGGTACAAAGAGCTGTGGAGTCTCTCAGCAGAAACACTGACCCAATTCAGACTGACCTGTGGGTTCTGTCCTGGGACCAAGGACAAGTTTTACATTACAAACCAGCCTTCTTGCATCTGACCTGCCTGGCTGTTGCAGACCTAGAGTATGACCTCCTTAAAATTCCACCAAACTCTAGAAAGATTTGTTAGGCAGGTAGAGCGGCTTCTTCAGTGAAGTCCTATTTCACACAGTTCTGCATTTGGGCTTTTTCAGACACATTTGTCCCCTTTCGATGCCCCCACATGAGATACTGCCCCATCTTCTATACCTATTAGAGTGAGGCTTATGATAATCCACAGTTAGGGTATACTTTGCGGCTATATCCAAATATCACGGGACTTAAACTGCATCTTCGTTATCATGAAGCTAGACTAATGATTGAACTACAGTAATAACATTGTTGAGGGGACATTTTTGCACCTTCCCTCCTCTGGACAAAAAAATCCAGCAGTTGGAGAGCTCAACATTATACCAGGGTCTTATTTTTTAAAGGCTCTTTCAAGCCTATAAATAAGAACACCTCTTCAAATGCTATCATGGAAAAATGTGTTTGTGTTAGGAGTAAAATCTACAAGGTGCATTAGTGACATTCAGGCAATTTCTATAAAACCGCCTCATATTTAAGGTTTTGCAAGAACAAGGTAACTTTCTACGAATCATAAATTCATATTCAAGTGCCAACATATTTCTATTTGAAAGAGAATATTCAGTTACCAACCTCTTATTCTTAACCATATTGAAAAAAGTCTTAACATTCTTTAGGTCTGAAACATGTTTTTAAAATTGTATATCAATAGTATTAAGAAACTTTCGTAAAACTGATGAACTATTTGTTTCTTATGGAAATTCCAACAAGAGTTGTCATTTGTCAAAACAGGGCACAGCTTGTACCTCCTTATGCCACGCAAGAGCTGAGTGCCCCATCAAACGCAAGATTAAGGCACACTGAACTAGGGGCATAGCTGCCAAAGCTGTAAGCTTCCCTGGAATGGTCCTTTTAGACATATGAAAGGCAGCGACTTCGGCTTTAACCCATACCTTTGACAAGCATTTGCGTCTGGCTGTCCACTTGAAAGCTGAAATGGCATTGGGAGAGGCAGTGCTGTGTAACCTGTTTTGTTAAAGGGAGCCTCATTTCCAACCATACCTTTTGAATAATGCAATGTGCTGAATTGGTAATCTTAATTAGGGCTCCTGGTTTTATGGTATTTATTTTTTTGCCATTTCCGTCTGTATTTATCCATATTTATTTTTTGCTAATTTTATCTGTATTTATCCATATTTATTTGGGGTTTTGAGGAAAAATTAAGCTGAAATCCGTATATTTCCACATTTATTTAACCGAGAAATATGCTCTTATGCTAGAATGTCTGACAGGTTTCAATGCTGTGAACACCAGCAGAAGATAAATCAGTGCACTTATATGAAAGTTCAGTATCAAACCTTATGCATATCTGCTGCTGTTAAAGCCTCTTTACTAAAATTCCTTTCTTTTTTAACCCCTTAACTATCAACCCACACATCTACTGGCCTGGCAGTCATGGCAGACAGTATTTAGAATTACTCAAAAAGCAACTCAATTTCCGTTTTTATACACACTTAAAAATAAATACAGACAAAAAAATGAATGTTTTCTGTCTGTATTTATCTGTAAAAATCAGTAAAAACGGAAAACAGGGAGCCTTAATCTTAATTCAAGTATTGTCGGTCTGCTTGTTCTTCTGATCTTGCAGGCATTAGCAGTTTCTCCAGACTGAGTGTCTCTCTCAACATGCGCCTTCTGAAAGAATCTGAAAGTTAGCCATCGATGATTCTGAGGCACATGGCTTCTTCATCGGTAAAGTCATAGAATTTGCAATGTTTGATTGGTGTGCAAAGTATTTCAACAAACTCATTCATTGTTTCACCAGTCTGTTGTCGTGCTTTGCTGAAGATATACCTTTCATAATCAACATTTGGCATTGGATTGAACTTGCCTCCCAACGCTTCTTCCACCTTTGAGTACGACATTGCATCAGGCTGTGAATTATTTTTTTTTTTACCACTTCTTTCATAACCTGCAAGGTTTTTCAAATATTTAATGATTTTCTTATCTTCCTCCTCGAGTGCATCTATGAAGTCATCAAAGGTTTCAATGCATGTCGCCAATCTAGCACCAATGTTCTTTTTCTTGGACGTGTCGAACGGCTGTGGTGGCTTCTGGAACAAGGCCGCATTGTATTTTGCGCTCCCTTCTGCCGCCATTTTGCTAGTATGTCGTTCTGCTGATATCAATGTGCAGGGCGACTTTGAGAACTTCTGCGAGCCACAGCCCTGTGCAGAAGCATGTGTTGTGGTATAATTTAATTGCCCCCCGAGTGTGAATATGCTCTCTTTTCTTATACCTTGTTTGCGTTTTGATTATTTTCTTGCCTCGTGTGAATAGTTTCTTTATGTTTGGGGCCCAGCGTCTCCGCCGACAACATCACCAGCGGTATTGGCAGGAGACGCTCATCTGCAGGGCCTTCGATTGCTTCTCCAGCCATATATGGGCTGAAGCAGGGCTTTGACTCCGTATGAGTTGGTCACAGACTGCTTTGTATTGATTCTGGGCTCATGTGGCATGCACAAGCAGTTTCCCCTACTGTTGCAAACTCTCAGGTGAAGCAGTTTTATTTTCCACAGACAAGTAATTCCAGACACTTCACCAGTTGTAGCGTCTTCCCCAGCCTTGGAGCATGCAGATAGATTACACCACACATGGGAGATGCAGTTAAACATATCTTTATTCTTTAACATCCATTCATGCTCTGCTCGTGCCACACCCTAACACCTCCCCTGCATACTTCCTGTTCAGAGTCCTCCCAGAACCACAAGGGTCCTAGTGCCTGTGGCATCAATAGGCTACAGTGAACAGAATGTATCTATCAAGGGCTTGACATAGTTAATAAAGGGGCGTTTATTATAGCTCAAGAATGCATGTTAAAGGAACAGTTTCAGTTCCTAATACGGTAGCCTGCAACGCTCCCACCACAAAATTGACACCGAAAACACATTTAAACTCAAAGGAAATGCGTGACTATTTCTGAGCAACTTTTTAAAGTTGCCTGTTCGTATAAGCTGTTTGTGACATTTTGACTGCAATTGGATGTTTCTGTGGCATTGGTGAAACAAATGTTTTCAAATTCCGCAGGTTTCTGAAATTACTTGCACTTTTTAGATTCTATTGGCTAATTACATTTCACACCAGTCATGTTTTCTAAGGGTGGGCGTAGTTCGCGAAGTAGCACTTCACGAAGCTACGCAAAGTGAAGTTCGCACTACGCGAGCTACGCGTAGCACTTCGCGAACTGCGAAGTAACATGTTCGCACTGTGCAAGATGTTGTTTTCAATGATTGCACAGTGCGGACAAGCAACCGGCACTGTGCAATCATTGAAAATGGCATATTGCACAGTGCGAGCTGTAGTTTTCTGCTGCTCGAGTAGATTTTTACTCGAGCTGCAGCTTTCTCAACGCGAACTGGTAGTTTCTCATCGCGAGCGGTCGCGAGCATACGCGACCCCTCGCAATGAGAAACCTGACCTTCTCGCGTTGGGAATCTCGCCGGGAGGTTTATTTTCCATGCTCGCGAACAAGGAAAAAGTCTCGCCAGGATGTCATTTTGCTTGCTCGCGGTCGCCAACTTGACGTTGAGGACCGCGAGCAAGCAAAAAATGACCGCAGCACTACGCAACACTACGCTACGCGTGTTCGCACTGTGCTACGTGCAGTTCGCGTAGCGCGAAGTAGCGCGAACTTCGCAAACTACGCGAGCGTAGCGTAGTGCTTCGCCCAGGCCTAATGTTTTCTACTTTCTTCTTCCATGTTTCTCAGGCGGTTGGATTCCATCAGCCGGGCAGTATTAGAATTGCCACGACTCCAACACGAGTGGATGAGTTTCGATACCAAACGGCGCGTGCAGGCTGGCACCCAACGCCGCAGTCTTTCGTCGAGCCTGAGAGAGTGCTAGAGCTGTTTCCGCTACTCAACATGGAGAAGGTAAAGACACGTAATCTGATGAGATGGATGTTTACAAGTATTCGTTTATCTATAACCGTGGGTAGACACTAGCATTCAAGATTAACATGCCACGCGTTTCACAAACAGGATTAAACAGTGAAGTGATGCCCACGCATTTTGTATAACGGTGTTGTAATAGCACAGAAATGGATATCATGGGAGATGTATCTAATTTATGCGTGTGGAGAGGAGAATTCCATGCACATGAAAAAAGCCGGCTATATTATAATTAATATTATTAGAATTATTTCTGTAGTAAGAGGTGTGGTGCAGCGGCCAGGGCGGCTGACTCCAGAACAGGGGGGTTCGATCGCCGGCGGCAGGGTAGCCCAGCACCTTATGACTGTGGGCAATAGTTCGCTTCATCTTCCCGACGGGCCCCAGCACCGGGACACCTTCCCTGGTATTGCTGGTATGATTATTATTATTGGGTGGCAGACCCAGCCACAGGGGCAGTGCAGCTATGGACACATAAGATGTCTTAGGAGCAATATAATAGAAGCACAGTAATGAGAGAAGAGAGCAAAGAACAGTTGAGCAATTTACACATAATAGGATATCATAGACTCATAGACAAGGCAGCTATAAAAGGAGAAAACAAGTTGTTGATTATTAACCATAGAAGTAGAATCTTAAGAGATGCATTCATTTTCTGGTCCCACAGAATCGGGAGCTAGTCAAATATGGTGAGAGATGGAGTTGCATAGTCTTCAGACAAGGCATGAAAATGTTTGCTTTGAGGTTTTACTGTTTCAGGATTTGGAAATTACAAGAATTGGATTATCTCTGTTGATGGTAGCTTGTTTGCTCATCTGAGGGTGGGAATTGAAGACTGAATTGAGTTCTGTGCAATCTTGAAATCACTTCGAGATCAAGTAAGATCCAGTGAAATTTTCTTAGGACAGCAGTGATGTGAGCTATAATTTTTGCCTCCTGCAACCAGCCGAGCAGCAGTGTGGAGATGGTTTTTAATGGTGCAGTAAAAGAGTTGAAGCGACCTGCTAGGATTGCAATTCTTCGACCAAGATGTGTAGGAACCAGGTGCTTGTAGTAGGGTTCAGCTTCCTGACCGGATGACGTTGCTAGGAATCAGACTTGGTTATAAAGGTTATAAAGATTCAAAGTAGTAGCTTACACAATTACTGTGGTTATGGACAAAATAAAGTGAAAATTATAGTGAATGTTTTTAAGCATTTTTAAGCGATTGCTATCTACCTCTCTGGGATACTCCCAGTACCCGCAATCTTAATTTGGTCAGAGAATGTCACCTTATACCACCCTCTCAATTACTTTTTGCTTTTGGATCTGATGCTTTCGATCTGTGGGTACAGCCTTATCCTTGAGCTCTGTAAATTCTGAATCAGAAAAACACAGCACATGCAAAAAGAATAAATCTAATATGTAGAGCATATGGAGATGGCCACAGCTGTGTATTCACAGTGCCATTTTGTTTCCACTGACCCAAACCTGGATCAATTGTTAGAATTGTACACATGGGTATTGGAGCATCATCTGATTCTATGGAGGGTGTAGGAGTACTAAAAGGGATAGATATTGTCCCCATAACTGAAAAATGCTCATGGCTGTTCATATGGAATCTTCAGAAATGTCCATGAAAACTACTTAACGCTGTAGATCACTGGCAATGTGTGAAACCATATTTCCATATTTGTTGATTGGAAAAAAGTTTTTTTTAAACACACAGCCTAGCCACAGGGCAAATGTGCTTAGCCAAGTTAACTGAGCTTTTATATATATGTGGGCGAGGCAGAGAACCTGTTGAAAAGCCAGGCTCTCCACTCAAGACATTGGTTCTTTGGTATGGCCTCACAGGAGATTCATGGACCATGCCATCACCAGTATAGGTGAGGAGGCTGCAACAGACTGCATGGGTATGCATTTCTTCAGAGGCAGTAGAGTTCAGCGAGGTCTGCAAAGTATGTGAGCTGCTTGGTGTGTGACATCAAGTCTGTGATACACGAGAAATAGGGATAGTCTAAAAGTCCCAGGACACCAAAGGACAGCTAATGACTTTCAACGGTAGCAGCTATTAGTGGAGTGAAAGTTCCTCATGTTTCAGAGCATTCTTTGCCTGGCAGGGAAGTATTCTGACATCGGGTATAGAATTTTTAACAGTGTTTTTTAGAGCCATCCCTACCTAGGATATCAACTCTAACTTGCAGTATTTATCGCAAAGAGAGGAGAAAGGAGATCCTTATTTATACAGGCCTGTTTGTTTTCTTTAGTCACAGTATGTTATTAAGGTGTTGACAATGGTGGGGAATTAATTGCCTGTTGGCATAAAGGAAGATGGAGCACTAATGTGTATTCCTTGTGTGAAAGCTGATTAAATTGTTACATTAAGAATCCCTCCGAGCACAGATTTCATTAAATCAAATTACTTTCCGGACCACCACCTGAAAAAACAATTTCTTGCATTTTTCTGGACCCCAGTAGGACAAAGCACCTTCTGCAACTTATCCTTCAACAAATCTGCCACTGTGCTCCCCAGCTGCAACAAATAAAATTCAATACCGACCACTGAGAGGTGAACCCCATCATCCCTGAAAAACGGAGGTACTCCAAACAAATATCCCTTCCTCCTCACAAAACTTGCACAACTCTCTGTTCACTTTGCAGCGCACTCTATCAGCGCTCCAGGATTTTTGCATCTTGCCACTCCCTCCTGGGCAATGAGCCATTCCACAGCACTATTCTGCCTGACCAGCCCCCTTCAATTCCCGCAAATCCGCCTTCATGGCCTTCGACAACACCAACCCTTCCTGCTTCTCAAGGTCATTTTCCCAGAGATGCACCAACACCATATCCTGACACACACTAGGAGGCGAAATTTCCAGTTTATGGAGCAATTTATGCCAACTCGTGTCCCTTTTCTAAACTATTTAACTTGGTAGCTAAGGTCGTCCATTCCCACCTGTTCCCCATATCTCCTGGCAGCCACTTGTCAAGCTGCCACTTAACAAAAAGAATGGCAGCAAATCCACATTTCAGTGCAATCTCATTTTGGGCCAACCACACAACCTGTTATGTAAACAGCAGCAAACAATTAAACAATGCCATTACTCCAACAATGATATTGGTCTAACATCTTTGAAAACAGTCTGATTTCCACCTCCCCAAGTGCTTTATAACTTCCATGGAACAAAGACTCATTTCTGCTTCCTTCACCACTCCTATCTGGAAAAAGTGTGTCCCATATTCCCCTGCAAGTAGCTGCAACCTCCCAAGAGCCTTGTGCAGAACCCCCAAGAGCTGTGATGCCATAACCCTTAATCTGTCTCCATGTCTAAAACCTCTCCTCCACCAAATCATCGGAGCAGCCCTTCTCATTCGGGTATGCCGAGAACATCACTCATCTCCATTGTCCCTTCTGATCTGTCTTTGACCACACCAGCCTGATTCGAACACAGGTTGTTACCCCCTCAATGGTATCCCTTTGTACCACCTTGCACTGCAATCTCAACAGCCTTGCTACCCTGAAGGCTACAAAAAATAGCCACACCATCGACAAAGCAAATACCTAACAATACCCCGTCAAGTTGAACACTCGCAAAGTCAGAGGTCTCTGCACCTTCACATTCCCTCCCTTTCTCCAGGCCAACCTTCCGAAATTCTCTTTCCCATCTCTCCAGCCAATGGCTTATAGCCCCAATAAAGCTTTTCACAGAAAGCCAATCTTGCCAACTTACCCGCAATAGTAACTTCTAACAAACTTTTTTCAGTCACCACCATTATAAGGTTTACTACATGATCCCAACCCTGCTTTAAGCCCTGTACTGTATTCCCCCCACCTTGCTCCAAAAGGCAAGCATTCTACCTATGCCTGAGTAAAAGCCTTCCATGTTGACTCAGACAACAACCACTCAATCAACTCTACCTCCCGGACCACCCTATGTCGCAAAAGTACAGAGGTATCTCCATCTTCACTGCATCCCCCTTTGGAGCCTACCCATAGTATCTCCTCCACTGCAAACAAGATAAAGCCTCTGCAATGCCATTGTCAATTCCAGCTATATGCCTTGCCTTGAACACAATATTGTTGCAAGCACTCCAGCACAAAGCTCTCAAAAGCCACTAGACTTTTCGGTCTCTCGCTGACTGTCTGTTCACTGTATTAACAATGGAGATGATGTTTATGTTACTTGAAAAGTACCTCCCCCCACAAAACCACTGCCACTAGCAGGGGAAGGAACTCCAAAATGGTAATCTTACATCCACCAATCCACTAATCCTATATCCACCAATACCAAATCATGCTCCACCGGCAGCATCAGAAAAGCTCTGAATGGACCATTCCACCACCTTTCCCAAGCCTCTCCTGGGTATTCCATTGAAATCCAATAAGAAGGTTTGCCACACCATCAAATCCGCATTAACCCCCACCCCAGAGAGTCACAATCTTGCACTTTCTGCTTGGCTTGCATCCCTTTCAACAATCTCTCTTATTTGTCCTGTGGTAACCTCCCTCCATCTTCTTAGAATCCAATTCCACCCCAGACATGTTCGCATCGTACTCTGCCCCACTGTCTTCTATAGGCCCAATAGCACCCCAAAATCCATGATCAAGTCCTCAAAACTCTGAAAAATTTGGTGCGCTTCTGAAGCTGCCTGTCCAGCAAAGAAGAAATCATCCAAATAGTATGGCATACATTCCTCACCAGTAATCCACATGAATAAATACTGCAAGGCCCACCGTGCTAGACGTAGTAAGGCTGAAGGCTGAAGTAGATGAGATAATAAATGGGAGTCTGCCTTTGGAAATGATAGAACTTTATGAGCAAGACGTACTGTTGTTTGTGGCAAAGTATGTCACTCGTAAGGCGAGGCCGGCACATGAGAAGTTGACAGAAGTGGCACAGAAGTATGATGTGGATTTGTCCAAAACACAAATGTTGCAGGGAAATCATAGGCTAAATTATAGTCATCAAGTTTTGGAGGAGAAAAGAGTCATAGGGCAGAAAATACACATTCAAGAGTTGGCTGTAGGGACACGCATGAGCATGTTTGAGAAGTGGGGAGAAAGATGGTCAAAGAAAAAGAGTGTCAAGAAGTGAATAGCAGATACACCACTTCGGGAGAGGGGGACTGCAGGAGTAGAGGCTTACCCATTGCAAGAGGTGCCAAGCGGAGGATATGTGCATGTGCTTTGGAGCAGGGGTGATTTGGCAGCATTTACAAACTATTTTCCTCGGCTGAGGGACGAAACCTGCTGAATGGTACAAGCAAGTCTATCACTTTGATAAAATCTCAAAAGTATTGTGGATTGATTTGAACACACTGTTTGACATCGTGGTATCTAGTGATTTATGGTCTGCGTGTAAAATTGCAGTTGATTGGCCGTCTGCCGAACCAATCTGAGACCACATAACGCATGGTCCTTCACCTTTAGTCATGAAAACGTTTAAGCAGATAATCACATGGTTACAGTCCAAGATCTCACCACAATATATTGATTGGGTTAAGGTAGATTGAGCCACTCAGGAGCCCAAGGAGGCAGTACATGCCTATTACGAAAGGCTCTTGCAAGCCTTTAAGCAGCATAGTGGCTTGGCCACTCTAGATTCTAAGGATATGGGACAGTTTGTTTCCACTTTTGTTTTGGGATTGAGGCCGAAATCAGCTTTATGATCCAACAGCATTTGATTTGGTGGCAGAACAAGTGAGTGGACTAGATTCTGCAGTAGGCCAGATACTGTAGTGACGAGGTAGATTCTAAGCATAGGAAAATAAAGGATAAGCTGATGCTAGTCCAGGTGAGGAATGCAGATAGGGTAGACCAAGTGCCGACAAGCGGAGGAACGTTGGGTCAGAAGCAGGGAAATAATCATAGAGGGACCTGTCGTAGGTAAAAGCAGTCCAGATGTAGCCAGGTAGTAGGTTCCAAGAAGATAGTTTATTAATCCAGTTACAGAAGATGTAGTTTGTAGAAAGATGGTAAGTAAGATGATAAATAGCTCCACCAGGAGCAGCCTCCCTGCTGCTCAGCCTGCATTCACCAACTGACTCTCAATCATAACCCAGGCAACCAAGCATTCCATGACATCACCACACATTCCAACACTCATCCTGGCTGAACAGTAGGGAAGAAATGCACAAAAGAAAGGAGAGGCGATAATCGAGTTACAACAGGTCCCAGAATGCGTCAACACACACAGGTTAGGGAAGAAGGCAAGCCATAGATTCTAAGACTGGCATCAAGGTCGTTACCCTAAAGAAAACCACTGCATGTCATTATTGTCACAAGATCGAGCATTGGAAGTGCAAGTGTCGATTAAATCCAGCGAATCGTCTTCAGGATGAGGAGATAGTGCAGGTACCTGATGTTGTAAACACTGTAATGCGCGACCCAGGTCAATGAACGGAGGGGTTCCGAGTCAGCAAAAGCAGGTTCCCCGACCTCTGAGAATCCCACAAGGAAACCGAGTATACCAGCAGATGCCCTTAATCGAAACTCTGGAGGAGTTTGATCCAGACCCGTTACAATGACTGTGCCTGAAGGGGGAGGAAGACTGTGCCAATGGAGCAGTCTTAGAGGTAGACCAGAGTGGACCATATGTGGAGGCAGACATGGATGGTCAACCCATTACATTCCTGATTGACATTGCGCTACCTGTTCTACTGTGAGATCTGCTATAGTCCCAAACCTACTCCTCTCTGGACAATCGATCCAAGTTGTAGGCGTTGCCATAAGAAAACGACTAATCCGTTAACAAATAAGATGCCTGTGAGAATAGGAACCTTTCAAGATCGACCCCACTTTGTGGTGTGTGATTAGAGTCCAGTCTGTTTGTGATCTTTTATGTAAATTGAATTGTACCATCTATTGCACGCCTAAAGGAGTACAGCTACAGACTAATGATGATAACATTGCATTCAAACTGTCAAATCAGAATCTCTGCATAGAGATGATCCCCGTGCTGATGGTTGAAGACCTGCATATGACTTGAGGGATTCAGTCTCTCCAGTGGTGTTTGATTTCATAGGAGAAGGGAGAGGACTGATTCGAGGGGTTGAGCCAGTTAAGATACAGATCAAGCCGAATGCTGAGTTTTGGAGAATATCTCAGTACAACCTGACTCCGGAAACGGTAGCAGGAATTACACCCATGATTGAGTCAATGATCAAGCAAGGTATTCTGAAGGAAATCATGGGGAGCCCATGTAATTCTCCTATAAAGGGGGATTGCAGAAGCCAAGCAAGAAGTACAGGATCGTGCAAGACCTGCGAAAGGTCAACACGATCGTAGTTCCATATTGTCCTGTGGTACCGAATCCATCTGTGATCTTGTTCCAAATTCCTTGTGAGGCTGAATAGTTTACAGTGATTGATCTATGTCCAGCGTTTTTCTCGATACCCTTACACAAGGAAAGCCAATTTTTGTTTGCGTTCCATCTGGAAAATCATGTGCCAACGTGGTGTCACATCCAACAAGGGTATACTGAGAGTTCATCAATCTTTAATCAGATTTTGAAAAAGAACATTGAAAGTCTAATACTGCCTCAGAGTTCAGTACTATTCATGACGTCCTGATTGCATCGGAGACGGAGGAGGCTTGCAGGATCTATACTGTTGCACTGTTAAACAACCTGGCAGAAAACGGGCACAAAGTGTCCCTAAGCAAACTCCAGTACTGTTAGCCTGAAGTCCAGTATTTGGATCATCACATTGAGAAAGGCAAGTGGAAGGTGTAACCAGACTGCATTTAGGCGATCATGAAAATGAATGCGCCTACCACACAAAAGGAAGTCTGGATGTTTTTGGAAATGGTTGGGTACTGTTGTCTGTGGATTTCCAACTTCTCATTGAAAGCAAAACCTTTGCAGAGGTTAACACACAAGGATGTGAGTGATCTGGTACAATGGGATAACAACTGTTTGGTTGCCTTCTTGGAGCTGAGAGAAAGCCTGTGTCGCGCTCCGGCTCTAGGAATGCCTGCTTACAACAAAGCATTCTCATTATTCTGTTGCGAGCGGAAGGGTTGTGCACTGTCTGTACTCACCATTACATATGGAGGTGTCTGTAGACCAGTTGCCTACTTTTCAGCTACATTGGATCCTGTAGCTTCAGCGTTGCCCGGATGTCTCGGATCCGTTGCTGCAACAGGGGTCAGCATTGAAAGGTGTGAGATACATTCTGGTTGTGGTGTGTGTCTTCTTAAGGTGAGTGGAAGCATATCCAACCAGAAGGTGTGATAGTCTCATGGTAGCAAAGCTGCTGCTTAGGGAGATTTATATTGTGCTTCGGATTTCCAACTTCATTGAAGTCGGATAGTGGAACGCACATCCTCAGTGAGATTATGAAGCTGTTGTGTATGGCTTTACAAGTTGATCAGAGGTTGCACTGTTACAGACCAGAACTCTCAAAATGCGAATGGCGAAGGTGTGTTCTTTCACGTCTTTGAAATGGCCTGATGAATTGCCATTGGTGCTGATGAGTGTTCGTAGCATTCCCGATAGGAGGACAGGACTTTTGCCCCATGAAATATTGATGGAGAGGGCGATGCACTTGCCAGCAGCGCCATCTACAGCATTGATAAACATCACCGATGATTTGATCCTTGATTATTGCAAAGGACTGGCGGACGTGGTCCGTTCTGTGTCTCACCAGGTTGAAGCTGCGACTACATCGACTTCGAAGGATCTCTGCCATGAGTTGTGCCCAGGTAATTAGGTACTTGTCCAGAAGCATGTGAGGAAGAACTGTCTTGATGCTCACTGGAGAGGTCCGTACCAGGTGATTTTGGTGACAAATACAGCTGTTAAGTGTGAAGGCTTGCCGAACTGGATTCACGCCTCCCTTACCCGCCGAATTTCAGGACCCTTTGATTAAATAGCTCCTCTCTCTGAAGTAAAATCCAGCCATTGCTGCGAAACCACTGGAGAGGACAAGCCAAGCTGCGGGGGTTCCTGATGAGGCTGGTTACCCACCAGAGAAAGCTGAGGAGGTTAACGCTACACAAGACCCAGGTATTGACTCTGAGGGAGATGGTAACGTTGCGAGTCAGACTCAGCTGAAGAAACTGGTGCAGAAAGCGGTCAGGTGTAGCAAAGGAAAGCAGAAATTGCAAGAGAATCATAGCCTGTGAGACAGAAGAGGCAAAACTTGAGACTTTTTATCCTGAAAGAGACCTTGCCCCTGTATCTGAAACGTCTGAATCGGAGCTAAGGGACACAGAGCAAGCTCAGGAGGGTTTAAGGAGATTGGGAAGAGCAATAGTACCATGCCAGAGGTACTCTGCCCCGAAGTGGACTTATCTGATCACAGATGCCAGGAACAGTGGGGACCAGGAGACTGAGGTCTTCATGACTGGCCAGCAGAGTTTCCGAACTTACTATTGGGTTTGAACTATTAGTCCCTGGAATAGAAGCCAATGGAGTGTTGACAGTGACTGTACCAAATCCTCCTATCTTGAGTGGCGTAAGGGTTTTGGTTCTGAGAGATCTGTCATTCTCAACCTTGGAGTATCAGCCACTGGCTCAGGAGATTGCAGCAGTTTGCCTTGAAATTCTACAGCGTGTCATTGAGATTGGCTCTGATCTTGTGAGGTATGGTTGATTGAACTGTAAACTGTAAATAAGATGCTTTTGCTTTAAAAAAGATAACATAGGCCCAAGTAGAAGAAGAATACATTTAGGGATTTTCTGTAGAAGAAGAAAGAGGGCTAAGGAAGTCTTTTTGAGCTGTGTAAGTAATTGTACGACGAACTGTGAACTTGGTTTTCAAGACTCCAAGAAACTGTGCATGAACTTTGTTGATCAGCAGTAAGAGGCAGAGAAAGAGACTTTGCGTGGATCCTCCTGCTGTGCTAACCTGAACTCAGTTAAAGATGGAGTCTGGAAATCTGAACCATAGAGCAAGGTGTATAATAGGTACATTTATAGTAGGAGTAATAGTAGTTATGGCAGTAGTTATTATTATGTCTGTAAAAATTTCACATGAAGTAGAAGTTGATGGGGTGGGAGTGCAGGGGACATCCACACCTACGACTTCTAACACAAAAGAGAGTAAATTTGGACCTGACAAAGCTATGCTAGATCAAACTAGTCACATGTTGCCTGTGGATTTGTCTAAGGGTGATTATACGTTGAATGCTTATGCAAAGTTGTATGGATATGTGAATACGATGTGTGTGAGGGATTGTTATGTGTGTATGCAGTTGCCTGCGTCAGTTGAGGGGATTAGCTATCATCGCCTGCCTCTGACATATGGTATCACATGTAGCTTGTTGCTTAGCATGTTTTACGGGAAAGGTCACTATGAATATTATTTCTCCAACTATGATTTGGTGCTTTCAGAAGTTTCAGCCTACAAAAACCTGAATTAGTATGATTACTATAAGCAGGAAGAGAGGATATTGAAGTATTTCATACCTACTGTTACATAAGATACAGTTTACGCTCACCGCCACAATTTAACTTGTGTATTGACTGATGTAGAAAAGAAGTTTGTAGATAAAGTAGAGGATAGACGTAGGCAGTTATGGCTAAACCCAACAGTAGAGGAGGGAAATTTGAGTGGACCAAGGAGTTAGCTCATGAGGTGAAAGGGAGTTATGGTCCAATAGCTTTAAATTTTGAACAGCGAGGGAAACATTGCATCAGACAGGTGCAGACCTATTATGATAGGATCTTTGTGGGACAGTGTGTGTGTAATCACATTTTCACAATTGAAGCCACTTCGAAGACATTTTTGCAAGAAGTGGTACAAGTGGTGCCAAATGTGTATTTCATGTGTGAGAATAATGCGTATGTGCGATTGTCACGAATTGGTGTGGCAAATGTTATGTGGCTGTTGTCTTTCCCAAGATATACCATGTTGAAAATTTGGGACCGTTGGAAGGTGGAGTATACCATAGAGAGACGCGAGGTACAAGTACAGGAGAGATTGTTGGAGATGTATTTGGAGCAATGATACCAAGTTTGGGAGTGGTTTTGAATGACCTAGAGATTAGAAGGTTGTCAACTATTGTGGACAAGTTGTCAGCAAATACAGCTCAGTCTTTGTTGCTTGTGGATGGAGAGATGGTGTCAATAAGAGCGGTGGTGATGCTGAACAGTCTTGCTTTAGAAGTGTTAGCAAAAGAGGGCGGAGTCTGTAAAATGATGAGGGTTAAACAGTGTTGTGCTTCTATCCCAGACAATAGCAAGGATCTGAGGAAGTATATAAGTAACATCACTGAGATACACCATGTGATACATGGTCTGGCAACAGAAGGGATTTGGGACAAGGTTGAAAAAGGATTTGTAAAGGTTGGAAGTTGATTTGCGAACCTTGGGAAAGGATTTCTTGGTTGCATCTTGAAGTCCATCATAATGGTTGTCACTTCTGTGATTCTTTTGGTTGGAGCGATGATAGCCTATAAGTGGCATAAGGCAGGATAGGTTGAGAATTCTCTTAGGCAATGGGAGAGAAGAATGGAGAGGCTGCAGGACAGTCACTATGAGAATCTCAAAAGCTTAGAAAGGTTTCGACAGGGAAGACTGGCTACGACTTCTCTTTAGGTCGGTTTTTTCTACAGGGAATTGTAATTGGTTGTGATGACACTTGTCATCGGGGGGGCTGATAGAGTGCGATTGTGCTCTTCAATTTGTATAGGTGTATTATAATCACGAGTAGTTTGCACCTGCATATATTCTTTTGTTGTGTTAACAATTGGTCATTAGAACGTGTACTGTAATAACGTGTAAAGTTAAGTGATAGAGGAATTTTGTACAATGTGGAGAAATTAACATTTTAATTGTGTCCTAAATGAGGAAATCTGAATGTTTGTTTATAAATGACTAATGAGAAATTAATATACTGACTATGTAAAGCACTGATTTAAATATTTATGCGTATGTATATTTAACAGCGTTTTGTAATGATTCTTATGTTAGCAGTTTTTCTGTAGGCCTCATGTGTATTTTACCCTGGCTCTCAAAAATGTTTTATTTGTAATGTTCATGTGTATGCAGAATCTTTGCTTTCTCACGTTTCTGTTGTTGGTGGAGGAATTCATCTTTCTTAGTTAAAATAACACTTTTGTTTTAGGAGTTAGTCTTAGGGAGGAGAGGATACATTTGAACATGTGGTGCTGATAATGTGACATGTGTTCTTTCTTACTGGAAAAGGCCTGGGAATCAAGGTAATCGAGCCAGAGGCTGGAAGTATCAAAACCAACTGGAAAGTTACCTATGAGGAGGTGTTTAGCTGGAAGGGATGATCGCCTGATGTGAAAATGGGTGTGACCTAGGATTTTCATGTTGGAAATAGGGACAGTACCCCGGGGGCTGAGTTAGGAGAGGTGATCTAGAGGAGAGAGAAGGAGCATCTAAGAATGAGCTCTGTAGCTTAGGCTACTTGACCCCATGCAATGTGAGTGTATTTTTTAGGAAGTCTTCACGCGCTGGCAACTTTTTCTGAACTTGCCTGGGGAAATGCTATGTAGAGATTTCACTTTAGTGGTAGTGTAGGGACAGACTAATGGTTTCTATTTACGAACCTCCATTGAATAATAATCTTGATGTAGGGGCTGTCATTGCCTGTGTTCCGGTTCTAGAACTGGTCATCCTTTGTATGCTCCACCGTCTCAACTTTTCCCGTAGGTTTGGCTTTGTATTAGTCCCGATGTGTTTCTATACCCTCATTTTGAGGTGTTTGTATGTCCAATTGTTCTTGGCTTTGTTGAGATTGTGAATTCTAATCGAACAAGATATTTCTTCCCTCCACACTTTTAAGCAGGAACCAACGATCCGTCGACCAGGGGTTCCAGAGTTAATCCAGAACCTGGAACCCGGCCCCATTTGTCTCGCATTTGCGGTAGTTTGAGCAATTGGCATTGTAAATGGCAATACCTTTTATTTATGTGTTTACAAAACCTGCAAGCGGTGTTTACGCATTGCTCACAGCTTTTGTAAACACATAATTAAAAGGCAATGTCATTTACAATGCCAATAGCTCAAACTCTCACAAAGTCGAGACCTATTGCAAATGCTTGTTTTTTACTATGCATTCTAGTAGTTGTTGCTGCGGAAATGGAAAAATTTAAAAGCAATGCTGCAGGTGCCAAAAGCCTAACCATGACACCTGTTGCTTCTGAACACCAAAAAACTGTGAACACAGACTTTAGAGGACACCGTTTTTTCTAAAGAGTTAATGTCCCAAAGCAAGTGACGCAGCTAAATTTGGTAAATTCATTTAAATTTCAAAGGAATGGAATTCCGGAGATTACCATGTTGACGTTTTTTAGGAAAATGTAGCGGTTTGTTCACAGACTCTATAATAGTTGATAGCAAATTAAATAAATAACCCAGGACAACAATTCTTGTTTTAAAACCTCAAGGGCCATGATGCGGCAGGTAACCTTTGTTGCTTTGTAAAACCAGCGTCATGTTTTTTACAGAGTCGAATGAGCCCCGAAAAGTCATAATATCTCTTGTATGGAGATACTGGAAAATTCATACAACACGTGCGTTATGGGAACAGAAGCTTACTGTTTGCCAGATGGTTAAAAAGTGCAGGTGATTTGTGCAGTCATTAAACGGGACACCCATTGGCCAAATAATTGGCCAGCTCCAGCAGGTGTATGACCCATGCTTTGATGATTTTCAGGGTCCTCTGTATTGATGGTAAGGAAGGATATATATTTGAGATTTTTAGTAGACAGGACCTTGGGCAAAATTTCAGCTTCTGCCCAGATCTAATTTTCAAGTGTTTTAAACGCGTCATAATCTGTCCTAATTTTTTTAATACAGCACTGCTGCCCCAAGGCGCTAGAAAGCTAATTTAGATTCTGTAATGATTATTAAATTGCACATGCTTAACAATTTAATTGTTTGGAAAATTATTTTGAATATATTTATTTTCAATTTTCCTAGGTTTTAGCAGGTCTTTACAATCCAGGTGATGGCCATATTGATCCCTACTCGCTCACCATGGCCTTGGCAGCTGGAGCCCGAATGTATGGAGCCCAGCTATATTTTCCAGCTCAGGTGACAAAACTGACTCCTAGGTCAGATGGTTCATGGGATGTGGAGACCCCAAATGGAACAATACATGCTAATAGGATTGTAAATACCGCAGGTAAGAATTAATGTTGCACCAACCCATGACTTAAACAATGTCAACAGTGATGGACCCTCATCAAGACTCCTTCTGTTGACCAGGTTTGGAAAGCAGCTTTAGTGTTTAGTTTAGAACTGTCCTACTTTTGTTTACACTGACTTACACAGAAGTGTAGTTGTGGGCACAGCACCATAGTAAATGCTTGTACAAAATGTTTTCATACCTACTTAGAGCTAAATAAAAGTACAATGAAGAACCCGGTTAAGGTTGCAGGAACAGAGGGTAAAAAAAGTATGGCGTGGCTGAGTTACACACAAGAAGTGGAGGGAGGAATGCGTGCAAATTATCTAACTACTAGGCAATTGCTTCGGGTAGCATTCCAATCCAGTCTGTTTTTGCCCACAGTGCCGTTTCAGATTAGACCCAGTCATATACAAATCAGTCTTGACCCTGCTCCAATGGGAACAGTTCTTCCTGAACTGGGACACAAGCAACTCAAGATCCCTTTTGCTCTATTGGGGCTCATCAGTGAGGAGTAGTTTGGTGCAGTTCTAGAGTGAGCCCTGGACCCATGTTTTGGCATACCCTTGAAACTTAGGGTGTTACATCAAGCACAGAAAAGGTGATGGGAGGAGTGCTTGCAAAAAATCCTACGCTGTGCAATTGCTCAAGTAGCATTTCAACCCATTGTTTTTTTACCACAATGCCATTTCAGATTAGTTAGAGCCATATGCAAATTAGCCCTGGTTGTGGTCCTCCAATGGGAACAGTCAAAAAGGGTTATTTTAACAGGTAGAACTGCAGGTTTTACATTGTAGTAGTCTGGCAACACAGGGTCGTCTTCAAGCCATGTTTGTACTGCCACTATAGTGGATGGCACAATATCTGGTGGCATGTAACTTCCAGACCCTGGGTAAACTTTCTATATCAAAGGGACTCACAGGCAAGTTAAATATGCCAATTGGGAATAAGCCAGTTTACTCCTGGTTATGTGGGGGTCACAGGCGCAGGATAAACTCTCTACATCATAGGGACTCCCTGGCAAGTTAAATATTCATTTAGGCATAAGCCAGTTGAACCATGATTATATGGGGGTCACAGGCGTTGGATAAACTCTCTCCATCATAGGGATCACTGGCAAGTTAAATGTCAGTTAGGAATTAGCCAGTTTAACCATGGTTATAAGAGGAGCACAAGCATACTAGTGCTTACCAGGGGTAAAGTGCACAGAGTTCTAAAGTCAGCAAACATAGGGTCCTTAAAAAGGAAAATAAATCTGAGGTGAGCACGAAGAAAAGGCACATTTCTTACAATACGCCACGACCATGTTTCTTATCCCTATTCTCCCCTCAAGTGGCAATGGTAATTTTACAAAACCTGTATAAACTGTTGACGTATTTATTTCCTTGTTCTTCCGGCCGGTGGTTTTGTGGTATCTGTTTGTAGCCAGATATTTTGAACCAGCTATTTGGTAACTGCCCCTCTGCTAGAATGAACAACTGTGGGAAGTGGAATATCCACTTCTAGAACAGGATGTGCCCAGTCTGGACCAGTTCCATTACGTCTGAGACAACAGTCTGATTAGTTCTAGATTTTGAGCCTACAGTTTCCAAAATGTCACCTTATAATCACTTGAAACTAACTTTCAGCTGCCCCTACACGAGGTTAGACTGTATGCACCCTGGCATGTATTTTACCTGTCCACTACTTGTGAATGTTCTCATGTTGAGCCATTCAGCTGGGGACTCAATAAGTACATAGATACTTTTCGATTTGTATAATGTACAACGATTCAAATGGAATATAGTTTCCAAATTTAGAGTAGAGTAGCTTCCACTATTAAAAGGATCCTTTTGGGTGTGTCTTAGATACAGAAGATAGTTTGTGGCCATAGTGAAATCTTACTATGGAAGTCACCCTGTGCGGCCGGCAGTTCATGCCATGCCCTCAAGTCTACTACCAGCCATGAGATTTGTTTTTTTTGGGACAAATCATGCATAGATACCAGGTCATTACTTGTGCCACTTTTGAATCGGCGACTACCTGGCTGCTTCAGCGCCACTGCATTAGACTAGAAACCCATAAATATTGCAGTTTTTGCGGAAGGCAAGTAATAGCCTTCAACATTTGGCAGCCTATGTATATCACGCGGAGGGACTTCAATACCTTTCAGACCTTACATATGCCTGTGGCCCCACAGTTTGAATGCTGGTGGCGTGACAACCATTGGCAAGCTGGGACTGCACTGGCAAAGGACAATCTGGGACACACCCTAACCTGGATACAGGCAAAGACCTGTTCATTTTAACAGTTTTATTATTTACTATTTTGAAGTGTTCTTAATATTTCATCCTAAACGAAAGTGAGTGCTTCAGTCCACAGCACCAGAAATGAGTGATGGAAATTCATCTTGGAGAGAAAAACAATGTGGTATTAACAATACCATTTTAAAGAAAAACAGTTTATTTCAGATATTAACTGAATAATTCATCTTGGCAAATATTAAAATAATTGCAACTCTGGAATCAAATTTAATAATAAATGTGTTTTTAAAGTTTCACAAAAACGTAGCAGAGAAGGTAGGTACGAATCCCATTGGATAAAGCATCAGTAGCCGTGGGGCTGACCAGATTTTACAAGATATCTGTCGAGCTATTGCTAAATGTTGGCACATTTATTCAGCATCCAAGATAATTATTCACAAGGAATAAATAATGAGTACGTGAGCTATGCTCCAGGTCGGGGCCTACCCTTTCTGAGCACGTTTGGAGAGGAAACAGCAGAAGCAGACCCGGTTATTTGAGGTCAGTCTCAGAGCCCAGAAACAAAATGTGTACCTTTGTTACCAAACAAAGGACACCTGTGAGCTGGTACTGCTCTGCTTTCTGCACAGTCTGTTAGTTCACAACGAATTAACACCTGCACCACAATCCAAGATATAGCTCTGACCGCATGTATAGTGTCAAGTTGAAACAACAGGTGGGCTTAACTTGCGGAGTGACATAAAAACTCAGTGAGAGTCCGCAGAGTTCCGCCAATGGGCAGAAATAGGCCCGTTGTGCTGCTCACACTGTGATTTAGTGCTGGCAGCACATTACATGCTGAAAAAACAGCACCACGTGGCTAGCCCGAGGGCGCCGATACTCTGGTTAATTTTCCTGCCCCTAAAGTAGATTTTCTTCGCGAATGGCATCCTTCTGACCATGAATGGTCCCGACCGCCTGCGATTGCCCACATTAGAAAAATAGATGTCTTCCTAGCAACCAGAAATCATGCTAGGGAATGCCAAATCTCGCTTGCAAACTTACCGTCCTGGAGTCACATACGAAGAAGCCATTCCGCAAGCAGAACGGAATATTTCACCCACCCCTAGTCAAAATGTGTAAAAATGAAAAATGCTAAATAGTAATGCAGCCAGATACCATGTAGTTAGTCATTTACAATGGGACACTTCCTAATTTTAGGATTTGGACAAGCCCATTTTATATGTAGAAATGCACATTAGTCCACTTTCCAAGGAAGAAAGTGAAAGCATGCTATTGCTCAAAAGGAGAGCTGTTAGTCTGTGTTAAAAAAAAACTAATTAAAAAACAATTACCTTCTCGCTGCGTCTCTCCTCCGTAGTCCCTTGCTCCGGCCGGAACAGAAAACACACCCTGGCTGCCCAAAGCCAATCACAACGCTGCAATGCAGCGTCGTGATTGGTCTCAGACGGGCAGTGGGAGCCTGGGCATGTTCTCCACCCAGCCTGTAATACATACTGGGTGGAGAACATTCAAAGTGTGCATGAATGTTTGGCTGGCCCGAGACGGCCGGCCAAACATTCATGCGCACTTACAGAGTGTGTCCACCACTCCTCCCCCTGCTCTGACATCAGAGCAGCCCCGCCCAGCCAAGCTGCTGCAGCACGACAAAATAAAATGAGAATAACATCAAGTTATTATCATTTTATTTTTCCTTTACTTCACTGCTGCCACGCAGTGGGGCAACGCTCCTCCGCCTTAGCGGAGGAGCCGCCACTATCCTGATCCAAAAAATGAACAAGTTAAAACTTACTCTTAGTGAAGCCAGGACAGCAAGTAAAACCACTGACACCAGACCCGACTCAGTGCCGCAAACACAAGTACCAAGCCAAGGATGAATTTATTTGGGGTGTGTCACACCCAAACCTTTACCACCCCAGTAAAGCTACGCCCCTGGATATGAATATATAATGTATGCGCTTGCAATATACAGAATGCATTGCTTCCCTTTTATGCATATGCTTGCCTTATAAACCATTGAAATGTTCTGCAATGCATCAAACAATAGCGTAGCTGAACGATACTGATTTAGTATTGAAAAGGGGGGGAAGGAATCCAGGACTGTGACTAAGAAGAGGACCCCCCCCCCCCCCCCCCCGTCGTGTTTGTCTGCCCGGGAAGACACAGCCTCCCATGCATTCACACAGCCGCACCCGAGTACTTCACAGGTCTTTAAAAGCTTGTTAATGAGTCTTTGATAGTTTTCCCTCCCTGCTTAGAGCCCCTGCAGCTCCACTCTGCCTTTTGCTTGGAGAATCAGCCCCCCCCCGAAATTTTTTCTTAGCACCCCCCCAACCCCCCCCCCCCCGAAATTTGACTCTAGTTGCGCCTCTGCTTGGGATAGATGCTGAGTCGGAAATGGACTCAGCACGGGTCATCACAGACCCAGGCCGCATGTAAAAGGCGTTCCGAGCCTGTGAGTTATGCTTGGAAACGTCTTTAAATACACTTGTTTCAAGCTTGAACAATAGACTGAATATATTGGGAAACGGCTCAGGGATGCTGCTACGGGAGTGCCTTCAAACTGTTTTACTTTTCATCCTTCTGGCATTCATTTTACCTCATTCACTTGCAATAATATTGTTATGTTATAATGTTAATGAACGTTGGTATAATCAGTGGCGAAAGCCCATTTAAATTCTGTCAGTACCAGGGCTGGACTGGCCTGAGCGAGCACCGGCCGGTGCGCCGCACGGGTGGGGGCCGGTTTTGGGCCCTGGGGGCCGTTTTTGTTACAGGACCGTTTTTGCAGCATAGCTGCAAAATCGGCCCTGTAACAAAATCGGCCGAAAACCGGCCCTGGCTAAGAGCTCGGCGGCACCCCCAAGCCCCGGGGGGCCGGCCGAGCACTTTGCCGGGGCCGGTTTTGGTTCTCAGTCCGGCCCTGGTCAGTACTACCATATATTAGGAAATTACTTTTTTGTCTGCCATCACTTTGATGGACTTCATTACTAGCACACGCTTTCTTTCCTCAGTAAGCGACTTTTATCTTTTCTGCTGCGCCATCCATGCTCTGTAACAGTCGCTGACTGACTGTGTGATCCCAGTTTCGCCACGTGGAATCAGTTAGCGCGCGTGCCCTGCAAAATGTGAGAAGTGTTTGCCTTCTCCCTCGATTGTGCTGCCTGACATTTGATGCCAACTTTGCTCACATTCCCGGGCCGGCTCCGAGCCCTGAAGTCACATTGATGACCTGCAGTAATACAATATCCCACAACCAATCGGCGCCCTTCGTTCCACCCCACCCCCTCAGATCATTACTAGGGTCAGGCCTTGCCAAGGCCTCCAGGGATCAGCTTGGAAGAAACGAAGGCTTACAGGGAGGGCGTGTTTACTAGCCTGCCCTTGCCAAAGAACTGGAACAAACTAGTTGGAACCTCTTCTGCATTTGCCACTTTTAGAATCTGTCCTGAGGAGGACCAGCAGCAGGATGAGGTAGCAGCAGAGACAAGAACAGCTGCAAATGTTTAATGAAAATGAGCGCATTCCGTCAGTTTCATATTCAGCAGCATTGCATTACCAACGCCGGCGCGAGAGGTCATTTACTACAACGAGGCCCGTTTTTCATCACGGGCTTTGATTTTGCAATTGAATTGCTATTCTTGAAACCTATATTTAAACACTTATATCGTGCGATATTTGACATAAACCACAGACCACCATAGAGTGAAAAAGGCCGCATTTTATTGGGTCAGATTTGCAGTTAATAAACCGTCAAACACAATTTTTAAACAAGCCTCACTAATAAAGAGTAAACCGCTTAACTAGTTCCTTCCTTTAAGAGCTTCCGCAAAATGCCAAAAAATCCCAAAGAAAGCACTCACACACAGCACATACATTTTCCCTCTCACATCTCACCGTCTACAGCCACCTTACCCCGGCATGTAGGGTTGTCGGGGAGGATGTGGCGTTATGGCTAGAGTTGCTGACTTTTTAGAAAATGGGAACCAGGTTCGAGTCTCGGCGTCTATTGTGCAGGCCCGGCTCCAGGAATTTTTGTTTGTGTGGGCCAAAAGTACATTCGGGTGGGCCACTGTTGGCCCGATTTATCGCTTATATATCTAGCCATGCCTGCTTCTGGGCCCTCCTTTTTCTCTCCTTAGTCTTACAAGGTACAGTAAAACACACTCTTTTCCAAGTCTCTTTCTAAATGTTATCACTCTCAAAAAGTGATTTTCTTCCATGAAATGTCCCTTTGATGGGAAGAGGAGGTTTCTAAGGTGGGAGTATCTAGCAAGTGACTCTACTCGGGCTCCCTCTGTGCGAGCCTTCAGGGAGAAACCCTCTTCATTACTACCTCCACCTGACCCCTGACTGTGCAGCACGCTCCCTTACAGGCTTGATTATCCACTTTCCTACCACCCCTCTCCATTACACCACCATTCAGTTCCACTTTCATTATTCCCAGTAAAAACCAATAGTAAAATCACCTTCAAACTTATAGCAGTAAATGTAATCAGCATGCATGTTAAAGTATGCTCCACAGTTGTCCTAATCACCTGACTGTTAATTAAATAAACAAAACCATAAAGGCCATGACAGGGCGGCTTTAGTGCTGGTGCAAAAGTCTTTTTGACCTCTTTTTTGACCTCGTTCTCTGTAGATAACTTAACAACCACCCTCCAACAGTGCCCTTCATCTCTCCGTAGCCACTCCCCCTCATGGCCTCCTCCTCAGACTCCCTAACTACCACCCTCCACCAGTGCCCCTCATCACTCCGTAGCTCCCCCACACCCTATGACCTCCTCCTCAGATTCCCTCACTGCCACCCTCCACCAATGCCCCTCATCTCTCTGCAGTTCCCCCGACCCAAGAGCCCCTCATCGGATTCCCTCACTGCCACCCTCCACTAGTGCCCCTCATCTCTCTGCAGTTCCCCCCCACCCCATGACCTCCTCCTCGGCTTCCCTCACTGCCATCCTCCACTAGTGCCCCTCATTTCTCTGTAGCCCCCCACCCCATGACCACCTCCTCAGATTCCCTCACTGCTCCCTCTACCAGCACCCCTCAACTGTCTGGAGTTCCCCCACCCCATGACCTCCTCCTCGGAGTTCCTCACTGCCACCCTCCACCAGTGCCCCTCATCTCTCTGTAGTTCCCCCCCACCCCATGACCTCCTCCCCTGATTCCCTTACTGCAACCCTTACCAGCTCTCCTCATCTCTCCGTAGTTCCCCCCACCCCGTGACCTCCTCCTCGGACTACCTCACTGCCACCCTCCACTAGTGCCCCTCATCTCTCTGTAGTTCCCCCCACGACCCCCTCATCGGATTCCCTCACTACCACCGTTCACCAGTGCCCCTCATCTCTCTGTAGTTTCCCCCCACCCCGTGACCTCCTCCTCGGATTCCCTCACTGCCATCCTCCACTAGTGCCCCTCATCTCTCTGTAGTTCCCCCACCCCATTACCTCCTCCTCGGCTTCCCTCACTGCCACTCTCCACTAGTGCCCCTCATTTCTCTATAGCTCCCCCCACCCATGACCTCCTCCTCAGATTTCCTCACTGCCATCCTCCACCAGTGCCCCTCATCTCTCTGTAGTTTCCCCCCCACCCCTTAACCTCCTCCTTGGATTCCCTCACTGCTCCCTCCACCAGTGCCCCTCATCTCTCTGTAGTTCCCCCACCTCATGACCTCCTTCTCGGCTTCCCTCACTGCCACTCTCCACTAGTGCCCCTCAGCTCTCTGACCTCCTCTGTCAGAGAGCTGACAGAGGAGACCTGTGACCTCCTCCTCCTCTGACTCCCTCACTGCCACCCGCACCAGCGCCCTTCATCTCTCCGTAGCTACCCCCCACCCCATGATCTCTTCCTGGGATTCCTTCACTGCCACCCTCCACTAGTGCCCCTCATCTCTCCGTTGCCCCTCTCTCATATCTATTCCATTTGCTGTATTGTGCTACTCATATCAGTGTAGGGTGTCACAGTACTTTACATAACAAAACACACATTATACAGAGACAATAAATCACTTTACGCGGAATGTCACATAAGCCAATAAGGATTACAAGGTGTAGAAATCGCTTCATCCATACTGGTGGGCAATATATTGTACGGGGATTTGGTCTGGAGAAGCACAAACTCAGGATTTAAAGAGTACTCCAGTGGTTATGGGTTGGCTTTACTGATAAAAATTTATAATTGCCCAAACAAACTCTTTTTAGTAACATTAGAATAATCAAGGAATGGAGAAATTCTAACTATATCACAACACAAAAAAGCGAAGTTTGTATGCAGTTCTTTGATGACAGTTCATAGGTCACTGTCCTATGTTATGATAGTAACTTCTGAACTGCAAGTAACACAAGGATATCTGTGACAGAGGTAGTAACCCACTGAGCTATTCCCATAAAATTCAGTTTATCTGCATCTAAAAACTACCAACAGACAAATGGTTGCTCTGCAGCAGGATCGTAAATCACAAGTTATCTGAACAGTTTTTATTGTTGTTGTACATCGGTGGCAGATTCACTGCGAGGGCCAAGGCTCATGTTTGGGTGGGGCAGGCTCATGTTTGGGTGGGCCTGGCCCACCCGGCCCACCCTCTAGAACCGGGCCTGCTGCTGAGCATGCTGTAAATCTGGGTCAATCACTTCCTCTCCTTGTGCCTTATAAAACAAGCATTGAAAATGCAACAGGTCTCGCCTTTCGTTAGGTTAAAGCCATTTGCTTTGCTATACAATACAATTAGGAAAGCAAATGGCTTTAACTTAATCAAAGGCGAGGCCTATTGCATTTTCAATGCTTGTTATCTCTATGACTGTGGCCAAGTCACTAATGACATATTATTGGAAATCTCAAAGCACCCTGTTTCAAGGTTGGCTAAACAAAATTATCAGGGTTATTAATGTATGCAATTCAGACCAGGACTGAACGGACGTTTCTTGAAATGCAGCGAACTTTTGTTAGAACCTTTTTTGGAGTGGCATTTTAGAGTAGATCACTTTCTCCAGGATTTGTTAATAAATCTGGACATCCTCGACCAACAAACAGTTCTGCCAATACCAGCAACATCTGCCCCCACTGCATTTGCTCTTACTCCACCAAAAAACCTCATGCCAGCTAATTGGTAGTCCCAAAGTGTTAGAAATTGGATTACTGGTTGACTGGGGTATGAGCCCTGGTCAATCAGTAACCACAATCCTAGTCAGTGTAAGAGGCAGGTAAACCTCTCTGAGTTTTTTGTTGTTTTTTTTTTAAGTCAGGCATTAAATTGCTGCTGGCCCTTCTGCTTTATAAATGCAAATGGTTTGTGCTAGCTCATTTTAAAGTTTTTTTTCCCCACTGATCGATGTCGGATTGGTAAATAAAAAACAAAATGGCATCAGCGTTGCATGCATGCATGCATGCATGCATCATGATATTTGCATGCTTCTACAAAATGGTACAGGGCCATATGCCCTTTTTTTGGCTATTTGTTTGTGCTGTGCAACATAAGCATTTTTGCCAACGCTGTACAGCATAAACACATTGGCAAAGTCATTGGAGCTCAAAGGTGAGATCTGTTGACGCTGCATATTCTTGTCTTTTTTTGTCTAAATGACATTCCGCGTGCATGGCACACTGATGTAATTTCCTACTTAAAGTGAAATGAGCCGATTCGCTCATTTCACTTTCACTTAATTGGTGCTGGGGGCATATCTCCGCCCCTCCCTCCCCAAGCACCGATTTGAAAGGGGCAGATATCGTTAGAAAGGGGAGAATCCCCCTTTCCACTGATATATCTCCCTAGTGGATCCTGTGCTCTTCCATCCAGGGAAACCAACAAAACCCAGCCCTTTTGAAAACTAGACAGATGCTCCAAGGTGGTGTGCCCTGCATGGATCCCACAATGTTTTACCCTGCAAACCTCAAACGTTGCCTAAAGTATTGCATTTTCCACAAATTCATGTGAAGGAATGTTACAGAATCTGTGGGGTCATACATTTCCTAAAATCAAACCTTTACCTTGCGCTTCTGTGATGTAAACTACCGGCATCTGCAGGCATCCACAAAATTCCTACCACCCAGCGTTCCCCCAGTTGTCTTGGTTAAAAATATTACCCCACTTGTGAGGCTTGGCCTTGTGCCAGCAACACGAACTAGTCAAACTAGGGTCAATGGGAGTCCACCCAGAGGGACTCCGTTAGACCTGGTTAGACCCGTTCCTGTTTCAAGCACTCTGCCCAGCCATAGAAGTGCGGCAGCATTTTTATCAGGACAAAAGGGGGAATTCTGGGTGGTAGGATTTTTGTGGATCCCTGCCAATTCCAGAAGTCAACGTCCCAAAAATGTAATGAAAATGTGCCATTTTAGACAAAGTTTGAGGTTTGCAGGAAATTGCGGGTAAGAAAATGTCATGGGATCCATGGGAAGCATACCACCCAGGTGTCTAATTTTCAGGAATGTGCAGGTTTGGTTGGCTTCCCTAGGTGCTGTCAGAGCTACACCGAAAAATTCACAGCTACCTAAACTGCACAGAAGAGTCCGTTTTCAGTGGATACATTTGATGTGTCCATGTTGCATTTTGGACCCTTTCTTGTGGCGAACGCTGGCCCACCCTACACAAGTGAGGCAATATTTTTATACCTGTAGACGTGGAAGAGCACTTCGTGGTTGGACATTTGTGGCTACCTGCAGATTCCAGAACTTTCCATGAAACAAATGTGAGGAAAATGTGTTTTTATCCAAAGTTTGAGGTTTGCAAGGGCTTCTGGGTAAAAAAACAGAGTGAGAGCCAGGAATGAGCAGGTTTGGTAGGTTTCTTTAGGAGCTGGCTGAGCTAGGGCCCAAAATCCATTGCTACCCAAATTACAAAAAAGGCTTGGTTTTGAGTGGAAATACTTGATCCACCACTGTTGCATTTTGGGCCCTTTCGTGTCGCGAGCACTCTGTCCACCCTCACAAGTGAAATACCATTTTTATTGGGAGGCATGGAGAAAATGCTGGGTGGTAGACTGGTAGGAAATTCGTAGCTCTCTGCAGATTTCAGAACTTCCCCTCACAGACACGTGAGAACAAATGTGTGTTTTTAGCAAATGTTTGAGGTTTACACGGGCTTCTGGGTAAGAAGACTTGGTGGGAGCCATACAAGGTACACCATGACACTGCTGGGTGTCTACTTCTCACAACTATCTGGGTATGGTAGGTTTTTCTGGGTGGCAAGTGAGCTAGGGCACAAAGTTCGTAGATACCCACATTGTTAAAAAAAAAAAAAAAAAGAATCCTGCTGGGTGAAATAGGATGTCTCCAGGTTGGGTTTTGGGCCATACATATAAGGTAATGTTTCTGTCAGGAGACCTGTGGGAACACAGAATAGTAGAGCATTTCTTAATATTAATTGCATTTCTCTGCATTTGTTGCTTTCAAATGTAATCCAGTGCGCAAGAGGGAAGACACTTTTTTCAAAATACTCACTGATTCGCATGATAGTATGGGTAACCCCAAATTTAGAGGTGTACAAAAAAAAACACGCTCCAATACTCAGTATCTAGTGTGCATTTCAGAAATGCATAGGTTTCCTTCATGTCCATTTTTCACTCTTTATATTTTACCATATGAATTGCTTTATACTTGGTACACAATTTAAAAACATTGGAATGTGCAGCTTAGTTGTTTGCTCTGGGTACCCCAGGGTCTTGAACAGCCTACAAACGCTATATATCCCGAGACTAGTAGGGTCTAGTAGACGTAATGGTATATTGTTTTTGTAAATTGGCTATTGTGACACGTTCTTACAGATGAAAACATCATAAATGGTTGATTTTTCCTAATCATATTCAATATTATTTTTATTTCTACAGTTGGTTTCTTTGAAACAACTTTGAGGGATCTACACAAATGGCCTCATGTGGAATTCCTTAATGTGTTTACTTTTCTGAAATCTGTAGCTTTCACACCTGTTTCCACCACAAGCTGGAAGTAGGTAAGGAGGCACAAAAATTCGGAAAAATGGGCTACTGCCTAGAAAAATACCAAACCTGTGGTAAAAATAAACTTTTTTGATTCAGCTCTTTTTGTTCCTGAAAGTTGGCAAGATGGTGATTTAAGTCTCAAACAACAAGAGAGGAGTCTCCCTTAACTAAAGGGACAGGACACCAAATTGACCGTTAATCAAAAATAAATCATTCCCTTTGGATATGTTTGAACAAACTGATGTTAAATCATGCACCATTCATCCCAAGCATGCCAATATCACCAAATAATGCAAATTGCTTTCAAAAGCCAATATGTGAAATTGTATGCTATAAAAACCGGTTTAAAAAGTTATATAAAAAAGTACATATAATGAAATCATGGATTTCTACAAAGCAGATTATCTCTCTATACAGAGAGCCAAATTAAGATTTTTCACAGTGAATACATATAATAAAGTGAGAGAATATCATAGACATAAATTTTTTGTCATTACTACACACTTAATCAAACAGAAATTCATTGGTCAAACTTGGTGTCTCCCACAATTTCAAATCTTCGGTAGTCTTCTGTTTTTTATTTAAAAAACCGAAGTGAGGCTGGAGACTATGAATGTTCTGGCACTGATTTTACTTTTTAGAAATCAACATATGTAACCGCATAAAGGAGGATTAAAAATGGGAGATTACTTAATCCCGTACCTCACATGAAAGAGAACATTCTAGATTAATATATAAAATATATTTAAAAAATATATCTTTTTTAATGATTTGGCTTAGTTGATGGTTTCAAATATCCTGAATTCCAAATCTTTATCACAATTTACATATAGAAAAACACTTTATGTATTCATACAATTCTACACATATCCATCAACTAAGCCAAATCATTTTTTAATAATATTTTTTAAATATATTTTAATAAAATGTGAGAATAATAATTATGCTTTTTTATGTGAATTTTGATATAATAAATGCATTCAACTAAACTGCAATCTCTAGAAACTCGTTTGTTAGGTTTTGGTTCAGTGCATACCATTTTATCAAAATGATTCTGGCACAGAAGGGAAATCTTGTTTTGTTGCAATATATTGACCCAGTCCATTTGGCGTAACTGAGGTCACACTCTTATTTGGAGGAATACATTGATCTCAGAAACAGCCATGGAAGGGTTCAGGGAATGACTGGTTGTGTGGTAGAGGCCTGTTTATCAGGAGAAAAGTAGATCTGAAGCTAGAGCATGGGGAAGATTGTATGACTTGGGATATACATTCTGGAGCCTCATAGTTTTGAGATTTTTAATCACAAGGTTGTGTGAATAATCACTAGAACTCCCTCGTTCTCCATGGTTCACGGTTGTCTTCCCCCCCCCCCCCACACTGCTGCATGAGACCTACCAGAAGCATTAACCATTGGTGTGGTTGGTTGATGGGTAGACATTAAGAAGCAGTGGCAATGTGGAGGACTAGCTGATGCAGTACAAGTTTTCAGTAAAAAAAAAAAAAAAATCTTGGCCCATTCTCAGATGCTGCCATTAGCCCTGATCTCTGACTTACTAAATACTATGCCCCCTTCTAACCTGCCTAAACCCTATTGATTGCACTTTTGAAGTGCCTGTATTTTTCTAGAGGCCATTGCCCCTGCTCAACATCGGAGAGAGTTGGATCTTTAGTCACAAAGCTCCCATACTTCTGTGGTCTTCAGTAGTTTGGTTTTAAGACATGATCCTCTAGGATGACTGGGATCAGCACTTTCGCCTCACCAGCTCCTGAGACATTGAAAACTTGTTGTGTACATCCTGGTACACTATAACGCTATGCTCGCCTTCTCCCTCTAAATATGAACAAATATCCTGGCAGTGAGAAGCAACCAAGGTAAGGCGTATCAGTGGGTACCATATCAAATAATAGACTGACAGTTATCGAGTTATAAAGTAAAAATGTCACCTCTCAAGGACTTGGTATGTAGTTTACTGAGCAACATATCTATCATCAATGGTGGTACGTGTACCTGCTTGTAGAAACTGTCTACTCCAGGAATTCCATTGTAGAGCACAGTGACACAGCACTGAACATTCACTGGAAGAGCTAAAGAATAGACTACATTGCTGTAATTCTTCAAGGTACTACAAGTATCAACTGATCTACTTGTACATAAAATGAAAGACTAAAATGAGATTTAAACTCTGTTTAAGGAGATTAAAAACGCTATTAAATAGTTCTGGGATGAAAAAGTCCCCTGCATGGTGACAGATGGGTACTCCTGCTCCGAGTATTCTAGCTGCTTGCATTTCTGGATCCCTTGTACTTGTAGTGTCCCCCCCCCCCCAGCCTGGGAGCATGCGAATGACCATGCCACACAAAGAGCTCTGTAACATGTGTTTGTGTTTCCTCAGTATACAACTGAAATCTGTGCACATTGCATCATAACCAATTGCATAATTCCGGTATGGAGTACGCATAGGACCAAAATGGTTCCAATGCACAAGAGCTAAAGACACTATATCTCCCCCTTAGTTAAATAAAAAATACGGACAACATAAACATTGTAGCTCTTTGTGTCATTGAGGGGCTCGCACAAATCTGCTAGCTCGAGTGGTATGAGGTAGATGGGGTGGATGAGTTGCACCTTCGAGTGTCTCTAATGTTGTTTCATATGCTTGATTTCGGCACTCAGGTAGAATGATTCCACTTGTGGCATCAGGAGCCGACGAGCATCTAGGCAGGGTTTAAAGTGTGAGGAGTCCCTTGTAATGGATTTTCCAGGACGTTGAGCTGTCACCATATGTTGTTTACTGGTCACGACTCGTGATAGTTCGACTTGAAATAGTGCATCCGTCTTTGGCTTTTGTTTTTGTTTCACTAGAACCCGCTCTCCCTTGTTAAAGACCATGTCCTTAATGTATCTGCATTGTCAGCATAAGTCTTCATTTTACACTTTTGACAAGTGTCCTTGTTGCAAATCTTGTTTGCATCCAGTGGACGATTCGAGGTCTATTGTGGTACCCTTGTTCCCAAAGCTCTCTCAAGCATCAAGGTGGCAGGACTCTCAACCATGGTGTAGTGGAGAGTTGATCGATAGCCATGAAGGGCATGGCACAACGCCGACTTGAGATCAATGCCCTCCATTGTAGCTCGTTGTACTACTTTCTTTAGAGTGCCCATGAATCGTTCCACATTCATTAGCCTGCAGCCAGAGATGTGTGCTTTTCTGCTGCGTGACATTCGGCCGGGCAAGGAACTCTTTAAATTCTTTGCTATTAAAAGGTGGACTATTGTCCGATTTGAGAAAAGCATGTAGGTCCCCCGCCGCGAAAATGTTATCCAGCCTCTCAATAACTTTGTCATGAGTGGTTGACGATAAGTCTTCCAATAGGGGAAAACAAGAGCACTCATCAGTGACGACTATGAGGTGATGTGAGAAGTTGGCCTGGTATATGCTGGTCACTAGTTAAAGTGGCCACCTTGCACCAGTACAATTCGACTCTTATGGTAGATAGGTTTAAGACCACCTTTTTAAAAAAGCTATCCTAGTGGAAGCTGTGGAGAGCAGCCTTCAGGCTAAGTCTTTAGAGGAATGTAAAGAAGCTTGTTTTACCTTATAATCTCTTGAATCACTAAATGAAAGGACACCACAAAGGTGTATATATATAAAATATATATGTATTTATTTCTAACACACTCTACTAATCTCTTTATGAGATTAGAAGTCAAGGACATATGCACAAATCAACATTTCACAACAAGTTAAGCACAAATGTGGCTGGGGCCCTAGGGGCGTACCAGACCATATACTAAAAAAAAGACTTAGGAATATCAACTTGCGATGGGACAAGGCCTAGGGCCTTCAGAAGCGCTGGGGCCTCACTAATCCACCCAAGGTAGGTAAGTAAAGGACCCACGGGAGACGCATGCAGTGTGAGAACACAGCCACGGATCCCAATAGACTTCAATGGAGCAATTTTTGGTTGGAATTTTAAAGTTTTAGGATACTTCGGGAGAGTCTACAAGCAAGTCACTTACAAGGTAAGTAGTTTGAGGGCCACCACCCACAGGAGCACCGGAGTGCACAAATTACCTCACCCAGGGAAGCCGGGTGCATAGGTGTCTTTTGGTGTCGGGTCGCGGCGTTGTTTTCAATGGGAGCCAAAGAAGACTTGCTGCTTGTGAAGACTGGAGAAGTGTCCAGTGGAATCCAAGGCTGGATTCAGGATGAAGAAGACTTGAAAGCAGAAGGCACAGTGTTCACAGTCACTTGCCAGTGACACGGGCCAGGAAGATAGATGCCCACGGACGTCGGGTGATTTCAGGTGATCAAGGGTGTTTTGACTCTTCAGCCACGAGGTCCAGGAGGCGTTGACAACAACCAGGAGCTGGATTCGGAGTGTCCCACGAAGTCTGCAGCTTACTGAGGTGTCGGCAACTGGATTGGAGCCAACAAGCCTTGGCAACAGCAAGTCTAGTGGAAAGTGAAGAAAGTCAGCAGTGCAGCCAGCAAGATCTGAGGGACTCACCCAACAGGGGTAAGTCAGGGCAGGCCTGGAGCAACCAGAGGAGCCCTTTGGTTTGATGAAAAAGTCTTCAGGGGACCCACAAGCCAGCCGGCAAGGGATCGCGAAGATGCCTCATGAGGATTCGCTTCACAGGAGCCCACGGTCACTCAGGACAAAGTAGGCCTCTGATTTTCAAGGGAAATCTTGCTGGAGGCTTGGACCACACGTGGTCCAATGCACAAGTTCGTAGAACGTCGTGAAGGGGTTGCACTCGACAATAGTGCACGGTACCCGGGTATTGCTGTTCCTCTTCACTCTTGGAGTCCACTCGCCTCAGCTTTGCTGGGGACTCACAATGGCCGTCGAGAAGTCAGGAAATTCACTTCCAGAGCTGCAGGGACTTCGGACTCCAGCGGGAGCGGGAAGTTTTGCGACCATTGATTCAAGTTTCTGGTGCCTGCCAAGCAGGGGAGTCACTCCTTGACTCCAAGGGAGATTCTTCAGTCTTCCAAAGGTAGTGGAACATCGAAGGGCCAGGATTCTTCTTGTAGAGCGTCGTCCAGGGATATCTGATTTTCAATGGCAAGGTTTCCCTATCTTATACTAAAGGGAGGGACTAGCTCTATGACCACTCCTATGGGAAGGTCAGGGGAGTGGGTGGTTACACCCACTTCCCTTAGTCCAGATTCACGCCAGAGCAGGGGCAGGTAGCCCCTGAACCGGTTTGAGCTGGCATATGCACAGAGGAGCCTACTGCTCCCCAAGTGCAGGACGTCAAAGTACTCTAGGAGTGCACCCACCCAGCCCCAATACACTAAATCCGTCTGGAAGGTGGTTACACTTCCCTGTGACAGGATGCCTATTGTTGGGCCTCCTCCACTGCGAGTTTCAGTCAGCAGCAGGAGGGGCAGTCCAGTGTCTGTGCTGGTGGCATCCATTTTGTGATGCCAGGGCTCTTTCAGACTTCTACCGTGTTTCCACAGTAGCTACATGTCTATCCCTCTAGAAGGGTGGGATCATACTCCCACACCAGTTACTGCTGTGGGGGTATGATTCCAAAGCGTTTGACACCAAACACGACATGTTTTGATATAGCCATCCCAAAGTTAGCATTTACCGCTAGGTTATAATGCACTTAAGAGTATATGGTTTAACCGCATCCACAAACAGCCACAGAGAATAGACTCTGCCAGCTGCAGAGGGGCCCTGCTCAGGCAGAGGCTCCCCCTCACATTGTAAACCAAGCACCCTGCCCTCAGGATTGCTAGGGCCTGCCTTAGGGGTGACTGATAGGTTTATATGTGTGTGTATGGTGAGATATAGGGAACCTATACCTCAGTGAGGAGTGCAAACACTACCTCACCCAGGCTGCAGTAGCAGGCCTGTGGTGTCCGATTTAGTCTGCTTCCCAGGGGTGGCATAATACATGCTTCAGCCCCTGGTAGGCCTGTGAAGTACCTATGCCCTTGGTACCTAAGGTACCATATACTAGGGGCTCATAAGGTACCACAGTATCCAATCACTAGTGCATCTAATATGCATACCAGTCATTTAAGGGAGTAAGAAGATAGGCTGGGGTCCTGGATAGCAGGATCCCAGCCAGACTAGTCAAAAACCATTCAAACACCAGGAAAAAAGTGGGGGCAACCATGCAGTCAGATTCCACCTTCCTACATTATGGCATGACCACTATCCAGATTACAGTCTAGAACAGGATATGCATGAGGAGTGACACTATCAATAGAAAGTAAGAGGGAGACAAATGGTGAAAGATCTACCAGGAGCATGGCACAGCAACCAGGAAGAAGGGACACCAAATAAACTCATCTAAGCTGTCGTACCCCAAAACTCTCAGGAAATCTTCTACTGTCTGACCTGGCTTTCTCAAGTGCTCCAATAAGTTGGGCCTGAGCCTTTCTGCCTGCACTCTTGTCAAGAAGAATACTCTAAGGTCTGTCAGAACCAAGACCTGGCCCATCTTAGACTTCTTTAGATTGAATTGAATCCCCACTCTCAATGTAAATGTGTGTGGTAATTCTCTTGTCACGAATAGGCCCGCCAGGACTGAAAGTATTGGTCTAAGATTGCAAAGCCTAAGAGCCTCTGCTGGAAGCATTATCAATCAGAATGTAAAGATAGGCTTCTGCTTGATCTAGGACCAATGGATGGGATGGACATAGCAATATACATCCTTCAGATTCACGAAGATCATATATGCTTCTGGCATATTTTAGACAAATACACTGGAATACACCCTTAAAACTATTCATTCCTTGCAGTTCTGGAAATGGCTCCTTTGTCTATCATCCCTTGGGATTGCAGAAACTGTATTAAGGTAATTCATATCGACCTGCAATAATATTGCATTCACACATCAACCTCAACTATATTGTGAGGTAATAAATCTACTGTTCTAAACTCTACTCTTTGTTAGGTAAGTATACATGAAATTAAGTTAAGAGCAGTAGACATATACTTACCTTATGATAAAGTAATTGTTAAGAGACTTGTGGAGGAAAGGTTTGCAATGCCTCATACGCACACAGGCTCATTAAGTGACCTTTGATCAAGTTTATAAATATTTTTTTGTAAGTCAAATTAACCCCTTCGACGCGCTTGACGGAACGGTTCCGTCATGCACGTCGGTTGGGCTGTGCTTATGACGGAACCGTTCCGTCATGGCCCCGCCCGCGCTCAGAACCTTCAGCGTGGCGCGGAAATCCGCGCCGCGCTGAAGGGGTTAAGATATTATATCTATGAAACATTTCTAATCAGATTACGCCTTGGCTAACTTGGTACTCAGTCTGTGCCCATTCATGACTGTTCCATGACCAGCACCCAGCCATTCTGCCTGATTGCCAGTGGAAGTGTTGGTAACCTGGTGAGTTTTTTTTTTTTTTTTTTTTTTTGGTATATTTTTAATGAGAAGTACATGTCCGTTTATAAACAATACATTTAAAAAGGAGTATAAACAAATCAAATTATGGCCACGCAATAAATTACTATGAAATGTTAACTTCTCAGATTTCTAAATATAAAAAAGATAATACAGATATCAAAAGATACAATAGCTAAGGTACTCCTAAAACCTGGAAAGGAAGGAATAGGAAAGGTGGACTAGGGAGGAGATGATAAAGATAGTATACAATATGTAGTAAACCATGTATTATAGATAGCAGCGATAATATCATGCAAATATAATATTTCAAGTGAAGATATTCCCACTAACTCAACAATTTCCAATAGGTGAACGGAGAGTCCTAATTAAAAAACACAGCGTTACTGGCTGAAGAATCAACAGTCCTAATGATAACATCAACAGCATGAATATAAATAATGATGGTAATGAATTAATAAGGAAATGAAAAAAGAAGTGATTCCCTTATTGTAGTTCCTAATTAGAAGAAAAATCTGAAATATTACCAGAAATAGAATTTTTATTAGCTAGAAAGGGGTTCCAAATTTGGATGAAAGTTCCAACATTGTCCTGCAATCTATAAACGAGTTTTTCATATGATGCTATTTTATACATTTCAATAAGCCATTCATCATGTGTAGGGCATTGTGGTGTTCTCCAATGTCTTAATATACATATTTTTCCTACAGTGAGTGCTATAGCTATCAATTGTCTTGTATGGTTTGTGAGATTTGGGAGATCAGTAACATCATGTAATAGAACTAATTTTTCCGTTAAAGGAATGGACACTTGTATAGCTCTGTGTAGAGAGGCAGTTATGGAAGACCAATATTCCTTCAAAATTGGGCATCGGAATAAAATGTGTAGTATATCGCTGTCCTCCTGTGGGCACCTCCAGCAGGTAGATTGGTGTAGTAAACTTGCTGACTTCAGTTTTTGTGGTGACCAGTACCAGTTATGAAGAATTTTTAAAAGAGTAAATTTCATTCTGGCCTCCCTGATTCCCTTATCCATGTTCATATTAACATCCTCCCATTCTTCATCTGAATAAGCTACAGTAATTAACCCTTGCCATTTGACATGAAGTTGTGCTAGTAATGGGTATGAGTGTAATTTATGTACTATGAGATTATAAAATCCAGAGACTGTGCCTTTGAATTTCCCCCAAATATTTAAGTATTGTAACACTGGGGAATCCTCAACTATCCAAGGAAATGGTCCTAGTCTACGAAATAGGGCTTGTTTTAGTTGTAAGTATTTCCCCTCTTGGGAGGGAGGGAGTTGAAATTCTATCTGAAGCATTTCAAAGGTTTTAAGCTCACATTCTAAAGTGAGTAAGTGATCCAATGTTAGAATACCTGCTCTCTCCCATATATCCCAGGAGATAGTCTGTTTACCTATTCTAATATCAGCGTTATGCCATATGGGGCCTTTCCATGCAGTCTTGGGTTACTCTTAAGGAGTTTGTGGGCATTGATCTAAATCTTAAGCATGGATTGAATAATAGAGTTGGAAGTTTGTAAATCTGGTGATAAACTGGTGAGTTCTTAAGTTATTCTCAGCCAATTATCCTGTTGACCCCTGTAGTGTCAATACACGTTAATGTCACAATTTACTACTTGCCTCCCCTCTGATAAACATATTTTTCCACACTATTTGCATGGGGCTGGACCCTAGCCTTCTTATCAAAGGTATGTTGATTAGTGTATGCTCAGCAGTGAAAAATTGACACTCTGTAAGAAACACTCTTAGCATAGTTTAGATATATTTAGTTTTTAGTGAAACCTGGTTTTAAAAGGATTATGGAAAGTTATTAAATTACCTTCTCCCAGACAGTTCTATTAGTTTTATGTTCACTGTACTGGAAAGTACGTTGGAGGTTTGTAGCTTTTTCTTTAAAATGCATGCCTTAGTTTCTTTATGGAAGCCGATGAAGTTGACCCTCTAGATACTCTTGTGGCCAAAGTTAAACTCTCTCATAGGAAGTCTTGACATATCTTACTAACCTATCGATCATCCTGCGTCTCTAGTGTGTCTTTGGACCACTTTCTCAACTTCAACCTCACGGTGCCACGAATTATTTCATGCCTTGGGATGGTCATGGAGCAGTTAACTCTAGCCCACATCAAAGGCCATACTTTTGTTATTATCTGCTTCGATTCCTCGTATTGTTTTACCGTGATGCCCACTGCCTTTCCTTGGGCCAACCAATATGGCTTTTCTGTTTTTGCTTGTGATAATTCTTCTGTATCCTCAGCGCCTCAGATTGTGATTAAACCTCACTGATACAACTGACGGAAGGTATATGTCATATCACTCCTAATCAATATGATCTAGCTACTTTCCACAGCGGATCTCTTATGCCATTATAATTGTAGCATTATGCAAACACTTAATAGCATTGCACCTACTCCAAAGGTTGAGAAGAAGAAACCAACAAAATCATCCTTAGTTTACTTGTGAACTAAGACTGTTAAAGAAAGAGCGCCATTGCTTAGAGAGCAAAAGGTGCAAATCTTACTTATGATCCCGACTCCAAATCCTAGCATAGAAAGTCTTAAATCCCCAAATAGTCTGTTTTCAATTGGCCTAAAGCTGTTGAAATCCTGGGTTCATAGAGGATATCCTCCATGCTCATATTCACAAGAAACTTTTGTTGGATGAAGGGCTAACTGTGAGAGACACACATTCTACGATGAAATCAGGATCAGTACTGAAGTCTGGAAGTCAGCAATAGTGTTGCCCTAGCTGAAGAAGAGAGCCGTAGCCCCTTCCATTTTAGCAACAAAAAGAAATTGCACAATTTAACAACTCCTTTCTTTTCTCTCCAAATTACAAGCAAAGGCAATCTACAACCACCTTCTGAGCTTTATTGAGAAAAATGAGATTCTTCACCCAGTGCAAGTCGCTTTTGACCACATACCAGTAAAGAGGCCGTGATAGTCATCGCAGTAGATGAAATTAGACTTTCGTAGAGCCGCTCCTACTCATCATCCTTCTTTAATAGAAGTATTTTTTTAATGCTCGTTACACTTCTTGATATAAACAAAATCATCAATAAAGGGATACCTTGGAGTGAGCTGGAGGATTTTTACTCTTGATGCCCTCTGGTCTTTTATTTTCAAGTGCTCCCTGGAACATGGTTAAGCCCACCCTGACCTTTAGGAGTCAGGGCGAACCCAATGATGAAACATGGCACTGGCAGAGTGTGCGAGGGTAATTTAAATAAATAAAAGGAACCCTTTCCTTCCATGCTTTTAGTAAGGCGTAGTTCCACCTGAAGAAACAAGCGCCCCACAGGTTAGACAGAAAAGAGGTGGGATACCTTTTTGTTAATATACAGTAATTTGGGAGTATGTATCCCTCCTGTATCAGTACACTTCTTGATATACATCTGTTGCACCCACCAAGCCTATGCAGTAGTGACTCCTATAGTTAGGCTAAATTTGTGGTGTCAGGTCCTTGCAACTTTTTTTTTCCTGTTGTGAGGCTAGGATTTATGGTATTCAAGTGATGGCAACAACCACAGTATGAAGATATCCTGCAATGCTGTGGTAAATTTGTCTCTCAATAGTAAAATTCATTTTTAATACTAACTCAATAGCAGCGAAGATCAAATTACTTTTCACAACATTCAGAGAGCTTTGTAGAACACCTTTAGGAATATGCTGAAATGTATTTCCAAAAGTAAGATTTGATGAGGACAAGTACATTATTTCTTTTTACCACTCACTTAAGTATCAGTTGTGGCTCTATCTGGAAACCTAGCTAATTGCAAAACATTGCCTCTAGTTATTCCCTTGTTGCACTAGATGGGAAGCTGCTACTTTACTAGTGATGATGGGTGTTGGTCCATTGCTCTCTAGAGACATTTAACAGGAAATTTGGATAAGACCGTTTTAGATCATGCTGGAAGTGTGGGATTTGGGACGCAAATTGAAATGGTATGGAAATTAGCAACACCATACTGTCAAAACATGTAGATTCTCAGTGAGGTAAAGCCACAATTTACTGGATTAAGGATTAATGCCCCTCCGAGTCTGTATACCAGTTTCTCATATGAAATATAAAGCTGTGAATCGGAATCCACCCTCATAAGTTGGAAAGAACTACTTGAAAGCATATGACAGTGGAAGGAGTGAGGATGAAACTAAAGGTCAAAGGAGAGGATGTGGCCTAACGGCTAGGGAGGTCTATCTTGAATCTGGGGAACCGGGTTCGAGTCTCAGCAATGACTCTCAACATCCTGTGGTTCTGGGCAAATCACTTAATCTCCCCGTGCCTAACAAAAACAAATGCGTGTAATGCAACTGGTGCTCATGTAAAGCGCTCTGATAACTAATACCTTCGGGTCAAGTGTGCGCTAAATAAAACTCCACCCAAAAAAAAAAAAAGGATTGGAGATGCAAAAAGAAGCTAAATAAATTCATTTAGATAAAAAGATGATGTGTTAATTGCATGGATGGACGAGTCTTGAGGGTTTTTTTCAGAATCTCAGAATGTTGTGCTTATTTTGAAGGGCTGCTGATAGGGAGGGCTCAGTATTCATATTCTTGAAATGTTAAAAAGTTTATATAACCCTCTGTCTGTAGGCAGAATCTTGGGTCTCCCAGTGGGGTGGTCTGTGAAAATTGAATTGTCTGGTGATGTGGGCTTGTTATCATGATCTTGAGGTTTGGAGGACCACTGTATCGAAGAGCTTTGTGAGGGAAACAAAGGTTTGGTGCTAGTACTTACTTTTAGCATCTTTTTGATAAGCAAGCTCTTCAAAATGGGACATCCCCTGACACTGTCGCCTGGAGAAATGGCAACTGTTTTGCTATTAGTAGAGACCTGGAACTACTTTGCTCTGTGGCTAGGTACCATGAAGCCCCCAAAAGACAGATGTGATGTACAGCCATTTGTGACAGGTGCCAAATTACAGGTAAATGGAGAAACAACCGTGAGGTCCTACAAGCACCCAATCCCACTAACTAAATGCTGGTGCAGAACTGTGAAAGGCAACATACATCTTGCCAGTAATTAGATGAAAACCCTATGTAGATAATAAAAAGAAGAAAAGAGATCAGTTCAGTCTTTGGCCTAACTGTAAATACTTTTTTTGTCAAAACTGTCTTTATTGAGTTTCCAAAGTGACATCATTGCAGTACATCTGAGTGTAATCCCGGTCTCTTAGCATATAATTCTATTGGCAGGATCAGTTGCTACTATCCTCAGGCTTATCATTTCACAAACAGAAACAAAATACATTGTGCCGTAAGTCTGTATAGCAATAGGTCACAATTGCCTCAATCCCCTTATCCCCCACCCACAAACAAGCGTCATATGCGAGTGTCATTTAGTGTGTACGGGTACGGCCAATGTGTGTGGTTTATTGCTATTGACGTTGGAATCGTATATACAGGAAGAGTGTAGTCTCGCTCAGTCACCAGTAGTAGGAGCTCTCTTTGATCTGGAAACTGTGAAGTGCCCTTGTCCATGTTGGACAGGCAAGCAGTGGGAGTCCTCTGGAGAGATATGCTACTAACGGACCTCAAATATATTCAACGTTTTTGAAGTTCTCATTTAAAATGTCTGCCATATGCTCCATCGTTAGAGCCTGCTATAGTCTAGCATGCCTTTGTGTCAGAGAAGCGACTTCCTTCCATTTCCAAGAAGACACCACCACCATTTTATTGCAGCTCCGAGGCAAAGCCCGAGTATGGATCGATTGCCCACTGTCTGATATTTGAGGGAATCATCTCTGAGACCCAGAAGCGTAAAACCAACATCGTCTGGGAGTGGATATCCTAAAATGTCTTTAATCGGAGCTAGTATTTCTGCCCAAAACGGGGGGCCATGAGGCCATCCCACCCGCAATGTCGGAAGTCCCCCAACAAGCTGCAACCTTTCCAACGTAAATCCGAGATATTGGGGAAGATTTTTTACTATTTGGTAGGCTAGAGGTACCAGTCATATACTTTATAGTGGGCCTCTCGGATTCCCATGATTGAACCTGGGTATATCTCTCGAAAGCTTACTCCATTGTGTGGCCAAGATGGGGCTTCCTGTATTAGCTCCCAGAAGCCCATGTGAGTGTTTGAGGAGAAGTGGTCGTTGAAATCAGTAAGGCGTAGAGAAAAGAGATACACCCCTTAGAGCCAGCTCCACTTTTGACCAAACGTTCAATTGGTTGGAGATCTCTAGTGGCTGCCTCACGAACATCAGGATGGAGAACCCAGTGTTGGAGTTGAGTGTAGTGGTAGATTTCTGACACAGGTAGATGGAAGTCCCTCTGGTAGTGCTTAAATGTTAGGATATCCCAGTTGTGGAAAAGGTTGGAGACAGTAAGGCAACACCATCCCTCCATACATCCAAGGATCTTGAATGCAAAGTTGGAGGGAATGCTGGATTATAATCAATAAGGGTGAATGGTGAGGGGAAGGTGGTCCAGGCCACCCTTCAAATATGGTCTGCTTTGGGCTCCCATAGGAGGTCCCACATATATATCTACCTTACACCGCTCTATCCATATGGAGCCAGTGCTTGGCATACTCCATGCTGACCACTCAACAATCACTCTCAACTAAGCCGCTGTATAGTAAAGTTCTAAATCCAGCAATGCTAATACCCCCTGAGCTCTTTGAGATTTAGAGTTGTTTGTAAGGAGGACGAGCCCTCCGACCCTGCCGGATGAACCTTATAATCCTAGATTTCAAGACTGGGAGGAACTCGATATCTAACTTAATCGGCAGCCCTTGGAAAAGATACAAGAGTCTCAGCAGAATGTTCATTTTGATTACTTGTATACGACCCAGCCATGTGATATAGATTGGAGCTCATCTACAAAAGTCCTTCTTGAGTTGCTAAAGGAGCGGAGGATCGTTAGCCTTGAAGAGGTCCGGACCTGGGGGGTAATCCTGATGCCAAGGTAAGTAATCTCTTTTTTAGCCTCACAAAAGGGGGTAGATGCCACCAGCGTGTCCATTTCCCCCTGCGACAGGGTGAGATTGACAAGGTATGATTTAGAGAGATTGACACGAAAATCCGACTCCCTCTCAAAATTCCAAATCTGTTTGCTCTACATCTAGGGTCGAGCTTGGTGAGGTTAAAGTCATCAGGACATCTTCCGCACATAGGGAAATCTTATGTTCATCTGTACCAAATGGAATGCCATGAACTCTACTTACTCTAGCAGTGAGTGGCTCAATACTAAGTGCAAACATTAAAGGTGAGAGGGGGCAGCTTTGTCTAGTCCCCCTCCCCAAATGGAAGGATTCTGAGCCTGATTTTGCTCTGCAGCCTTTTTTAATTAGTGAAAAAATAAGAGGGACCCCATAAAGTTATCAAGGGAAATGAGGTTCTTATAACCAGAAAAGAAAGAGCAATTCCCTTGACTTAATAATTTCAGTTTTTAATTAGACTGGGATCACTTTTGAACCTTCCCATGAAGGAGGAGTTCTCGATCCACCATTATTGTTTCAAAAACAGTTTTCAAAATATTTTCCCATCAAATCGAATAACACTTCAACACAATAGGGATTATGCCATCTTGTCCAATGGCCCAAGATGTTATCGCAGCACAAGTTTTGGAAGTGAATTATCTGTCATGACATAGTTGGCCAGCACTTTGCCTTTGATTGAAATCTCTCAATCGCTAGTTATCCATTTTAGTCCTATAGGGCAGAAGCCTATACGACACATTTAGCGTCGGTATCATGTGTGCACTGTTGAACTGTTTTTTTCACCTGCCCCATGTGCTGCAAGTTTCTTGAACCTTTTCATATCCTTTAACCAATTACCTTTGTCGCAATGTTCCAGTTCACAGACCCTTTGGTTTTGGTTTTGGGATAATCCACATTTACAGTGCCTCTCTCTCGCAGGCAGGCAGCAAGCTTTTCTCCTATCCGGTCAGTATTTGATTACAGAAGATTGATCTAATCGTGCTATTTGGTTTCCTCTGTATTGCTCTCAATGTGCTATTGCACCAGGATGAAAAAAATCTCTGGGATCAGGCTACGGCTTTTGTCTTTTTATGCTTCACCCCATAGCCTTTTCAAGTAGGAACCTTATTAGCTCAATATATGGCTTCATTACCTCCTCCTTGGTCAATTAAGGACTTTTAGTCAGTTAACATCTGATAGCAGCTTTTTACCTATTCTCAATTGTAATTGAACCCAATTTGAAAAGTGTATTCATCATCCATTTGCAGTAGTTGAACACACCACAGTACGAGGATAATGTTTTTTTTATTTCTAGTCCCTGGGGCGGGTGGTAGCTTTCAAAGCGGTTCTGGTTGTAAAAGTAGCCAGTCATCTGACTATGAACCCCCTTGACAATCCTGAAGTCCAATACAGATTTGGACGATTTGTCCAGGAGTAATGTTCTCGAACATCACCACGTTTCGACTATTCAGCATCCAAAAGTTCACATTCATTATGGGCCTGTTGATCAAGATTAGCTTCAAGAAATTGTTGGCCTGGGATTCCCAAGCTTTGTTATATCAATCTACCAGTTTATCAACTAACAATTGACCAGTCAGCCTGGCATTACAGTCACTGGGTCAGATGAAAACTTGTGTAATGTCACTCTCCATTGAGAACAGTGACCCTGAGGCTGCAGAATGTCTACATGATATTTACTTCCACGTTTTTATTTCTTGAAGGTTTCTGGGCCCGTGAAGTAGGAAAACTGATAGGATTAAGTCATCCTCTCATACCGGTCCACCATCAGTACATTGTAACAGCCAGTGTCCCTGAAGTGAAAGCACTGAAGAGAGAGCTCCCTGTCCTCCGGGACCTGGAGGGGTCGTATTATCTAAGGCAAGAAAGAGACGGGCTGCTGTTTGGCCCATATGAGAGTCCGGAGAAGATGAAGCTGCAAGAGTCTTGGGTGACTGATGGTGTGCCACCAGGTGAGTGTGTTTTATTGTCTATTTGTAGGTGACATTTCGATATAGTGGTGTTAGGCTCCTTGATTGCAGATATTTAAGGCACTAGGATTTAAATGCATGGCAAATCATGGTAATGGCCTACCTAAAATAAAGTACAAGCAGATGTTTTGATGAATGGATTACAGGGGTATGAGAACCTAGCCACGTGCATGGCATGGTCTGACAGACTTTATAGTGTGTCAAAATATTGGTGATTCTAAAACAATGTTTACATATTATATTTAGTTTTGCTTTGCTTCTGGAATTTTAAGTACTAGTGTAATGGAATTTGAGTATATTTTTCAGGTTTTGGGAAGGAACTCTTTGAGTCGGACTTGGACAGGTTGATGACTCACGTGGAGGCAGCGATGGATATGGTTCCTGTCTTGAAAGAAGCAGATATCACCAATATAGTGTCAGGTCCCATCACGTATTCTCCAGACATTCTTCCCATGGTTGGACCACACCAGGGAGTCCGAAATTACTGGGTCGCTGTTGGATTTGGGTAAGTAGAGTTGGTTTTAAAGTAGTGGTAGATAAGTGCTGCAGTTAAGGGAGATATGAGTTGGTAATATTCAATTGTTACCTTAGAAAATGTGCCGCTTGTGTCTCTCTGACATAGTTCCTAAAAATGACTCTCCAGGTAGAGTTCTTGTTTCACTTCAGGATCGCCCAAAATGCCTCCCAACAATCCCTGTGCCATCGTTGCATATCTGACGACTCCTCCATGAGGCGCTGTTGATGCTTCTTTCCTTTCCCTCTGCTACCAATGCGGCGAAAACGCCTCACAGTGCCTTGCTTGGCTCTCTTAAGTCGTCCTGCTCACTGGAGCAGGTACTACGTATCATACTCCTCCCAAAGGAGTGGCAGGCCCTCCCCCTCTTACGGAGGTCAGCACTGTAGGCAGTGAAGAGGTCATGAGAATCCAATTCATGCCTAGGGAGTAGCGTTTGCATGGCCAATAATATGTAAATTCATGCCTTACACACTAAAGTTGAGCACAGAAATGCAGTTGCTCATAAAGAGAAATTGTGTTGCTTGTTTGTGCAAGGAAGCATTATAGCTTGTGTTCTTGCTCACACAGATTAGGTGCCACATATGGGCACCTGATCCCCCTCACACATACAGTGAGCATATCCGATTCCCCTCACACATACAGTGAACATATCTGACCCTCCTCACACGCTTCACACATACAGTGAGCATATCTAATCCGCCTCACACATACAGTGAGCATCTGATTCCCCTCACACATGCAGTGAGCATATCTGATTCCCCTCACACATACCATGAGCATGTCTGACCCCCCTCACACATACCGTGAGCATGTCTGACCCCCTCACACATACAGTGAGCATTTGATTCCCCTCACACATACAGTGAGCATATCTGATCCCCTCACACATACAATGAGCATCTGATTCCCCTCACACATACAGTAAGCATCTGATTCCCCTCACACATACAGTGAGCATCTGATCCCCCTCACACATACAGTGAGCATGTCTGACCCCCTCACACATACAGTGAGCATCTGATTCCCCTCACACATACAGTGAGCATATCTGACCCCCTCACACATGCAGTGAGCATATCTGACCCCCCTCGCACATGCAGTGAGCATGTCTGACCCCCTCATACATAAAGTGAGCATCTGATTTCCCTCACACATACAGTGAGCATATCCGATTCCCCAGTGAGCATGTCTGGCCCCCTCACATACAGTGAACATCTGATTCCCCTCACACATACAGTGAGCATATCGGATTCCCCTCACCCATACAGTGAGCATATCTGATTCCCCTCACACATACAGTGAGCATGTCTGCACAATAATGACATCACCACCCATCATATGGTCACTTTCACTAGAAGAGTCGCTAAAAATCTCAGGCCCTTAGCTAGAGCCTAGATTGCTCATGCCTTGAACCCCCTTCCCTCTGATGACTGGCTCGCTTCTGTCAGAGCTTGATTCCGACATGGGTCGTCATTACTATGCGAGCTGAGTATAAACTAGTGCCTATGTTTTTCCTCGCTCGCTGCACTACCATCCCAGATGAGCTAAGGACTTGCTGGGAATGTTGGCTAGAGGAAGATTTGTAAATTTTGGCCATAGTTCTCTCTTTCCCCCACACACACTGTGCCAGTGTGAAGCTCCTGCAAGTGGTCCTTGCGTGAGTAGAGTTTGCCATGCCCTGGAACCTGCTCAGTTCTTTTCCAATTCTGGCATACTAGAAGATAAGCATTTTTGACTGTTAAGTCCTTCCTATAGGACCTGTAAATAGGTAGCACTTGTACCCCTAACTGCGTGTCCCTGATGTATTTCTGTGAATATGGAGTGGGGCGAGGGGGGTGAGTAGGGTCCTTGAGTACATTCAGCACACACTGACCGGAAGGGAGCCAGGCGAGGTTGTCATCTGCTCATGTAGGGTTGCAAATGGAGCTTTACATAATGATGCGATACAAAAGCTGTTAGTGTTTACATGGAGGAAGGAGTGCGCAATTTCATTGGAAATCTAAACTCTAAGCCTATTTGGGAGAAGGGCAGGGCAGTCTGCGCTTTTACATATAGCATAGGAACGTGGCAGTGTGCGTTATTATATACAAGAAAGCAACGTGGCAGTGTGTGCTTTACACACTGGAGGGGTCAGTGTGTGCTTTTCTTACTTTGTCATCATGGCGATACATGCAGTCTGATCATTCTGTCTGCAGCTTGTTTGATCAAGGGGGTACGTACCTCCCCCATTCTACCTCGCTACTGGGAACGCCGGTTCTTGTTCTCATCTGATTATCTACAAGAACCCACTCAGGTCGCCAGGATCTTTTTACTTGCAAAATAGCGTAGAGGGAAGAAACACAATTATCAAATCGTATTTACCGCAATTGGACATCTCAGAAAGGAAGACTCATAATCTGGGAGGTTGACCTTTTATTATCAGCAAAAACATCTGAATATATAGGCACCTCAATACAAGGCACAAAAGATAAATGGGGACTAATACAAATGCTAGTCTACAAAGTATCCGCATACGATAAAAGATAAACAGGATTACAGCTTCCAAAAGCATCAAATATCCTATGGCAATTGTGATATCGAAATTTAAAGTCATGAATCAAATCATTTCTATCCCTACTCTATTCTAAAGTGACATCCCTACTCAACATTCCCTTCCAGGTGAGGATCGCATAAAAGGTGTCAGCGGGGAAACTTCCTAAGAAGTTTTCACCATATGAGAGCTCGATCTAAAATGCTCCTTTCAGTCCCTCTCCTAAGTCTCGTCTGCTCAACCCACGGGGCTCTGTCCCTAATACAAAACCCCAAAAACTGTACACGCCCTTCAGTACACCCCTTCAGGCAGCTTCTTCCTTCAGTAGATTTCCATTTGGATCCTTTCATCTTCCTCTCCACGAATTCGACCTTGGGTCCCAGGCCTTTTCTGTACCAGGAGTTGCAACTTTACATTCCAATCCACTCCCTTCCTGTCTACTCCTTCTGTCTCCATTCCAATTGGAACAAAGACTTACTCTAGCTAACGAGCTACATGGCCTTGTACCTGCAGCGAAACGCTGAACAGAAAAATAACCCTAACATCATGAGGTTTCACAATTCACTGCAATTTAAGCTTTGCTAAAATCCTGTCGTCCTAATAAAACATGGCTAAAATAAACGAAGGCCTTCACTTTACATACATGGTTAGGCCTCAAACTAAACACACTACAATTACCAACTTCTAATTATTCGTCTCATACTTATGAGAACTATCTTCTTCATTCTTCTAACATGACTTAATGTCTCTTAATGCATGACATTATTATACTAAGCATTACACATACACCAATACATTTTGTGATAACTGGTGGCCTTTCTCTTCTCTAGAGGCCTGTTTACATTCTATTTTTCTATTTCAATGAATACATTTCTATTACTCTTTGATAACATGCTTAGTTATATGCGGGTGCTGACTAACAATGAATATGGTGCACCCCTACAATTTTCGCATCAGCAACGCTCTATCAGTTCCCCCCTTTGATGACAACTTGTCATCACACAAATCCATTTATACCGAAGTGGTAACCATCCCATTGTGTCGGAAACCCTCCATTCTTTTTAGGTCCTGATACTGATTATCTTGCATATGCGCCATTCGTCTTTCATATCCCCTGAGAATCCTCTCAGCTTTGTTTCCTCGGTACCACTTGTACGCTCTTACAAGTCCCCACAAACAGATCACACAAACCACCACAATCAGGATTGGTTTCAGCACATATCCGAGAATTCCCTTCCCTAAATCTGCAAACCAACTTCCCACATGTCCAAATCCTTTCCCAATCTTCTCCCACACATTCTCTTCTGCCAATATTGCAGCCTCTTCATGAAGTGTGGTAATGTTGACTATATATTTCCTCAGCTCCTTGCTGTTGTCTGGAATATACGTGCAACATTCTTGAACCTTCAACAATTTACAGACTCCGCCCTCTTTTGCCAATAATACGTCTAATGCAAGACGATTTTGTAAAACCATTGTCCTGATCGATAACATTTCTCCATCCACCAACAACAACGACTTTGCCGTGTTCATTGACAACTCATCAACCACAGTTGCTAACGTTCGTATTTTCACATCATTCAAAATCACACCCAGACCGGGTATCATTGCTCCAAAGATATCACCAATCACAGCACCTGCACTTGCATCTCTCCGTGCTCTAGAGTGGTGTCCTGTCTCTAGCAGAGTCAAATCCTCGGCATGGTATATCTTCGGGAAAATAACAGCCAAATAACAAGTCCCGTACCACTGCTCAGGCAACCTCACGTATGCATTCCTTCCACACACATAATACACTGTCGGGATGACCTGTATCTGACCCTGCAAAAAGTTCCTAGCTGAATCTTCCATAGTAAAGGTATGGGCACATGTGCTATGTCCAACCCAGATTTTGTCCATGTCCGACTGCGGACGAGCAACACATAGATTTCCCCTCTGTACTTGATCTAAAGCTATGGGTCCATAACTTCCCCTTGACTTGTGCAGTTTCTCTTCCTCTGTCCAATCCGTTGACTTCTTTCCCCCATCCTTATCTTGGGTTAATTTTCTATATCTGTCTTCAACTTGGCCAATGAATTTCTTTTCTTCTGACTTATAATAATCATACTTATTCAAATGCTTAAACGCTGGTACGTCAGGAAGTACTGTGTCATAATTAGAGAAATAGTACTCAAACTGTTTCCTTTCGTAAAACAGGCTAAGCAATAGACTGCAAGAAATCCCATAAGTCAATGGAAGGTGATGGTATCTAATACCCTTATCTACAGAAGCAGGAAACTGCATGCACACATAGCAATCCTTCGCATTCATCGCATCAACGTACTCGTACAACAATTTCGCATACGCATTGAGTTTGAAATCACCTCTCGACAAATCCATGTGTAGCATACGACTCTCTTCTAACATCATCGCCCTTCTATCTCCTGAAAAATCCTTCTTGGTACTGGGAGTGACAGGTGTAGGTGTTCCCTGCATCTTCCCCTCTTCCCTGTGGGCCACTGCATACAAAGTTATGACTACGGCGAATATAACAGCTATGACTACTCCTAAAAGTGTACCTATCACTGTCTTTGCCCTACGGTGCGAATTTCAAGGATCTGCCATTTTTCCCCCACGCTCAGAATCCAGTTCAATAACAATGGGCGAGAGTCTCTTCCTCATTCAGGCTTGTATCTCAATGCAACAATTATCCTCTGTAACTAATGTTCTCTTCTACGTTTCAGTTCTCTACTTTATTTCGGATCAACAAAGGCTTCCTTCTTTTAGCTCCTTTTCGACAAAGTTCATCTCTAATCCAAAATAACTGCAGGTCCCAACAACTCTAGGACTCCTTGCAAAATTTCAAGTTTGAGAGTTTTCAGTTCTTGGGGAGAAGGTACAACAGCAAAGTTCGGGAAAGTCAATGTATCCAAAATCAGACCACGAATGTTACTCAGGAGTGGCAGATCTGGAATATGGAGAGTCAATACTCCGTCGATCTCCAATCCTGGGATCTTCAGTAATACTTCCGCCCTCAGAGCCGGTGGACCGCTGACAAGAGTAATCGACCTCAGCCTCCCCGTACTCATCGGTCCTAGCATTCATTGCTACGTACGTCCACTCAGGACAAGCGTACCTGTGACACGGCACTCTTGCTCTCCTCGACCTTCTCGGAGCTTCCGGATCTTGATCTTCCTCACTCTGCTCTGACTCTGTCACCTCCGATACTGGGGCAAGATCCCTTCTCGGTGTCCCTCTCGAATTTACCCGTCTCTGACTCACGGGCCAAACTCTTTCTGCTTCTGAAACACCCCTGCTATCCCTTCTGATACCCTGTGCACTGTTTTCTTCCTCGGCAGAATTTGGCTCCACTCCGCCTACTGCACCTTCTTCCGCTTCTGGTTCTGATTCGGAGTTTCTCTCACTCTCGCTTACAGTTTGTTCCAGTGCACAACCAGCTGTGTCAGCCACCCTTACAGCTTGACTTGCCCTCTCAGATGGCCCTGCCACCTCAGCTGGGTTTTCGTTCACGAGAGGGGCTGTATCTTCCAAGGGTGCTGGAACTCTACGGGTATGGGAGGCATGCACCCAGTTCGGTAGTCCCCCACACTTCACTGCCGTATTTGTAACCAGAATAATCTGGTAAGGGCCTCTCCAGCCAACGTCCAAGCAACTCTTCCTCACGTGCTTTCGTACCAACACCCAGTCCCCTGGGCACAGGTCGTGGCACAGATCACTTGCGGCTGGAACAGCTACCACCTGTACCTGCTGAGACACAGAATGAACCACATCAGCCAGGCCTTTACAGTAGTCGAGAATTACATCATCAGTGATATTTATCAATGCAGAGGCTGGTATTGCTGGCACACGCATCGCTCTCCCCATCAATATTTCGTGGGGGTGACAATCCAGTTCTCGTATCCGGCACACTTCGGAGACTCATAAGAACCAAAAGTAAGGCATCTGGCCACTTCAGAGGAGTTGAGGAGCATGCTTTCGCCATTCGGGCCTTCAATGTCCCATTAACTTGTTCTACTATCCCAGAAGCCTCTGGTCGATAACTGCAATGTAACCTTTGGTCTATGTTCAGGGCAGCACAAAGCAACTTCATTAATTCACTGTGGAAATGCGTCCCTCTGTCCGATTCCAAAGAGGTCGGGAACCCGTACCTCGGGATAAGCTCTCTCAACAGTAACTTAGCTACGGTTAGAGTATCACATCTGCGGGTTGGGTAAGCCTCCACCCATCTAGAAAAGACACACACTATGACTAATATGTACCTCAACCCATTACACTTTGGCATCTCAATGAAGTCTAACTGCATCCTGTTGAAAGGGCCACCTAACCTCCCTATGTGACTCATTGTCACAGCTGTCCTCTTCCCTACATTCATTTGTTGACAGGTGACACATCTCTGACATACAGCTTCGGCTGCTGCCCGAAACTTCGTATTATACCATGTTTGACGAAACACTCGCACCATCGCATCCCTGCCAAGATGTACAGCACCATGTATCAATCGTGCCATCGGATTCAACAGACATTCTGGTAACACCGCTCTTCCATCACTTGAAACCCAAACATCCACATCTCCCTTCTCCCTTCTCACATCCAGCTCGCACCCAACTATCCCGTTCCTGGTCAGACACCTCGTCTTGCAATTGTTTTAACTCTTCCCACGTATCGGCCATCGCCAACATCACACTGAGGTCAGTTGTCTCTTCATTTCCCCTTATGTGTCGTTCTGTGAAGTCACACCCCTGTTCTGCACAAAATCGAGCAACTTCGTCTGCATAATTATGTCCAAGTGACAAAAAATCATTCCCTTTCGTATGGGCAGAACACTTTACCACTGCGATTTCATCTGGGCCTTGCAAGGCTTCCAACAATTGTCTCACATAATCTCCATTTCTAATGGGCGACCCAGATGATGTCATGAACCCCCTCTGGGACCATAACTGTCCGAAGTCGTGAACGACACCAAACCCGTACTGGCTGTCCGTATAAATCGCTATACGGATCTGGTTAGCGGCCAAACAGGCACGAGTCAAAGCAATAAGCTCAGCCACCTGTGCGGAGTACACTCCTTCTAGACAAGCGGCTTCGACCACTCCGGTGATGGTACAAACAGCAAAGGCTGCTCTCAACTGACCCGTATTGTCTCTTAAACATGAACCGTCCACAAAGAATATTTCATCTGGCTCTGAAAGTGGTTCATCCACAATATCAGGTCTGGGTTTGGTGCACAATTCAGTCACATCGAGGCAGTCATGATCCTCACAATCTTCATCATCTATATTCGGGATCGGTAACAATGTGGCGGGATTTAAAACAGAACACCTCTTCAACGTCACATTCTCAGCAGCTAGGATGACTTGTTCATAACGTGTCAATCTATTATTCGTGAGGTGTTGTGTCTTAGTCCTGGTCATCAACAGTTCAACAGAATGTGGCACATGCGCAGTAAGCGGATGACCCATTACAATGCTCTCACATCTCTCGATACTGACACCTGTTGCAGCAACGGATCTGAGACATCCGGGCAACGCAGAGGCTACTGGATCTAGGGTAGCCGAAAAATAGGCAACTGGTCTACGGACATTCCCATGAACTTGAGTTAACACTGCCAATGCGCAACCTTCTTTTTCACAGAAAAACAATGCAAATGCCTTCTTGTAATCAGGCATCCCCAGCGCTGGCGCACAGCACAAGGCTTCTCTTAGTTTCAAGAATGACCTTAAACAGTCTTCATCCCATGGTACCGGATCACTCACATCCTTGTGCGTCAGCCGCTGTAAGGGCTTTGCTTCAAAGGAGAAGTTCGGGATCCATTGGCGACTATAGCCAACCATTCCCAAGAACAATCAAACTGCCCTCTGAGTCGTAGGGACGGGCATTCCCAAAATCGCATCTATGCGATCTGGTGATATTTTTCTTTTACCTTTCTCAATCCGATGACCCAAATACTGTACTTCACTCAGACAGTACTGTAATTTATTTGGAGACACCTTATGCCCATTCTCTCCTAGGAAATTCAACAGTGCTACTGTATCAATCCTGCAAGCGTCCTCAGTTTTTGACGCCACAAGCAAATCATCAATGTACTGGACGAGAACAGACTCTTGGGGAAGCACCAGACCTTCAAGGTTCTTTTTCAAAATCTGATTGAAACTAGACGGGCTCTCCGTGTACCCCTGTGGGATACGACACCATGTTAACACACGATTTTCCAGCCTAAATGCAAAAAGAAATTGGCTCTCCTCATGCAGAGGAATCGAGAAAAAGGCTTGACACACGTCAATCACGGTGAACCATTCCGCATCACATGGGATTTGGAACAGGATCACGGATGGATTCGGTACCACGGGACAACATGGCATTACGATCTCATTAATTCTTCGCAAATCTTGCACAATCCTGAATTTCCCGCTCGGTTTCTGCAATCCCATTATGGGCGAATTACATGGACTACCCCTGATTTCTCTCAAAATTCCTTGCCTAAGCATGGACTCAATTGCAGGTCTAATCCCCTCAATAGTTTCCGGTGACAATTTGTACTGGGGAGTTCTTGGGTATTCTACATTCGTTTTGACTCTTATTTTCCCTGGATCTACGCCTTTAACTAGTCCGATCTCTTCCCCACTAAGGTCCCATACATCAACTGACACAGACTCCCTCAGGTCTAAAGGGAGTTCCTCCACCGTGAGTGCAGGATACATTTCCATGCACCAACGCTGATTCGCAACCTTAAAGGTCGCATCATCGTCTCTTGTCTGGACTTTCACTCCATTCGGGGTGCAATAGATGGTACAATTAAGCTTACACAATAGATCTCTTCCTAACAAACAGACTGGACTAGAATCACACACCACAAACTGGTGTCTGTCACTGAAGTTCCCAATCCTAATTGGTATTGGTTCCGTCAGTGGGCTAGTCAATTTCTTGTTCGCTACCCCGACAACTTGGATTGTTTGGCCAGAAAGGGGTAGATCCGGGATCACTGCGGATCTTACAGTCGATCTTGTAGCCCCCGTATCAACCAAAAAGGTCGTAGGGTGACTATCAATCTCTGCTTCTACACAGGGTCCCTTCTGATCTACTTCTAGGACCGCTCTAAGCGTACAATCATCTTCTCCTCCCCAGCAAGATCTGGTTGCTGGATCGGAATCATCTTCCCCATTCACTTCGAATAGAGGCATCTGTACACACGTCCGAGCTCTCTGCTGCATATTCTGTATTCTAGGCGGTCGGGGAACTTGTACCTGCGGAACATTGGTCCCCCTTTTGTCATTCTAGGTTGCGTCACTACAGGGAGTGTGTCCGCCACTGGGACATGGGTCAACTCTTCTTCCTGCTGTATTTGATTTAACGGATTAAAAGGACACTCGCGTCTCCAGTGTCCAATCTGGTGGCAAAGATGACAAACTGTGGTCTTTTTCAACACTGCCACATCTATTCCGGTCTTAGGATCTACTCCTCTCGGTCTCGCCTGTCCTTGAGCATTCTGTGCTCCTCCTTGATAATTTCCCTGTCTCCTTCCCAACGTTCCTCCGATAGACTGTCCCTGTACTGCGGTCTGCATCTGTACTAATAGCAGATTATCTTTTAATTTCCTGTGCTTAGACTCAATCTCGTCGCTACAATACCTAGCATATCGGAGAATCTCATCCACAGGCTTATTCTGCCAACAAATCAAGTGTTGCTGTATCATTAGACTAACCTCTGGCCTCAATCCCAACACAAACTTGGACACAAACTGTCCCATATCTTTGGTATCCAACGCCTCCAAACCACTGTACTGTTTAAAAGCCTGCAAAAGCCTCTTGTAAAATTCATGCATTGTCTCCTTAGGCTCTTGTACAGTCCTATCTATCTTCACCCAATCGGTGTCTTGAGGTGAGACCTTCGATTTCAACCAAGTGATTACCTGTTCGAACTTTTTCATCACTATCGGCGACGGGCCATGTGTAATCAAATCCCTGTCAGGCTCTGAGGCCGGCCATTCAATCGCAACTTTACATGCCGACCACAGATCCCCCGGGATCACTATGTCAAACAAAGTGTTCAAATCAATCCACAGTACTTTCGAGATTTTGACAAAGCGATCAACTTGCTTGTACCACTCTACAGGCTTTTCCCTCAACCGGGGAAAATCATTTGTGAAGGCAGCCAAGTCCCCTCTACTCCAGGGTACGTGAACGTACCCTCCATTCTGTACCTCCCTTAAAGGGAAATTCCTTATCGCAGTCGTTCCTCCACCCGGAGGTGGCGTCTCTCCCACTACTCCTCTAGAGCTTTTCTTCTTGGACCATCTTTCTTCCCACTTATCGAGCATGATCCATGCCCGCATTGCTATAATCAGATCTTTGACATGGGTCCTCAATCCCATGAGTCTCTTATCTTCCAATTCCTGATCACTATACTGTAGCCGGTGATCTCCTTGCAACGCTCTAGTTTTCGACAAATCCACCCCATATCTCTTTAACAGTTCTGACAGTTTCTCATGAGCCGTGCGTGCTTTGCGAGTCACATCTTTCGCTAAAAAGAGTAACTCATCCTGTGCGTACGTTAGTATTCGTTCTAGGGGTAGGTTTCCACCTATTATCTCATCCAACTCTGCCTTTAGCCTTACGACATCCAACATTTTCCCTCTCAAAGCTCCCCTCAGAACTTCTCGGCAGGCTGTACCATCTCTGTCATCGTACTCACATTCTCTTTCGCGTGGCCTACCCTCTCCTGACCTGCCCGTGGGAACAGAACGATTTACAATCGTCCCTCGTCCCCTCTCTGCGTCTAACACACCTTGACTTTGGGTTCTCACCGGTGGTGTCCACATTCTTAAATCTGATCTTGACTCCACTAAAGACCTCGGTCTAGTAGGTCTCGATTCTCCCTGTCCTCCTGAGGAGTCAGCTGTAGCTGGCATCGGCGTACTCCATTCTATAGGCTTCGGATTCCGCTCCATCCTCCTCACCGTCACTTTCCTCAACTTCATTTCTCGTCCTAGCCTCTGATTGTTCTAAACTTCCTGCTGTCTCTGGCTCAAGCTCATACATCGACCTAATAGGTCCGATGATAACCGGTATTTTCAACGCATCTGGTAACCTCACTCCTTTCTCCACCTCTGAGCTGCCTAGAGACTTATACCGAGTATTCTCGGTTCCTATCGAGATCTTTCCTTCTACTCTTACCTCTGATCGGGGTACTGCTCCCCTACTCTCTTCTTCCTTTGTCTCATTGCCTTCTGAGGCATCTGGATTGTATGGAGGTGGTCTCTCGGATAACATCCTTTCTAAAAGGCTATCATCCGTGTCACTGTCTTCCTCCTGATCTACTGTCTTTTCCTTCGACTTTCCTGTCGTCTCCAATAAGGGATATAATTTATGTCCCTCTATTGCCTGCATTCTCCATCTTTTCTCCGCTGCATCCCATCTAGCATCTTGGAAAGCCTAGACCGACCTTTTCACCCTTTCCTGATTTCTGCCTCTCTCCTTATCATGCGCTGCTCTAATCCACGCATGTAGGGCTTTAAATTGTGTGGGCCTCTGCATAGGTCGTAAAGCTGCCATTACAGTCTTCAACTGATACAACACCGCTAATCTGAATGAACCATACCGTGGGAACGCTAACTCTCCTTCACCTTGAGTAATTTTATGCCAATTCTCAAGCCAAACTATGGTATGCAACCCTACATTTCTTTCCATGTAGTGTGCTGGCGTGTCCTCCGGAGGGGCCTCCGCACCCTCTCGAGTAACCACATGTTCATCCCCTCGACACAATTCTCGAAAAACTTTAAAACATTTCATAATGACCAAATGCTAAACGCACACGATCTCTGTTTACTTCCTGGTATCTGTCCGCCAATGACAGCGCGAACCACACCAACCAGCCTATCGCAGCGCGACCCCTTCTGACGTCACTTTTCCTCCACTCGCAGCAGTTCCCCTCCTGCACACCGCTCGTCTCACCCTTGCATTCGTCCCAGTCACACGCTGAAATAACCGTTTGTCCCAAACAAGTTACTCCTCTGGCTGTCCGTCCACAGTCTCTCGAAATTTTCGACCTCGGTTGGTTACTATCTGTCCCTGCCGGGCAGACCGATCGCCTCTGATAGGTTACAGATACTCAATTTCACATACAACAACCCACGACCCGCGTCAGGTTGTCACACACTCATACATTCGCTCCCCCTATCTCGGTCCAGGTGATCGATGGTACCTCACGATCAATGGTCCACAAAATCTACCAGGGGTGTCTTCTACACCCTCTCGCTTAGGCTTCTCATCTCCTAAGACTTTCCCGGGCTGCGCGCGCTCACAGCCTGATCTCACAATCACACAACATTCACACCAACTCCGCAAAACATCTCACACAGTACAACACCGCAATCTACAACATCGTATCCTGTTCATACTCACTCTTCGAGCTTCTGCTTGCTGCCGCACTGCTACTCGCCATCTACGTCCGTCCGCCAGGCCGTCTGCCGTTCGCCCTCCGATGATTCAACCTCACTTATCATTGATGGGCCTCAAGGGTCACTTATCCCAATCTCAATCTTCCCTCGCTATCAGAAATAAACCATCCGTGTCTGCTACCAACTGGGAACGCTGGTTCTTGTTCTCATCTGATTATCTACAAGAACCCACTCAGGTCGCCAGGATCTTTTTACTTGCAAAATAGCGTAGAGGGAAGAAACACAATTATCAAATCGTATTTACCGCAATTGGACATCTCAGAAAGGAAGACTCATAATCTGGGAGGTTGACCTTTTATTATCAGCAAAAACATCTGAATATATAGACACCTCAATACAAGGCACAAAAGATAAATGGGGACTAATACAAATGCTAGTCTACGAAGTATCCGCATACGACTAAAGATGAACAGGATTACAGCTTCCAAAAGCATCAAATACCCTATGGCAATTGTGATATCGAAATTTAAAGTCATGAATCAAATCATTTCTATCCCTACTCTATTCTAAAGTGGCATCCCTACTCAACATTCCCTTCCAGGTGAGGATCGCATAAAAGGTGTTAGCGGTGAAACTTCCTAAGAAGTTTTCACCATATGAGAGCTCGATCTATAATGCTCCTTTCAGTCCCTCTCCTAAGTCTCGTCTGCTCAACCCACGGGGCTCTGTCCCTAATACAAAACCCCCAAAACTGTACACGCTCTTCAGTACACCCCTTCAGGCTGCTTCTTCCTTCAGTAGATTTCCATTTGGATCCTTTCATCTTCCTCTCCACGAATTCGACCTTGGGTCCCAGGCCTTTTCTGTACCAGGAGTTGCAACTTTACATTCCAATCCACTCCTTTCCTGTCTACTCCTTCTGTCTCCATTCCAATTGAACAAAAACTTATTCTAACTAACGAGCTACATGGCCTTGTACCTGCAGCCAAACGCTGAACAGAAAAAAAACCCTAACCTCATGAGGTTTCACAATTCACTGCAATTTAAGCTTTGCTAAAATCCTGTCGTCCTAATAAAACATGGCTAAAATAAACTAAGGCCTTCACTTTACATACATGGTTAGGCCTCAAACTAAACACACTACAATTACCAACTTCTAATTATTCGTCTCATACGTATGAGAACTATCTTCTTCATTCTTCTAACATGACTTAATGTCTCTTAATGCATGACATTATTATACTAAGCATTACACATACACCAATACATTTTGTGATAACTGGTGGCCTTTCTCTTCTCTAGAGGCCTGTTTACATTCTATTTTTCTATTTCAATGAATACATTTCTATTACTCTTTGATAACATGCTTAGTTATATGCGGGTGCTGACTAACAATGAATATGGTGCACCCCTACAATTTTCGCATCAGCAACGCTCTATCACTACCAACTGCTCTGCCATCCTAAGTGCCAAACACTTTCCCCCGACCTTCTGTACTGTTAGCTGAGCTCACGAAACGTGAGCAACCCTGGCCTGTTTGAGCATCTGTCATCACTGCTGAGCAGCTAGAGCACCGAGGACAATGGTGAATAACATCTCTGGGAGACTGACAGATTTGAAATCACTCTGGAATATTTTAGCGGGACATGCAAATATTCTTGATGGAACCTTGGAGTATTTGTGCAACAGTTTTCCGCTCTGAAAGAATTTCATTTTTTGGAACAGATATTGTGATGGGCCACTGCCTGGCACAGGAGTAGCGATGAGATGAGCATTGTGTCCTGGTACAGTGTTTGACACGGGTATTACTTCTGTCATACAGAGTTTGATTATCCATGTAAACTGACCCCTATTCATACCAGATGCTGGTTTGCTGAGGGATAACAAAGATGTGTATATTTGATGGTTTTTATGCATGGATCCCTTTTGAGATTATTGAATGTTTGCTTCAACTTTTGTAGAGCTATTGCCATTGGATGGAAAAGTGCTGATATGAACTCCCGATGAAGAGTACTGTGATCAAAGATCGAAACGCATTGAGTGATAAAGTTGTGATTGTGCACTGAAACAAAGTTTACGTGAAAAAATGAACGAGGAAATTAACTTGCATGAATATATGAAAGTACATTTAGGGTATCATTATTGGAAAGACTACAACGCAATAAGAAACGAGCTCAGTACAACCCTTCAGGATTAACGTTGAATAGATTTTGATATTTTTTAATTTTCATTTTTTAGGTGGGCACATTATAGAGAGAGACTGCTACTCCTGTGGAATACATGTTTAACTTGTCAAAAAAACAGTGTTTTGTATTAGAGACCCAGTTTTGCGTGTAGGCATTTATGATCTGTTGCAATGGAGAAATATTACCCTCGTGTACCATGTCAGGTAGAAGTTTTAAAATACTTCACTCATTGGTCTTTAGTATTGGCTAGTAGTAAAGCCAAATACATTTTGCGCAATATCTTTGGAAATGTGTGACGAAGACTGACTCATTTGGACTTAGTTTTACATAATGGGGCATCACACTATCAAACCCACCTGAAGATGGCATTGGTAGGGCTCATTCAGTAAGCTTGGTCATAGGGGGCAAAGTTGGACTGGTGTGCATTCTTTTTCTGTGGAAGTTTTAGGGTTTGCTGTCCAGCCTTGATCACTTGCGCCATGGAAAGGAGGTTTTAAGTCTGGCTTAAGAACACTGCTTTTGGATTGACTTATGCTATTAACTATTTGGTGTACCGTCCTTTTTTTGCTACTTTTTCAAAAGTATCGACAGCCAAAAGGGCAGGATTTAATGGGATAAACAGTAAAGTGCATTCAACGCATGTACACAGCACTCAGCGATGCCAGTGTGTGCATGTGTTGGCGCATTAAAGGCAGACCTACTAGCTTAGCCAATTCTTACTTTTCATGTCTCTCAATGTAGCTATTTTGTCTGCAGTCATTTTAGAAAATGAAAATTTGGAAAAAGGGGTTTGTTTGACGTTTGATTGGGAAGAAACGAAGGCTTTTTAAGAAGAATGTTTTTTAAAATATTTTATATGAAGTCCGGCTGAATTTTATAGCACTAGCGCAGCTTAGAATATTACCCCCATGACCATGCTGTGACGGGCAGTGTGCAACTCATGGCCTGGATTCCATAATTTAGAACATCATCAGTGTTATAAAACATCATGCAGGGCCCTACTGCCAATGTTAATCATGGAACCTAAGCATTTACTCCAGCTGGGTGGCGCTCTGATATACCAAGTTCCAGGTATGAAGGCCACAGTATCACAAAAACTGTAATGTGCAATGTCCAAAAATAATCCTTAACTGGTTTGTAAAGTTCAGCAGCGCTAACAAAAAAAGGATATAGGCGACACATCTTGCTTATGGGACCTGTTTGCATTGCCAATACCTTTTGGCGTTGGTCTACAACATCTGTCTTTTTCCCGACGTTGTGCAGCATTGTCAAAAAAGCAACAGGTTCTAGTGATAGACATTTCACTGGAGCTCACATTTCAGATGATGTATGCACGCACATGTGGCAGAACTGCATGTGCGTGCCAGCAGAATTACCTGGACGCCATATGCTTCAACTTTTTATTTACCACTCCAAGATGGCAGACACCACTTGGATCAGTAATTAAAAAATTAAGATTTTTTTAAGCACAAATTAAATTGAGAAAAAAAGGGACCCCGACAGCAGAGGGGGCGGATGTAATGGAGGAGAGAATTGGGGAGTGGTTGGAGGTGAGTAGAGAAAAGGCATTGCATGAGGGAAAGACCATTAGAGGGGTCCAGAGGAGAAGCACACATGGAGAGAAAAATCAGAATGCAGGGAAGAGAAGAATTCGAAGTGTGAGGTGGGTTCGTCGAAGCACTTGAGAGACGGAGAGCAAAAAGTACACAAGAGTGACAGCAACATGGGGAGCGTGTTGAGGGCAAAAACAACATGGAGTGCAAATGGTAGAAGTATACAAGAGAAACATGGAGCTCTGGACGATGGGGGTAGATAATTGGGAGGAGCACACCAGTAGAGAGAGCTGAAAAAAACATACTCTCAGAAGGCCTTAACCAAAAAAAAAATGAATGCCCTAAAAGAGATCAGTGGATGTATAGAAGCCAGCCAGCCAGAGAGATGGTAAAAAGGCTATTCTCCGGAGGAGGGAAAAACTTAAGTTGTATAAACTGGAGCAAAGAAAGCCATCAAATAAGAAGCAAGCAAATGAGTGACACTAATTACAACAAATAGTAAGCAATTGGCGGGCTGTAAGCCCCCCTCTAAGTAAGCCCACAAAAGGTATTGCGCTGGCCATTTGGCTCAAACTATAAGTGGGGTCCTGGTTATGTCACTTAGGCAGCTAGCTATAGTAAGGGAAATATGTGTGTTTATTTATATGATTTTCATATTGAGAAAAGAGTCCGCAGGTATCCATTGTTCTAGTCGTGGGCTTTTTGGAGTTGGTCTTGGTTTACTTCATTTTGAAACAATTAGACTAAAACTACTGAAAAGACTGACCTGCGGAAAGAAAGCATATGACAGAAAGCATGTTGTGTTGCTGACGGTTGTATGACATTGCAACAAATGTCATTATCACGCATGCATTTACCAAGCGTCCATTTCAACACAATGCCTTTACCACACAAGTCTTTACCACACAAGTCTTTACCACGCGTGCCTTTATAACTAAATAGTAAGTATATATCGGGCAAATGAAACCCCATAAAATATATATATATATATATATATATATTTACACACGCACACACTTATGCATATGTATAATATATCTATCGGGTAAATGAGACACCTAGAAAAAAATTACATATACATTGTAGTAGCAATTAGAACAAATCAACTCTTTACTTTAAAAATGTTTTGTCGATGCAACTATGTCCAGTATGTCTTCACTGTCTACTCTAAAATTTGCACTAACACTTTAAATAGACACTCTGGGCTTTGAGACTCTATGGTCCAGTTGAAGGCCGAGTGCCGAAACGCGTAGACCGTCTCTTGCGTGGATTATGCCCCGTTTCCATCTTAAATAAACATCATTGGAGTGTTCTTTGTGGTGCTGTGATTCTTATCGACGACGTACCTTTGAATAACCGAAGGAGAAGCGAGAGAATTTTTTCGATTGTTGTGCGGTGGCTGTCCTGCACCTCACGTGCACCTGGGAAGTGAAGTATCCTCGGCGAGTTGTTACAGCCATATTGAGCTGGAAGGAGAAGAAGTATTGCCGAGACCTCTGATCGTTGTTTGGTCAATGCTTGTGACTCCGCGTCAGAATTGAGTGAACGCGGCAGGACAGCTCGAGAACCACGGGTGAGTAGAGAGGCGGGGAAACAGCTCCGGCAGCGTCTCGGGATTCCGCGGAAGCGGTGTCCGGGTCACTGCCGCCACGTACCCAACTCTCAAAAACCCCGTTCTTCGTTACTGCTCTGGTGTTATGGGTCTGGTTTGAAAGTCACATGTAACGGATCACATCCAGAACCGCTTGCACTGTCCCTTGCAACACCACTAATTTACTTCCAAACAACGACCATTTTCCCAGAATTGACCACAATTACCCGCTGGTCAAGTAACAAAGACACTCTCCAACAAATTGAAACTGGAGTTATCGAGGCAGACACGCAAACAGCAAATATCAGCATCGACTTACTGGATAGAGACTACAATACCCATAATTCATCATGGCTGAAAGGAACAAAAATAGAGCACAGAGAGCAAGTGACCTTCTAAATGATGACTCTAATTCTTTAAACAAAACCAGAACCAATGAGACAAGTGGAGAAAGAAAGAAAAGAACTGTCTCTTGCATCATAAGAGATTTACAACAAGCACGCATTCAAGAGGTCAACAAATGGTGGGAAAAAACAACGTTGGAGAAATACATTGAATTTAAAAGAATTCCTAGAGGCTTAAGAATTCTAATTATGCCGACCCTCAATGATTTAGATGCCGATTTAATCAAACAATGGCAGGTTGACACCAATGAATGCTCTTTCAGATTAATGACCACTCTAATCTCACATGCGGAAAGAAAACTAATTAAAATCACCACAATCATTAAAGAATTAGAGCAAGAACTAAACCAATACTCTTCAGATGAAGAAACAGGAAAATTAATTGAATCAATGGAAAAGAAAATCAATAAACATGAAGACGACATTGAAAAACGCGAAGCCAGTAAATTTATCAGGGATAGATTGGACTATATCAATGGGCGAATATATACGTTTGCCAGGAAGTACGACACATACAGAAATCGTGTTGTGATGGACAAACACAGTGGTTATGAGACACCTGGAACAGCGGAGAGCTCTGAGTTGAGCTCAGCAGATGAGGACCAAATTGCTTCAAGTCTGGATTTTTCTGGGGAAATGTGCCTCATGCAAATGATCACGCGACAAAGAGGACGAGGTCGAGGATCAACACGGGGAAGAGGACGATCACAACCCCCAAACGAAGAACCAGAAGAGGGGGCAAGACCCAAGAAAGGAAGAGGAAGGACAAAGCAAAATTGAAAAAAGATTTACAAAAAACTAATCTGATTGTTAACATCTCAAACAAAATCTTAAGTAAAGCACAAACCTCACTGCTGAACAAAGGTTTATCTTTTTGTCCTAATAAAGACATGGATCTGGCCAACATATGTATTGATCTTTACAAATTCTGCCGTAAAGTTAAACTTAAAAAATACTTCGAAGAAAGAAAGTCTCAACCATCATCTATACCTATAAGCCAAACTATTCCATCTTTGAGCATAAAGGATATCCCAGCCCTCAGAGTAGCAACTTCACTACAAACTGAGTCAAGTTCACAAGTAGAGATGAGTGAATCTTCTCAAGTATCTGACTTACAATATTGCCTGACAATGGGTTATGAAACTAACAGAGGTGGAAATAGTGGTCTCAAAACACGATCAACCTTCTGCCCACAACTCCCTCCGGGAAACAAAATAGATCTTTTCCAAGAAATCATGGTGGAGGAAATTAACAATGTCAACTAATCATCCCATGTCATTTCCAAAAAAGAAAACCAAAAAGAAAAAGACATGGAATCTCACACCTGATGAACATAAGGCATTACAAGAATTACGAGAAGACCAAAGTATAATCATTAAAGCCTCAGATAAAGGTGGTAACATAGTCATCCAATCCTGTGATGACTACATTAAAGAAGCCTACAGACAACTGAACATTGGGGAACACTATGAGAAGCTCACAATAAATCCAATCAATAACTGGACTGAGGAATATCATAAAAGACTCTTGGCCTGGAAAGAAAGAGATCTTATTGATTCAGAAGAATATTTATATCTGAAAACGAACCACCCCATTACGGCAACCATTTATTTTCTTCCAAAGATCCACAAGTCCACCATTAATCCACCAGGCAGGCCCATTGTTAGTTCCATCGGTTCCCTGCTGGAATCTACATCCCGATTCATTGACATCTTCCTGATGAACTATGTCACAGCTTTACCATCTTCTCTGAGGGACACAATGGATTTTTTACTAAAAATTGACAAATTGGATTGGAAAGAAAATTACATCATGGCCTCCATTGATGTATCATCCTTGTACACCTCCATTCATCATTCAGACGGAATAGCAGCAGTGAAACAGTTCCTTGATACCAGACCAATTTGCTTTTTGGAACATTCTGATATGCTAGTACAAATGCTCACATTCTGCTTAACACACAATATTTTCCTTTTCAGAGGAGACCTGTTCTTGCAAAGACAAGGGACCACGATGGGGACTTCTTTTGCCCCAACGTACGCTAATCTTCTTATGGCCGTATGGGAAACGGTGGTCTTGAAAGAAGAGAAAGCAAGGAACATAAGATCTTGGTCTAGATACATCGATGACCTTTTTATCGTTTGGGAAGGCGACAACGATAGCCTCACGACCTTCCTTGACTCTCTCAACATCAATAAATATAAACTAACTTTCACCTCCACCATAAGTGCCACCAACATTTTATTTTTGGACGTCGAAGTCTATATAGCAAATGGCAAGATATGCACTAAAATGCATAGAAAGCCGACTGCCAGCAACAGCATTCTTCATGCCAATAGCGGACATCCAAAAAATCTCAAATGGAGCATCCCCTATGGGGAAATGCTAAGAGCAAAAAGAAACTGTTCTGAACTCTCTGACCTCAACCCACAACTACAAGAAATGAGTCAACGTTTCCTACAACGAGGATATCCTTCGGAAATCATCACCACAGCAAAAAATAGAGTCAGTTCAAAAAACAGATCTGATCGTCTACAAACCATGTTGGTAAATCACAGACCAAACAATGGAGAAGTTGAAATAACATCCAGGCTAATTGTTGATTTCAATAACCAGAGCGATGGCCTACGCAAGATTGTACGGAAACATTGGGAAATATTGTTACTTGATGAAACTGTCAATAAAATCTTATCCCCGAGACCCAAGATCACCTACAGAAAAACTGCGTCTCTGGGTGACCTATTGACACATAGTCACTTTGAGATCAAACCAGCAACAACGACATCCTGGCTGAACACTCCGGGTTTTTGGAAGTGCTCAAAGTGCAGAGCTTGTGAACATGGAAAAAACACAACCACATATCAACCATAAAATGGTCACGATGAAAAAATCAAAGTTCATATAACCTGTGAATCTAAATTTGCAATTTACATTTTGGAATGTCCATGCAAAAAATTATACGTAGGGAGCACCATTAATAAACTTAAACTCCGCATTCTGCAACATCTCCGCGCCATCAAAAACAGAGATTTCTCATACCCTATGGCCAAACATTTCTCTGAATTCCACTCTTGTGATTGTAATCATCTAAAATATTTTGGCATTAAAATCATCAAATAGAAAGAGAGGGGTGGAAACAGAATTCTAGAGCTAAGAAGGGCGGAGTCAAGAACAATCTTATCAATAGGCACCGAGAAACCATGGGGCCACAATTTGGACGCTGAACTACATGTACACCTATAAATCGTGGGAACTCCCACTGAAAAGAAGGACATGGACACCCCTAAGAATGATGATCCTTGCCTAGTTCTAATCAATCTCATTCTTATATCTTTGATTCTCGCTACATATAACTGGGAACTGTACATCGCTTCTACTCTCATCACCCCTCTCTGTGACAGACAAGATTGATAATAACTTTTTGCAAACTGGTTTACACTAGGAGGGAACGCATTGGCTGAAGTAACTCCTGTTATTAACATTCCATTGTGCCAACTTGACCCCTTATACAGATATACATCATGTACTTTACTAGCACACTATTCAAAAGTATATATCTCTCTAGAAAAATAATTATTGTCCAAAAGCAAAAAATCATAAAATCATGAATTTCTTTCTTCACTTAATAAGAACTTTATTTCTTGATTAGATTGTGTTAATAAGACATTATATGTAGATATATTTAGAGAATGATTGTATATATTGCTTACTAATAGGGTCATAACCAGTACTAATTGGAGACACTTCTTACATAATTATGTTCCTCATCCCCTCCAAAATTATTGTTGGTACTTTACCCTGATTTTGAATTACTTTATAAACCAACTACAATTTATAATTATTTGTTTTCCTTGTAAATTGCCTGAAACAATGGATAAATTGTAGTAGCAATTAGAACAAATCAACTCTTTACTTTAAAAATGTTTTGTCGATGCAACTATGTCCAGTATGTCTTCACTGTCTACTCTAAAATTTGCACTAACACTTTAAATAGACACTCTGGGCTTTGAGACTCTATGGTCCAGTTGAAGGCCGAGTGCCGAAACGCGTAGACCATCTCTTGCGTGGATTATGCCCCGTTTCCATCTTAAATAAACATCATTGGAGTGTTCTTTGTGGTGCTGTGATTCTTACCGACGACGTACCTTTGAATAACCGAAGGAGAAGCGAGAGAATTTTTTCGATATATATATATATATATATATATATATATATATATAACTTCACGAGAGGGGAGATTCACTGTAATCAAGCCTGCGGCCTGGCGGACACTTGAATAGGGGGCTGGAACGGTAAGGGGATTCGAATGGGCACCAGGACATTATAACAACCGGGACTTGTTACTACTGGTAACTCCGCGCCTTGCCCTGCACAGCACCAATCCATTTTAGCGTTTACCATCTAATTTCCCCCACGCAACACTCACCCAGCAATGGAGAACTCTGGGAGATGTAGTTCTCATCAGACTGCATCCGGTGTGCGAGCACATGATCTGGGGTGATGAGTGCCCCAACCAATGGGAGAGTTGCAGGACAATTTTAAAGGCGGGGTTGGGACCTCAACCTGGAAGCAGCGGCATCTGAGGAAGGCAGAGTATGCCAAAATGCATTATGCAAAGCTGTACATTAAAGTGCTTCCTGACAGATTCTCCGAGTGGCCTCCTCTTCTTCCTGAATGGAGGGGTTTTGGTGAATGTTTAGCGCGTCTGCCAAATACGCGCAAGGAGGCCCCGTTCTGCAAGTTGGTCGGAGCTCACCTGGTGTCTGCATCTGCAGTTTCTTTCTTGTCCGAGGTATCAGTATCGCTCTGGCCCGCCCCACAGTGCAAGCCGAGCAGGGGCTGCTGCCAGCGGCAGCTAGTGACTTCATGAGAGGGGAGATTCACTGTAATCAAGCCTGCGGCCCGGCGGACACTTGAATTGGGGGCTGGAACGTTAAGGGGACTCGAGGGGGCACCAGGACATTATAACAACCGGGACTTGTTACTACTGGTAACTCCGCGCCTTGCCCTGCTCAGCACCAATACATTTTGGCGTTTACCATCTAATTTCCCCCACGCAACACTCACCCAGTGGAGAACTCTGGGAGATGTAGTTCTCATCAGACTGCATCAGGTGTGCGAGCACATGATCTGGGGTGATGAGTGCCCCAACCAATGGGAGAGTTGCAGGACCATTTTAAAGGCGGGGTTGGGACCTCAACCTGGAAGCAGTGGCATCTGAGGAAGGCAGAGTATGCCGAAATGCATTATGCCAAGCTGTCCATTAAAGTGCTTCCTGACAGATTCCCAGAGAGGCCTCCTCTTCTTCCTGCATGGAGGGGTATGTATGTGTGTATATATATATGTATGTGTATATATATGTATGTGTATATATATGTATGTATGTGTATATATATGTATGTATGTGTATATATATGTATGTATGTGTATATATATGTATGTATATGTATATATGTATATATGTATGTATATATGTATGTATATGTATATATGTATATTATATTATATTATATATATATCCATCCCCAGACTTCCTTTCCACTTCTGGAATTCGGCGAATGATCACAGCGAGCCGGTAATTGACCCAAAGTGCTTTATTTAGACCATTGTGAAATTACGAGTGGTAGAGGACGGTCTACGCATTTTGGCTCCCAGCCTTCTACTGGACCATAGAGTCCTGGAGCCCAGAATGTCTCTTTTAAAGTGCTAGTGTAATCATCCACATTGTTTTTATATTCCCTTATCGACCCCTAAACTCACCAACCCCTTATCACTCAAATACCCTTCCCCACCATAAAAACCCCTTGGCACCCAAAAACCCTTCCCAACCTTAAACCCTAAAAATAGCCTTGCCACCCAAATCTCCTTACACACCCTAAACGCTAAAAACACCCTTGCCAACCAAATTCCATTACACACCCTAAAAATACCCTTACCATCCAAATACCCTTACACACCCTAAACCCTAAAAAAAAAATCATTATCCCTACCCACCGAAACCCTGGAAATACCCTTGCCTTCCAAATACCCTTACCCACCCTAAAAAGCCATCACCACCCAAATACCCTTACTCACTGAAACCCTGGAAATACCCTTGCCATCCAAATATCCTTACCCACCCTAAACCCTAAAAACATCCTTACCACCCAGTAGCCTTACCCTCCCCTAAACCCTAAAAAACACCATTACCACCCAAATACCCTTACCCACCCTATAACCTAAAAAAACTTACCACCAAAATAACCTTAACCACCCCTATTCTTAAAAAAACCCTAAGTGCCAAACGCCCTTACCCTAATATATATATAATCTGCATGTATATGTATATATATATATATATCTATATATGTATGTGTATATACTCTTTCCAGATATATACTTACTATTTCGTTATAAGGGCATATGTGTGGTAAAGGCAGTGCATGGTAAAAGCTTTGCGTGGTAATGGATGCGTGGTAAAGAACATGTTGTAAAGGATGCTTCCTGTTGCTGACATGAAATATCATGGCAGCTATGTCATGGCAGCTATAGATACCCTCGCCCCTCTACTAGTTGGCTCGCTTTTGGAAATTTCTTTGACACCACACAGTTAACCTGCACAGTGATCAGCTATTCCTATTCCGCTCTATGCTTAAATGTCCCCATTGCACACCTCAATTCCACTCCAGTATTTCTTCCTTGTCCATCGCATCCATTCATACTGTTTTTCTATTCCTAGTGTAAATTCCTTGGTCATGATTAACACGTGTTTCTGACTTGCCCGTCCATGTCATCACGGTGTGTAAGATTTTGCCACCCTACTCATCGGTCTGTGCTCAGCAGTCTCCCAAATAAACCTTCGTTCTTTGACCTGTCAGAAAATACTTGGTTTGTCCCTTATTCCTCCAGTATCCGTCCGTTCCATGAGCCATAGTCTTTAGATGGATGAATTTCATCAGGGGGTTTCACTTTGCACCTCATTTTCCGAGAATGCTCTCTGAAAAAAAAATATATAAAATGTTTTTTAATGGAAATTACAGTACCGGCTTATGTAATAATAATAAGGGGTTTGTAAGGTTTTAATAGTTGAGATGATTTTGAATGAAATTATGCAAACGTATTTGATGTGAGAATCACTGAGAATAAATGGTGTTGTGTTTTAAGGTATGGTATAATCCATGCTGGTGGCATTGGGAAATTCCTCAGTGACTGGATAATTGGTGGCGAGCCCCCGTTTGATCTAATTGAGCTGGATCCTAACCGATATGGAAAGTGGACCACAGAACAATATACCGCAGAAAAAGCTAGAGAGTCCTATGGCCTCAATAATTTAGGTAAGTGGTCCCTAATTTATTTACTACTCTGTTACCCTGTAATATCTGTGTGTGTGGGAGTCAATGGTAGCGTGAACCACTTTTACCTCTGAGAAATATAAACCAATGCTCTTCAGGATATGAATGGGTAGGTTTGACAAACAGAGAGATTTTGCTGCTATAAAGCTATGCAATATATGTTTCCTAAATGATCTCTCACGTGTGATCTTCACACAGTCTTAATTTCTCAGTATTGAACACTTATAATCAAATGGCTTACCTCGGAGAGCTTGGTATTTAAAAAGCAGATAGGTAAAAACATATACTGTTCCGTGCAGTATAAAAGATGTGTTCCCTGTGTTAATCCCGGTCGAGAGATTTCCCTTTGTGGTAAATAATTTAATTACCGGGACTTCATTTGATACAGAAACATAATAAAATAGCTCAGTAAATAAGAGGCAGAATCCGTGGTATTAGAGGTTCGGAATGGGCTTTATTCCAATGGTCGATTATAATCGGTTGCTCCAGGTTCCATCACCACGAAGGTTCAGGAAGTGAAGTACATACGTTATTGACAATCAATTACTTTTATACAATAGGCATTACAGTGAGGCCAATACAAGAGGCGTAACAATTGATAGTGGTGATAATATATTCATGCGTAGCAAAAATAGGCGTAACTGGGAGTGATTAAAAAAAACGTCATCAGATGTGATGTCATAAGAGGGTGGTTACATGAAAGAATTTCGCAATGTCAGCAGAAATACTTGGCAGATATGCGCGCGCAGCAGCATGACGTGTAATTGACGTGCAACTAGGGGGTGAAGGGGACTTGACATTTAGCTCTACATGTGGCGACAGAAGTCTGGAGGGTCAAGTCAACCTAATCCCAAATCATATCTAACATCCTATGTTTAAAGAACTAAGTTATCCAAAAGAGAGGTCTCTTAGAGTAGAATCTTATTCTATACTGACTATACTGACTGTTAGTGCGTGTACAAGCGTCTAAGTGTCTACACTAGATGCGAGGGCGGAATCTTCCATAGTAACAGGGCTATGAATTACTTGCATGAAGACAGAGAAGTCGGGCCTTTGCTTGGTAGCTGGAAGAATGTTTACTTAAGCTACTAGACAGGAATGCATTGGGCAGGGAGCGGAGCAGATAATTTTCGAAGGTGAAATACAGTTCTTGGCAGGCAGCAAGCTGATGTCAGGCTTCATGAGCCGCGCAGAGAATGAGACAAAGTTCATGGTCACAGATGCAGGCTCAGACTGGAGCTTTCAGAGGCAGAAGACAAGAAGAGTTTGATGACAGAATCAGGGCCTACTTGCCTGGACTGTAAAATGGCATAAGTGAACCATATAAAGGCGGTGGCCTTTTGTACTTATGAATGGAATATCCAGCCTATTCATGGCGGATCTGAAAGAGGACATGTTAACGGTGGACGCACATGTATTTGCGTCTTCATAACTGGAACTGGAGGGAACATACATGTACTTGTCACATGCACATAGAACCGTTGGGGTCCAAGATAGGGGACATAACTGACCAGAAAAATCCATATTTCCACATTCCCTCCTTGTCCCCTACTTGCCCGTCAAGAGATATCAATCTTCATTAATCCATTGATCTGTTCATATAGCATCATTTGTTCTTCTTTCTTCTTCCGGGATCTTGAATGAAAATCTTGATGTGGAATGCACGATGTGGCACACAGACCACAAATCGCTGGTCCACATTGTAGACATAGACAGCAACTGAATAGTATGAGAAGCCCAATACCTAGGAAAGATAGGACTCTCCATCCCCAGGCTGATAACACGCTCCAAAACCAACCGGACCAAGTCCAGGTGCCTGGATTCTGGTGTATCTGGTTTACAATCTTATGAAGGCGAGTTATGGCTTTATATACAGATGGTGAATTTTCTGCTATGAAAATGCAACAGCTTGATCCGATGACCCTACAAGCTCCGCCCCTATCGGCCAGGATGACGTCAAGGACAAGACGATTTTGAAGCACAACAATCCGCATAGCAGACTGCTCTTCTGTTAAATTGCCTAAGGCGGAAATAGTTTCGTTCACTACTGCTTCAAGGGTTCTAGTTAATCTACGTATCAGCTTACTATTAGTAACGGTACCTATATAGGGAAAGAGACCTTTATTGAAATCTGTGTATTTTTCCCATGCTGTTTCAGTGTAATCGACTATTGGGAGATCTCTCCTTTCTCTATTGTGTACTAAATGAGTATTTCTGTGATAATCAGGAGGAGCTAGAAAAACAGGTGGCAAAAGGAATCCAATGTAGCAGGTACCATCCCAATCTAGAGGCAAACGTACATATGCCGTCTGACCACATATAAAATAGGAATGGCGGGAAGCTCTAAATGTAGACTTGCCTTGATCACTAAATTCTACTACAGTGGTGCATCTACTATGGCCCATATGTATGGAACCATTCTTTCTTACACATAATTCACCTTTTACTGGAAATATTGACATAGCGGGCAAAATTGGAGTAGCTTCGGATTCGACATTTAGGATCATAAGATTAAGCGTAAAATTACCTAATCCATATACTTCATTTTCTAGATCAGTTCCTGTTCTTTTGGGAAATCCCTCCTTGTTAGGATAGCAGACCTTAAGTAAAACTAAATTCAAATTTCCCCATACCCAGTTATCTTGATAAACTGCAGAATTCGAATCCAGAGAATTAATTAAGCTAAACCATGCTCCACAGGAGCCGTTGTGTGTGAACGGGTATGGAAAAAGAGGTAGAATTCCTTTATAGTTCTGATAGGGAGGGAGTCGGCCACATATCCAACAATTTGTAGCATTGCTAACCTGATGGGAATGATGTAACATACTAATAAAAGTGTTATTGCGCAGCGCAAATCTGTATGACAATTCAAGCGGAGGTAATTCACTAAAAGAATGTTCAGCAGTAACATTGTAAACATGTCTAGAAATAGGATAATATATGTGCAACAATATACTTGCAGTAATTATTAAAAGACTTGAGAAAAACAAAATTAATAACGTCACTATACAATGACTACGCAGAGATTTACAGTATGCCTGTCGTTTCAACATTTTTCGGGTGCTTTCTCTGTTCAGGTCCAAGGGATACATGTCCGAGACAATTCAACCGCTTCACCTTGGAGAGGACTTAAACAATCAAATTGCTCGACTCATTGGGCCTGAGCTTTAATTTATAAAGTTCGGAATCACTTTTTTCCACAAAAGGAAGTTTTGAGTCAATGGGTGAAGACACACAAGGTGTGGTATTCACATCTGATTTTAGTCCATGAAATTTCTTGATATGACTTGAATGAATCCATCCTTTTCTGCCTTCGATCTTCACGGCTGTTCTTGTGGTGAGCAACACCAGCTGAGGTGACCGCCACCTAGGTTCCAGCTGAGTCTTTCGATCAAAGTTCCTCACGAGGACCAGGTCTCCCGGAACCACGTCATGGGGTTTCACCTCAGTGTTGTCAGGAAAAGCTGCGGCTACCTGTGAACAACAAGATTGTAGTGCAGCCATCAAGGAAGCCAAATAATCTGTCAGCATGTTCCAGTCAATATCAGTTATTTTGCGTGGTATAGGCGTCCCCCACATATTTGGTGGTCTGCCGAAGATCACTTCATACGGGGATAGCCCTGTTCGAGAGTGTGCTACCATTCTTGTGTAAAAGAGTGCAACTGGTAATGCTACTACCCAGTCGACACCTTTCTCTCTGCATATTTTGGATAATCTTATTTTCAGAGTCTGATTATGTCTTTCTACGAGACCTGCTGCTTCGGGGTGTCGGACACAGTGGAATTTCCACTGATAGCCTAACAAAAGTGAAACGTGTTTCATTAATTCGGATGAGAACGGCTGGCCGTTATCTGAGTGAACAACACGTGGTAAACCGTATCGTGGGAAGAATTCTCGAACCAACTGTTTGGCAGTAGTCGGGGCAGTGTAATCTGAAACCGGGTATGCCTCCGTCCAACGGGAAAGAGCACACACAACTACGAGAACATATTTAAATCCTCTACATCGTTCCATCTGGATATAATCCATCTGGAGGACTTCAAAAGGATGATCAGGAGGATGAAATCCACCTTGTTCTACGGGAACGCTTTTTCCTGGGTTGAACTGACAACAGATCATACAGGTACGAACTTTTTGTTTCGCTGCTGCTCGTAAATGCTTGTTGAACCAAATATGTTGAATGCTGTCTAGCATAGCTTTCTCTCCTAGATGCGCTGGACTATGGATAGTGTTAATAATGACTTGGACCATTGAATCAGGAAGGAACCACACAGACTTTTCCTTCATCAACCATCCTTGATCCGTTTGGATCCCTCCTAATTCAGTCCATTTCTTTATTTCTTCTGATGTAGCATGTGTCTGTATATCAATTACATCAAGAGTAGGATCTTTAACCGTCATACAATGTGTTGGCGTCGGGACTATTGTCTTTGTCATGTCGGATGTTTGAGTTTGGGCAGTCTGTTTAGCTGTTCTGTCAGCTAAATCATTGCCTTGAGAAATGATATCAGTAACTTTCGTATGTGCTTTGCATTTCATAATCGATATTGCAATAGGTAAATGTATTGCATCTAATAAGGCGTGAATGAGGGGTCCGTGCTGAATGTGGGCACCGTGAGAAGTTAAATAACCTCTCTCTCGCCACAGCACGCCGAAGTCATGTACGACTCCGAATGCATAACGTGAATCAGTGTATATGTTGACTTTTTTATTTGTGGCTTGAATACAGGCTTGTGTCAGAGCGACGAGCTCTGCTGCTTGAGCGGACAAGGTATTTATGCAATTTGTTTCAATAATTTCAGTGTCTGTTGTGACTGCGTAAGCGGCCACTAGTTCTCCTGTACCTTTTCTCATACATGAACCATCTACATACAACGTCAGGTCTGGGTCTGACAACGGGACATCGGTTAAATCTTGTCTGGGTTTCGTCGTTATTGTAATAACTTCAATACAATCATGTGCTAGTGGGTCTGTTCCATTTATAGGTAAAAGTGTGGCAGGATTCAATGTGTTACAACGTCTGATTTCTATATGTGGCTGAAACAATGTTAGTTCATACCCTGTAAGTCTTGCTATAGTCAAATGTTGTGTTTGCGTTCGATTCACAAGAACCTCCACTGCATGTGGTACTTGTACTGTCAATGGATGTCCTAACACTATGGCATCGCTTTGTCTTATTGCTAAAGCGGTCGCTGCCACTGATTTCAGGCACGCAGGCAGAGCCTGAGCTACGGGATCTAATGTACTAGAAAAATAAGCACATGGTTTGTGTGCTCCTGCTTGTTCTTGTGTGAGTACTGACAAGGCAGTACCTTCGCGTTCTGTAATAAAGAGTGTAAACTGTTTACTGTAACATGGTGTTGCTAAAACAGGTGCTTGACATAAAGCTTTCTTTAAGCTTTCAAAAGCTTGTGTATGTTCCTGAGTCCAAGGGAGAACAGTCGATGTGGCTGCCTCCTGTGTTGTCAACTGAATGAGTGGTTTTGCTAGAAATGCATACTGAGGGATCCACTGCCTACAATATGAAGTGAGGCCTATGAAAGCCCGTACCTCCTTTTGTGTCTTGGGTATTGGCATGTTAGCTATTAACTGAATGCGATCTGGTGTAAGCTGCCTTCCCTCCTTGGACAGCGAGTGTCCAAGATAAACAACTCGCTGGACACAGAATTGCAGCTTAGAAGGGGACACCTTGTGCCCCTTTTCGGCTAGAAATTGTAAAACTGTCAGTGATGCTTTCTCACATTCGGGTTCGCTTCTAGCGGTGATCAGCAGATCATCGACATATTGAAGCAAGGCAGTGTTAACTGGCATGTGAATACTGTCGAGTTCTCGTTTCAGTGCTTGGCTATAGATGCTGGGGCTTTCTGTAAATCCTTGAGGTGCGCGTGAGAACTTGAAGCTACGTCCATTTAAACTAAATCCGAACAAATATTGGCTTTCCGGATCTATTGGGACGTTGAAAAAGGCATTTTTGAGATCAATTACAGTAAAGAATGTTGCTTCGGAATCAATAGCTGTCAGTAATGATGAGATATCGGGGACCACAGGGAATTGTGGCACAATACACTTGTTTAATTCGCGCAGATCTATAACCAATCGATATACTGGCGGGGCCTTCGGATCTGTTCGTTTGAGAATCGGAATTATCGGTGAATTACATACATTGGAGTCTGTTTCTACAACCACTCCTTGGGCAATGAGCTCGTCAATGATTTGTAGTAAAGCCACTACAGCATCTGGTGGTAACTTGTATTGTCGCATTCGTGGTAGTACCACTCCTGCCTTTAGTGTAACTCGATATGGTGTAATATTCATGCAACCAACATCAGTAGGGCCTTGTGCCCATAGATGGGTAGGTAAAGTCTGCAATCGGGGATCCATGTCTCTAGACACATAATGACCTTTAAAATCACGTAAAAACAATCTTACTCCTTCCGGAGAACAACATATTATAGCTCCTAGAGCTTTCAATGTCTTTATTCCTAACAGGTTTTCTGGACATGATTTAGTAAGCAATAAATCTGTAGTTCGGGTCAAAGGTCCTATCGTAAGTGGAAGAGGTTGTGACACTTCATTAACAATAGGTTTTCCTGAAAAACCAAGGGAAATATTCTGTGAGCCTGAGAGGGGTGCCCCTGGAACTTCACTACGTTTTATAGTTGTTCGACTTGCCCCTGTATCGAGTAAAAATTTTCTGTCTTGGCCTAATAATTCACTATGTACATAAGGTCCTTCTTGATCTACAGGGATCTCGATAAGGGGTAAGTCAACTTCCCTCTCTAGGCTGGTTCATGCATATCGTTGATAATCAGGATAGTCATACTGTGCGGTCTGGTACAGTTGTCGTGTCGTGGTTTGCGTGGCAGCAACAGGCAGCGCTGGTGCAGCTGGCACAAACTGTATAGTCTGTTGTGGAGCTGGCATGGACTGTGCATGCTGCAAGGCTCCTTGTTCATTCTGATCCTGTCTAAGTGGCCGTGGTCTTTCTTTTGTGATACCTGTGGCGATATTACGCTTCAGGACTGGACAATCGTGTACATGATGACCTAGTTGTTTACAATAGTTGCATGTCCCTTTTACAGGTCCTGCTAAATCGCCAGAATGTGTCGTACCCTTTTTATGTCCTTCAGCTGGAACTGTTTGGGAGACTAGCATTTTCATTTTCGTGTCTTTCATGCGTCTTTGTTCATGATCTTGTTCCTCTCTAATTCTATTGTGATGATACTGTAACATTTGTAACATTTGTGATGGAGTGTTACCTTGCCAGGTACTCTCGAATTTTAATACTCTATTCTTCACTTGGGGCAAGGAATTTTCAACTAATTTTGTCACAAACAGATGTGGGTAGGACTCGCTACTTGCTTTTATACCACTATTTATACCAAAACATTTTTCGAATCGGGCATAGAAATCACTAGTGTCTTCATCTTGCTTTTGTTTACAGGCTGAAATTGCACCCCAGTCTTCCTTTTTCGTAGTTAATAAACGTGGCAGTACCTGGACTAATAAACCTGGCAGTGCTTTAGTTTTGTCCCCAAGCCCCGAACCTGGACCTCGGGCCTTTTCTTCATTTTCTAATGCTGTCCAATCTATCTTTTGGTCTCCTACCTCCCACTCTTTTTCCTTGAGTTTTTCATAAATGCCAGCAGGCATTAATACCTTTAATATTGTCATAATGTCGGGATAGGTATACTCTCCCATGAGTAACATGTCTTTAATTTCTCGGTGGAAACCCGCTGGATCTTTGTCATGACTGGGTACCACTTTCTTCATTTCTAACAATTCTATTTTCGATATGGGCGTATATACATATACACGTTTAAACTCATTGTCCTCGCCCTTTATTGGGTGCACTTCTCGTAAGGGATTCTGTCTGTCCATGTAATACGTGGTTCTTTCCTTGATGGGCAGTGAGACATGTTCTGGGTATATAAAAAGAATGTACTGCTTTCTTGATTCTAGTATCTCTTTAATTAACTTAGTACCTGAACCTCTCCATCTATTCTTGAGTAATTCGGTCAATATATCAGGTAAGGGACCCGGATCTGAATGTTGGCTTTTATATAGTATAAGAAGTTGTTGAATCATATAAATCCCAGCTAAACGCTGTTCATCTGGGGTGAGATTCAAAAATGTGTGTGCTACTGTATCATCACTATACTTCCCGGGACTGTCAACCCAATGGACAGCTGACCTGGCTAATTCTTGTTCATCCATAGAATCGAGAAAATGATAACCCCTTTGTTCTCGGAGTAATTTATCAGCTGCTTGGAATGAATGCTCGTTAGACCTTATATTTATTATTGGTGTTTGAAAATTCCTGTTATTTTCTAGACATATCGGATGTATCGGATCAGTAAGACATCTAGTACTATTACGAGATCTTCCTCTACCTACATAGGCTATAGTTTCTGACTGTCCTGTGGGCAGTCCTGATGCTTCTTCCTCGCTTCGTTCGAACTGGTCTACCGCTAATCTTTCTTCGTGTAGGCGTTCTATTTCTTTACGGATCTTTCGGCACATGGCTATTATACAGTTTTGCTTATCATGTCTCCCTTCTGATATATTCTGGCTCCATCTGGTAAGAATCTGCATTGCTTCCGGGTCTACCCCCGGTCGGTCTTGATTTCTGATCACACAATTTATGAGGAAACGTAACAGTTCCCCCTGTATCTCCACTTTCTGGTATTCCATAGCTCTGTTAATACATTCAGAATCTTGCCCTGTTTGGACAAAATGATATATATTATCTAGATGCATAGTCATTCCTGGTAACTTCCCTAAATACACCGCGGCTCGTCTGATACGTAATGATGCCAGGGTCATTTCGTCCTCTTTTCCGGGCACAGGGTCATATCTACAATCTATAAGAAGTTCCTTAAGCGTACGGGCATTTATGAGTTTGGGGGTACGTGAATGTGCTGACTCTTGAAAAGTAAGTTTATTTATTCTAGGTGGCGTAGAAAAGATATTGGTAGCACCTCCGGTAGCCCCGTCTGGAGTATCGGGTGTGAAAGGATTCGTTGAACGTGATACAGCAACTATAGGTGTGGATACAGCTATAGAAGTAGCTGTAGGAACAGATGCAGAAACAGATGTGCTTGCCGGAACTTGTGTCAGAACCTGTTGCTGTAGGGATACGGGTACTGGATCTTGGCGTTGAACCTCCCTGGCAAGCGGTCTATGTGGGGCGGGATTAGCATACTCGGGAGCTGCGTCATCTAAATATGAGGAAAGAAAAACATCTTCTGCTGTTCTAGGATGCCCCTTAGGATGTACCTTTATTGGAAATAATGGGGGTGGCAAGTCTTTTGGTATCCCCGCAGTAGCCTTAGGTAATCCCTCGGCCAGAAGGGGATACATACCCTTCATAAGGGCATGTCTTTGTCTGTCTACTTGTTCTTATTTTACTCGTGTACCTTCCTCAATTAATAGATTTTCTTGAACTTTATTTGAATTCTCTTTACTCTTCTCTTCCTGTCTACGTGCTTTTTCTGTGCGTCTATACGATTCTTTACGCCATAATTCAATGGCGTCCTTCTGTGATTGTCTAGCTTTCTTTTTCCATAACTCTTCCTCTACTTTCACGATGCACTCTGCATCCCAGGTCCCAGCTGCGGGCCACCTCTGACTTTCTGGTAATTCCTTAGTGTAGTCTACCCATAAATCAAGAAATAATATAGCGTCTAAGCCATGTTTATGATACAAGAAGTACCCTGGAGTGTCCCTAGGAGGAATAGGAACAGCTTCTTCGAGTACCCCTTTTCTTGTTGTGATCTGTCTTAATTTCGAAAAGAGCGGCATATTGAAAACTGATCTGATACTTGATTTTGAACAAACTTAATGAGAACTGATCTGATACTAGATTTTGAACAAACTTAATACAATAAACACAATAATGAACAGTCATTCATACCACAATATACCGAACGTATTTAAAACATTTAACATTTAACATTTAACTGAGCAACGATGATCTAAGAAAAACTTAATCACTAAACATAATACTCGACTTGAACTGAATTATTCTGAATTTATATACTTGATATACTAGATATACTGTTAAACAGTACAGATACACTGCTGAAACAGTGCAGACCGGATTTGTGTACCCAAACCCGTCTGGACCGGCACAACTTATGTGCACGCCAGAACGCCTCCCCAGTAATGGTACTCACCGGGTAGCTCAGAACGGAAGGCCTCGGAGACTGAACTGAACTTGAACCGGACTGGACTCGACTCGAACACTTCGGACACTGGACTCGACTTGGGACTTCGGAAAACTGGTGGGCCTCTGTATACCTCGGATCTTGCTCTCTCAGCTAGGCTCTGGTCGGGATACTTCGCACTTCTCACCGCCTCGTCTGGGTGTTGATCGCAGCCTCAGTCGCCCCCGCTTGACCGGAGGGAGATACAGGAAATCCTGCTGGTACGCGTTGTTGTCCGTCCAGCTGTGGCAGGAGACCGGGCCTGCAACGCACCACCGGCGCGTGAGATGAGAAAGTGTCCCTGTTCGGGCGCCATTCATGTGGTAAATAATTTAATTACCGGGACTTAATTTGATACAGAAACATAATAAAATAGCTCAGTAAATAAGAGGCAGAATCCGTGGTATTAGAGGTTCGGAATGGGCTTTATTCCAATGGTCGATTATAATCGGTTGCTCCAGGTTCCATCACCACGAAGGTTCAGGAAGTGAAGTACATACGTTATTGACAATCAATTACTTTTATACAATAGGCATTACAGTGAGGCCAATACAAGAGGCGTAACAATTGATAGTGGTGATAATATATTCATACGTAGCAAAAATAGGCGTAACTGGGAGTGATTAAAAAAAACGTCATCAGATGTGATGTCATAAGAGGGTGGTTACATGAAAGAATTTCGCAATGTCAGCAGAAATACTTGGCAGATATGCGCGCGCAGCAGCATGACGTGTAATTGACGTGCAACTAGGGGGTGAAGGGGACTTGACATTTAGCTCTACATGTGGCGACAGAAGTCTGGAGGGTCAAGTCAACCTAATCCCAAATCATATCTAACATCCTATGTTTAAAGAACTAAGTTATCCAAAAGAGAGGTCTCTTAGAGTAGAATCTTATTCTATACTGACTATACTGACTGTTAGTGCGTGTACAAGCGTCTAAGTGTCTACACTAGATGCGAGGGCGGAATCTTCCATAGTAACAGGGCTATGAATTACTTGCATGAAGACAGAGAAGTCGGGCCTTTGCTTGGTAGCTGGAAGAATGTTTACTTAAGCTACTAGACAGGAATGCATTGGGCAGGGAGCGGAGCAGATAATTTTCGAAGGTGAAATACAGTTCTTGGCAGGCAGCAAGCTGATGTCAGGCTTCGTGAGCCGCGCAGAGAATGAGACAAAGTTCATGGTCACAGATGCAGGCTCAGACTGGAGCTTTCAGAGGCAGAAGACAAGAAGAGTTTGATGACAGAATCAGGGCCTACTTGCCTGGACTGTAAAATGGCATAAGTGAACCATATAAAGGCGGTGGCCTTTTGTACTTATGAATGGAATATCCAGCCTATTCATGGCGGATCTGAAAGAGGACATGTTAACGGTGGACGCACATGTATTTGCGTCTTCATAACTGGAACTGGAGGGAACATACATGTACTTGTCACATGCACATAGAACCGTTGGGGTCCAAGATAGGGGACATAACTGACCAGAAAAATCCATATTTCCACACCTTTACAATCCATACACGAGCAGGAACTGTGGGTAAACATGTTCAATAAGGCATGGCCACTTCCAGGGAAATGCTTAAAATGTCGGAATCTAAAGGCAGTGTTACTTTAGATGTTTCTTTAACACTCCAAATCCACCTTCATAGATGTTGACCTGTGATTGTTTAACCGCTAAGAGAGCTATCAATCTTCACATAAATCTGTGTAGAACTAATTTTACGTGGCACACTGCGAATTCCTGTATGAGGATTTGACATGGTAACTTTATCACAGAGTTCTATATTGTTCCCAATTCCACACTTGAGTAGCTCATCCAGTCCCAATTTTCCTAGCATTCCAGAACTTGTAATCCTGAAATTACATGGTATTTCGATATCACATATGGTCGTGATTTCAATGTTTTCTGTAACTCTATTCAGTTTGTGGTGTTAACAAATTACATGATTAGTTTTTCTACTTTGGCTTGTTCACATCAATCTGCTGTGAGCACATTCGCAAAGTAATTCTACCCACAGCCCAATCAATATAGAATCCCAGAGGTGGTATCTACCTTCGGAACCAGTTTTTCTCCAGCATTGGATCTTTCACAGATTCACATGCTTGATTTATTCTCTGTCAGGTTGGGAATGCTGAATAGTTCATTTTAGCATATCAGATGTACTTGTACACTCAATAACATTGAAACCAGCCATATGCTCCACACACCGAATCACCTTCATTGTATAACCCAAACTTTGACTAATCATATCATTGAAAATAACTTCATTTATGTGCTTGACAGTGGCCAAATCGACAACATCTTCAATGACAAAAGCACCAATGTCCGAGTCAGTGCAAGCTTCCCAGTCTCTACTGATGAAAGGTCCTTTGTTGATCAGAACAATGTCATCAATGATATTTGTCCTTTCAATTGACATGACCATCGTACACGCTTTCCATCCTGTTGTTGACAAGACCTTTATCGTCTATCCTGAATTAATTGTCAACAAGAATTACATTACCTTCTACTACCTATCAGTGACTCGTCAATTACATCTTCATTGATGAGGATGGATTTTCTATTCTATTTGTTAGAATCAACTGGGTCTGCATGTTCTATGGCAGCTGTCTTTCATATTGTCAGCTTATGCAATTTCAACGTTATTGTCTACGATTCCTTTACAATCACTGCTGTGCACTCTGGTACCTTTGCAAGTACCCAGAAGCTTTTGCAACTCGGCATCTTCAGGGCAGGAAGTTGACTGATAATGAGACCAGGACTTGCATGATATCAAAATAATTTTTTTGTGACGATAAGGAAGATGCTGAAGGAGTCAGTACTTCTGGAGATCGTCTTATCCAATACATACTCAGCGACTATGAAGGAAGAAGAGCAAGAACCTGCACACACATTCTTGCAGACTTCTCTCCTATTGAAATTTCATTTGCAGTTGAATCAACACAAATATGATAAGCCAGAGGCACCACTTGAGATGCTTTTAGTTTAAGTCCTTGTTGAGCTGTTAACAGCTTTAAAGACCATGGCGCAAGACACTCATCACATATTACCTCCAGCAATTCTGTTGCAAGCACAGCCAGAATCCCGAGCACTCTCTAGTACCCATCCTGCATCTAGTCCTGTTAACATCACAGGATTTCATCTAGCCAGTGCCAGGTCTTCCACCTGCACATTAACCAGCAGGGTGATTCCTTTAGAGGTAGCTCTGTTGGAAGTTGCTGAAACAGTACGTGAAGCGTTAGACCTGGGCAGCTCTGCAATGCTTGTGTTGTTGGATCTCTCCACAAATGCAAAAACAACAATTGATGGACAGAATGCAGAACAATGTCATACATTCACCCCAGTACAGAGATCTGGGCCTAAATCCATCGTTTTTTTGCTCACCATGCCATTCCAGTTTGAACCCAGCCATATGCAAATCAGTCATGACACTGTGCCTCCAGTCCAGCCCGAACTGCCAAGCCAGGTCCTCCCTGGACTGGAAACAAGCATCCTAGGACCGGTTTCGGGGTTCCACCCCTCTTCAGCCAGGATAGCTTGATTCCAGTGGCATGGAGAGCACGGGACTCACGTCTGAGCATACCCGTCCCACTCGGGGTGACAAATGCAAAAACAACAATTGATGGACAGAAGGCAGAACAATGTCATACATTCAAAATAACGATGGATTAAACCCAGATCTGTGACTGGGGGTGAATGTTTTGCTAATGTGCAACATTCCGTCCATCATCTTGTGTATTTTGCTGTTCGCCCTATGTGGGAAGGGTATGCCCAGACGTGGGTCCCGTGCTCACTGCGCCACTGGAGTCAAGCTATCCTGGCTGAAGAGGGGTGAAACCCCGAAACCGGTCCTAGGATGCTTGATTTCGGTCCAGGGAAGACATGGCTTGGCAGTTCGGGCTGGACTGTTCCCATGAGGCACAGGGTCAAGACTGATTTGCATATGGCCATGTCTTAACTGGGGTGGCGTGGTGAGCAAAATAACGATGGATTAAACCCAGATCTGTGACTGGGGGTGAAGGTTTTGCCAATGTGCAACATTCCGTCCCATCCTCTTGTGTATTTTGCTGTTCGCCCTATGTGGGAAGGGTATGCCCAGACGTGGGTCCCATGCTCACTGCACCCCTGGAGTTAAGCTATCCTGGCTGAAGAGGGGTGAAACCCCGAAACCGGTCCTAGGATGCTTGATTCCGGTCCAGGGAAGACATGGCTTGGCAGTTCGGGCTGGACTGTTCCCATGAGGCACAGGGTCAAGACTGATTTGCATATGGCCATGTCTGAACTGGGGTGGCGTGGTGAGCAAAATAACGATGGATTAAACCCAGATCTGTGACTGGGGGTGAATGTTTTGTCAATGTGCAACATTCCGTCCATCATCTTGTGTATTTTGTTGGATCTCTCCACAGCATTCGACACGGTGTCACATCGGATTCTTTCAGAGAGACTTAAACACTTGGGAGTGAGGGGAAGCACGCTGGCCTGGTTCCACTTGTTTTTAGAAGATCGCTCTCAGCTGATATTTCTCCGCCCCGTGTCCTCACAGAAACCTCTTGCGTGTTGTGTTCCCCAGGGCTTAACCCACTACTATTCAGTGTCTATCTAACCCCTCTATTGACTCTGGTTGAGCAATAGGGAGTCAAAGTGGTATCCTACGCTGATGATACTCAGCTGGTGTTCTCTTTCAGAGAACACTCCGTAGCTGCCTTGGCCAACTTCAAACAAAGCCTGAATAACATCTCGGCTTGGATGATGGAAAGCTGCTTGAAATTAAACACAAGAGAAAACAGAGGTCTTATTCTTTAATCAATCTCCCTCCACCCCCCCACCCCCACTTCCGGAGCTCTGGTGACCGTCAGAGTTATGTTATGTTAGATACATTTGTATAGCGCATGGCTGCCCCAACATCTGGGTGTCACAGCGCTACCCGACAAGCAGCCAAGGAGAGTGAAGCTAGATGGACGAAAACAGCCAGGTTTTAATCTGTTTTATAAATGCTCAATGATCTTGTGTGCTGCGTGCAGCAAGTGGAATGGAGTTCCATAGGGTAGGGGCCAAAGCCCTAAAAGAGCACCCCCCAGCTCTACACCTGCGTACCCTCGGAGTGCAGGCCAGATGCAGGTCTGCGGAGCGCAGCTAAACCCCCCACCGATCCCAGTAAATTCAGCTAGAAATCTGGGGTTCAAATTTTATTCGAACCTCTCCTACAAGGCCCAGATTCGCCAGTCTCCTCATCTTGCTTCTGGAAGCTGAGAGCCCTACAGAGATTCCTTCATCTCCTGCCCATGGAGTGCAGGAAGACAGTGGTCCATGCTTTGGCCACGTCCCAGCTTGACTATTCCAATAGCCTCTATATTGGACTACCAGCGTTTCTGATCTGCAGGCTGCAAATAATTCAAAATGCTGCAGCCAGACTTATTAGGAAAGTGCCGTTCCGCCACCACTTATGCCTTCATCTGCAAAGCCTCCACTGCCTGCCTGTCAAAAGTAGGATTGAGTTTAAAGCGCTCACCTTCGCCTACAGAGCCACTGGAGATCGGGCCCACGCTACCTGAAACAAAGACTCCAAAACTATCATCAAGACAGGGTTCTGAGATCTAATCACCTGGAACTGTTCAGGATTCCTCGCTTTTCTAGGGCAGGATGGACGGGCGAGCTTTTTCTGTGAGAATTGCAGCACTTTGGTATTCCATGCCTATCCGCCGGTGCACGATAGTCAGAATTGGCATTTAGGAAAGCGCTGAAAACCTGGCTCTTTATCCTCCCGTAGTTTTCCCCCCTTTTTCCTCATTTTGAATCTGCATTTAGCGCCGGGACACCTCCGTTGGAGGTAGCCTTGCGCTCTATAAATATCATTTACTTTACTTACTTACTTTATCCCAGTGAGGAGTAGCCAGGGTCTGCGATTATCATGATGACTATAATCGTAATGGCGGAACGCTAACCGTGTGAGGATCAAAAGAAATACAAGGCTACAGATTCAGCACCTCCATGCAGTGAAGATCCAGGAATCCACCCACCCTTGTATGACTTCACCACATAAAGCCGGCAAAAAATAGGACTCAAAGGAGAAGCATGTGAACGTCTTAGCTGCAGACTGCAGGACTGTCAGTAATTTGGTGATCATGGCTAGATACTATCAGCAGATATCATTGGCAGTTGTGGAATGATATAGACCCATTTTTGGAGAAGCGTGCACATAAGGATAAGATCCAGGCGAGAGCTATCCTGAAAGAAGGGGGACCGGTCTCTGTCTCTCTAACATGAGCAGCAGCGGACTCTTCCACTGATTTCAAGAGACCGGAAATGGTACTGTCCTGAGGAGATGCGGCTGGCTTGAAAACACATCTTTTAGATTTAATGCCATTTTATTGGTTTTATAGAGTAAACAATGTTACCAGATGGAGAAAAAGACGACAACTCTTCTGTGACAGTATAGTATAAAGTTTCATCTAATGCGGTCAGTCAGCCCCATGGAACTGGAATCTGAACTACAACTGACAACGTGGCAGCTGGTTTCTTGTATACACTTGTTGATGTAAATCCGTTATATTTTTGCAAAATGTATCGAGCCTTTACTTAAGCACAACATTATATCAAAAGTAATACTTTCTGCAAAAAAGCTGATCATGTGGTTCTGAAATGCGATACATGTGCACATGTTATTTAGCTATGCTTCCACACTTCCCACCGGATGTCCTTGGCTTAATTCTTTGAAGGCCAGCAATGCTCTCTTCCCTACATGTCTAAGCTCCCACCTTTCCAGTGCCTCTGTGTTACCTTCTCTACATATTTTTTCACACACGTGTTCTCGCAGTGCGGGCCTGTAACTTTCCATTTCTGTTCTGTCGAATTAGATTTCTCTGTTCTATTGAAGCTCGTGTCTACTTCCCTACCCCAGGGCCTAACTCTGTTCGCGCTTTCTATTCTAATATCTTGGGACTGTATTCCTCCTTTTAAATGTACATCTCTACAAAACTTTATGCTGATGCTTGCATTGACCTGAGTTGGTCTTATTCATTTTCTACATTTATCAATCAATCAATCAATCAAGGCTTTATTTCGATAAAAAATATATCATAAAAGCATTACAATAAGAAAATTGTTCATCACAGCTTTAAAAATCATCATTATATTTACATTAAAAAGTGAGAAATGTCATAAATAGGTAAAAACGTATTAAACAGTTATTTTAAGCCTATTAATTCTGATACGCCATGCCCAAGATAAATATTTGGAAAGGACACAGGCGTAGAGTGGCCGAGAGTCAGACCTTAAAATACGTAGGGCCTCAGTGTGCTTCCGGGTGCCTAACAAGCGGCACAAATGTTTGAGCCATCTGTTTCTAGGGAGTACATAAACCTGACATTCAAATAGAAAATGTGCTACAGTTTCAGGTCTATTGATACAGAAAGGGCAAAATTCTGTGGTCTGTGCAGGGAAATTCCAGCCAGATGTAAAGGCATAGAGTGGGAGGGTCCCAGTTCTAAATTTAAAGTAAAGGGTCCTATCAAACGGTCTCTCTATAACATCTAGGTAAGGTTCCCGGAACGGCAGGTCTTTGAAGCTCAGAAAATCCTCCGTAAGTCTGCCCAAGGCATGATTAGAATTCTGCTGGGATGCAATCCAGTTCCAGTACAGAGTTTTTAGCGTAGCTTTCGGAGGGGAAGACCTGCTTTCCCATGCTGTACTTAGACCAAGATTGCAAAGGAGGGTTTTCATGTCTTTTAACCATTTGATCTTGTACCATCCGGGAAGTGACAAAACTTCAGAGAGGCCATTAGCGTATTTTACTAATTCCGGGACACGCCATAGTCGGGCCCATAGCAATAGGGGGCGAAATTTCGCCAGCTCATCAATTGGGCGGCAGCCCAGATCAAGCATCAGTGGGGTCGTAGGAGTACCCTGGGGGAGAGACATAATGGCCCTACAGAACTTTCTCTCCGATCTTGCCAACTCACTAGAGTTACATGAACCCCAGAGTTCAGACCCATAAAGGGCGGAGCTGACGCCCCTTGCTGCATAGATTTCCATAAGAGGGGCTATAGGTCTAATTGCGCAAGAGCGCTGCTCCTTTAGGAGTGCCCCTGTCACCCTCTTATGTGCTAACAGCATTTTACATAAATGGGGGGCCCAAAGCATGTTGTGTGAGAGGCGAATGCCTAAGTAATCAAACACATCCACCCTCTCTAAAGGTACATTATTCAGCCTTGGAGGACGTACAGGTTTCTTGGGTGGATTCATCACAAGGAATTTTGTCTTGTTCGTATTAATTACTAGACCCCTTTCTCCACAAAAGGACTGGAAGTTGTTTAATAACTTTTGGAGGCCCATAGGGGATTTAGAGAGTAGGAGTGTGTCATCCGCGAAGAGGAGGGTCGGAATACGATCCCCAGCCAGGGAGGGTTCGTCTGCAGGATCTTTCAGCAGATGCTCTACCACACCATTCACATACAAAGAGAACAGTGTGGGAGCCAACACACAACCCTGGCGAACCCCCCTCTCCACCGGAATTCTATCAGTTTTTTCTCCATCTCTGCCCCATCTGATCTGTGCATAGGTGTTTTCATGCATCCTGATGACAATGGATAAAAGGTAATACGGGACCCCTAAATCAGTAAGTACTCTCCACAGGGTCGCTCTCGGTACGAGGTCAAAGGCAGTCTTCAGGTCGATAAATGCGAGATAAAGACTGCCCTTGGCCAGGACCACGACCTTCCAGTACACTAGCAACAATCTAAAGGCCTGTTCGATTGTGCCAGTACCTGATCTGAAGCCTGCCTGGAGGTCGGAAAGGATGCTGTTTTCCTCAATCCAGTGGAGTAATCTTACCAACAGCACCTTACCGACGACCTTTTGCGTTACATCGAGGAGGCTTATAGGTCTGTAGTTAGATGGATCATCCCTAGCCCCTTTCTTAAAAATGGGTACGACCTCTGCACCTTTCCATGAGGCGGGAATGGGTGCACCTCTGTTGATGGCATTAAGGAGAGTGTGGATCAATTTCCCCCATTTCTTGATGTCAAAGCGCAACAGGTCCCCAGGAATGCCATCGGGGCCAGCGGCTTTTTGAGGCCTGATGGAGCTAATTGCATGTTCAATTTCTTTAATGGAAAAAGCATGAAACACCAGCTCTGGCCCTCGGGCAATACAAGGAGTAGGCGGGGATAAATTGCCGGCGGGATGATCGAATCCCCTAGAAGGGGCAACAGAGTTGATACACTCCAACAACTGGACTTGTTCTCGATGAGACGGAGTTGAGGCAATATCACCATAATGGTTGGAATATAGTTTGGCAAAATGAGTAGTCCAAACCTGGCTAGTGATGTTGCAAATTATAAGCTCGTTGTCTGGTCTGTTTCTGGTTCTAATTATTTCCCAAAAGCGTCTAGAATCCTTCCCGGAACTAGCCTCTTTTAACGTAGACCAATACTCTGAGTCCCATTCTTTTTTAGCGTGTGCCAGGAATGCATTATAATTTTTCCTGGCTGCCTGAACCTCTGCTTGAATTTTGCTTTTGACAGCCTGGATTAGAATAGTTTTGGCCTTTCTGCAGGCAGGTGTGAACCATTCCTGCTTACCCCTAGAATTTCGCACTACAGTTTTCTTCCCCACGCAGTTTTTTTTGAAAAACGTTTCCAATAGTTTCCAGAGTTCCCTCAAAGATAGATGTTGTCCTCTCTATATGTGAAGGGGCTGGGTCAATAATGTCCAGTTCAATTTGAGAAGCCATAAGCATTGCATTAATAGAATTAAGCTTGGCTTCATCCCCTGCGACCATTTTCCACTTTAAGCGCCTCCCGCACGGCGCGACAGAGATAGTATCTGACGACCTGGAGGATAATTTAGTCGCTTCATTAGGCCAGGGATTCTTAAGAGAAAGGGAAAGCGAATTATGGTCGCTTTCAATTGTGGGCAAAACTATCATGTCCCGTACAAAGCTCCAAAGGGAGAAATCAAGCATAATATAATCAATTCTTGAGGTATGCTTGTCTCTGTTGTATGTGACCGCTCCCATGGAATCGGAGTTTGTGCGGCCATTAGCAGCTCTTAAACCGAACTCCAAAGTAAGAGCATTCAACTGGATTGCTGCTTGTGTCCATTTTCTAATCGGGGGGATAGATAGGGTTGGAATACCCCATCTAGCATCGTCTTCACCGGGGTCAGAAGAATCATCCGTTGTGAGAGGCTCATAAGTACAATTGAAGTCTCCCGCGACCAGGATTTGGGTTGCAGCTATGTTGTTCCTGAGTTCCCCTTCAAGGGAAGCCACTGTCGGGGACAATGCTCCATATTTAGTGCCTCTGGCATAGACATTATACAAATCAAGGCTGGGACCCAGATGGGGGCCTCTTAGAGAAATGCCTAGGATGTCTGATGAATTAATCTTTTTCCTGTCTATTCGACAATTCAGGGCGATGTTTACCCATATAAGTAAGCCACCAGATGGTCGGCCTTTGCCATTCCTGGGGAGATTGGCTGGGACAAAGTATGTAACGTAACCAACCCGATAGGTCGGTTCGAGAGACCATGTCTCCTGGAACAGGCAGATCATGTGAGACTCCACAAAAGCACTCCAGTCGGGTAAACACAATTTCCTTTGAATGCCCGCTAAGTTCCAACTTAGGATCTTTATCGTATCCAAAGGATAAGAATAAATTTTAGGGAAGCTAGGACAATCATTGGAAGGTGTGGGGACAACAGCTGTTGAAGTTGAACATGGACTTATGTGTGGAACCTGCGGAAGATCATAAATAGCAGGGTTCTGGATCGAGGGGATGAGATTAATATCTGTAAAAGTATTTTGAAGGCCATCAGTAGACAGCGAATGGCTGTGGGGGATATGGTCAGAAGCCACCATGCCCTGTCTTATAGATGGTGATGGTCAATCCACCAAATCCAGGCAACTATATCTATTGGTCAAAGGCAAGTCACTCCAGCCTAAGTTGGAGGGTACCATCCTACCCCTTTGATCCTGCCAGCCATCCCACGCCCTACTGCCAACCCTATTGGAGTCCTCAGGGCCATCCCTTCCTGGGTCAAGGTAGCGATTAGAGGGGGGATAAAAGAAGGAAAGCCTTCTTGTCTCAATTCCATCCTGCTTGGCACTTAAGCCACGGCGGCAGATAAATTCCGCCGTGTATGGGTTGTCAAAATTTACAACAACACAATCCCCACAGGTCCGTTTTTTTCCACTACCTACCCAGGACACCCTTCGTACCATTAAGATTTTACTTGCGCAAGAAGGCGGGAGCGGTCTGTTATGGGTAAGCCAGTGTTGGACCTTATTTTTTAGGGAGCCCAGGGGTTCCTCCGTATTAGACCTTAGGCCCGGGACACCTGTCAATATGACAACGTAGGGGTCAGCTTCAGGTGTTAAGTTTAAGTGCTGACCATTCAAATCCCTATCGTTGTCAGGATTATTCATTCCCCCAGGAGATTTAGATGGTAAGGAATTCAAGTGTACAATTGGGGGTTGGGGTTTGGCTGATTCGACAGCCTTCTTACGTTCACCCACAAGTGGCTCAGATCTTTTATTCGAATTGTTAGGTGGTAGTAAACCCGTCCCAGTGGGTGGATTGATGGGTTCCCTAGATACAGTCATCTCGCCTCCTGACCCTGCATTAAGAGGGGTAATCGACGAAGATATGTTCCTAGATGACGACAATTTTTCAATGTTCAGAAGTGACAGTTCTACAGGTCGTAAATAAGATTTAATAAGTTCATCTATTCTGGACAAAAGAAAGTTGTTGGCCTCACAAGTCTTGCACCCCTCTCCCAATCTTGTAGATACCCCAGGTATGATTGAATTCAAGGTGGAAACTGGGGCATCCATCGGTCCTCCCTGTGTGAGAATACTATTTCTGTGTTGGCGAGTAGTAGGGGCTTTTTTGACAAGTTTGCGTTTACGCTTGTTTGCCTCCCTAGCCTTCTTGGTTTTAGGGATAGCACCTTCCCCCTTGCCCCTTGATACATCGGTAGTCGGGGGCGCCTGGCCAGGGCTCCTAAGGAGGGCTGGCGTCCTCGCGAGGGTCATGCTAGATTGCGAGTCTAAGGATATCAAGGATGCCGAGAGATCGACGGTATTAGGAACTCCATGTGTCTCGGCCTGTACTAACATTAAGGGCCTAGACTCCCCAGGGTTTACAGGAGACTTGGATAGAGCTAATGCACCTAAAGAAGAGCGTCTTGCCATGGCCAGATCTTGGGACACCCTACGTTCTAGAAGTGATATGCCTTGATTGATAGCCTCATTCGCTCTGGTGATATATTGGTCAATTGGACCTGTTACGTGTGTTAGACCATTTTTGCTACCCCTCGTCATCATTGTGCTGCTTTACTTGGATAAGCTGAGACAGATCTGACTCAGAGAAGGGATAACTAAACACCAAATAGGAAGTGGCAATCAGTAGAACAACAGTTGGGGCAATAGTACTTCCAAGTTAGAAGATTCAAAAAGGATTATCAAAAAGGAGTGTCCGAAAACAGTCTTACCCGAACTTCTGACGGGTTTAGGCAAGTCCACTAGAAGACAATACTTGATGGTTGATACGTCTGCAGGGCGCTCTCTTGCGTCGAGAGTCGTTGGCGCTTTTTGGAAGACAAGCTCCCTTAAGGAACCTGACTCAACCTCTATGCCCACAGTGATGGCGTCGCTCAAGTCCCCTTTTGTGCACAAAAATCGTTGAGCCAACGTTAGAGGGATGGCCCAGCCCAGTCTGGTCCGGTCAGGGACGGGCAAGGACGGGCAAGGACGGGCCCGCCCTTGGCCCGGGCTTCGCCCGGGCGCCGCCCGCGCGCGTCCCGCGCTGCGGTGACACCTGGCGGCCTAAGTAGTGATCCGGCGCTGCCAGGTGTCGTCACCGCAAGCGCCGCTCGCAAGGGATGCCGGGATGGTTAGTTCCGAAGTGCCGTTCCCCTCACAGCGGAGGAAAGAGGCAAGGAGACACCTCGCTGGAGCAGCCGTTCCCCTCACGGCAGGTAAGTAACAATGGCAGCAGGCAGGTCCCACAAGGAAAAGCGTCCCGCGCTGCGGTGACACCTGGCGGCCTAAGTAGTGATCCGGCGCTGCCAGGTGTTGTCACCGCAAGCGCCGCTCGCAAGGGATGCCGGGATGGTTAGTTCCGAAGTGCCGTTCCCCTCACGGCGTCTCTGAAGGCGTCCGCCAGCACAGCGGAGGAAAGAGGCAAGGAGACACCTCGCTGGAGCAGCCGTTCCCCTCACGGCAGGTAAGTAACAATGGCAGCAGGCAGGTCCCACAAGGAAAAGCATTTATCATAATAATAATGCAATCAACTTCCCAGCTACATCCACTTGCCGGTGAGGTATAACAGGCAGGTGAAAGGGCAACAGGCAGAAAGGAAAATGAACAAAGGGGCTGAGGGAGGACAGTAAAGGTAAAGAGTGAGAAAAAGGTGTGAAATTCCCTCGGTTTCTGAGCTATGCTGCTTGATTGTTCCGCACCAGATGAGGAATACGAAGTCTGCCTTCTGTTAAAGTGAAATGCGTTTGTTTCTTGCCCATAAGCGCCTTCCTAGCAGCCCAGATGTAGTCATCAATAAGATGTTGCAGCTCATTAAGTATCTGGGGGTGGAGAGGTTGGAGCGGCAGTGTCTGCATAACATAATGTATTTTAGGCAATAAGGTCACCTTAATGTCCGCAAGCCTTCCCAGTCAAGAGCGGGAATGGCCTCTCCAGGATTGCAGGTCGGCTAGGGCAGTAGAAAGGAGTGCCGTGTAGTTGCGCTCTGCCTTATGTTCCGGTGTGAGGTGTATGTGTGGTCCTAGATACCTGACTCCTTGCGTGGCCCAAGTAAAGAGGAAAAGCAATTCAAGCTTGGTTTAGTCTGTTTTAGGTAACAGTAAGATTGGGCACTTGAGATTTCTGGAGGATCACTTTAAAACTAGATGCTTTCCCAAATGCCTCTATCTCTTGCATCAGAGGAGGTGGGTACGTGGACGATTGTGTAATGGCTATTATAAAATCATCTGCATACAAAGCAAGCTTATGTTCACCTCCACCCCCCGTGTTGATGCTCATGATAGTAGGGAGTCTGTGTATCGATTCTGCAAATGGCTCCATATAAAGGGCAAAAAGCTGTAGGGACAAAGGAGACAGACTTGCTTAGTGCCACAAGCTATAGCAGAAGGCTGCGTCTCCTGCCCGTTGACCCTAACCATCGCCGTAGGTCCAGAGTAGTTACTTCAAATCCAGTGCTGGAACAGAGCGCCAAGACCGATCTTGGCCAGGACCAACTGGAGGTATTGCCAGTGCACCCGGTCAAATGCCTTTTTGGATTCGCCCGCTAATGGGAGTGCTGGCACTCAAGAGCGTTGGATCTTATCTAAGAAGTGGCAAAGGCACTTGGTATTGTCGCTGCAGCTTCTCTCTGGTATAAAGCCAGCCTGGTCAGGGTCCACCAGACCTTGATGTACGGAGCGAGACAGGACGCCATGATGCTGGTGAAGATCTTGGCGTCAGCGTTTAGCAGGGAGATGGGGCGGTATGATGAGCAGCATGCAGGATCTCTGCCCGGCTTAGGCAGCACTGTAATAAGGCCTCTCTCAAACTGCCCATAAGAGAGCCAGTGGCGGTAAAAGAATTGTATGGGTGAGCTAAAATAGGAGCCAAAAAAGACGTAAACACTTTATAAAAATCAGGGGAATAACCATCTTGGCCAGGTGCTTTCCCTGACTGCAGAGACTTTATGGCTTGAATGACTTCATTAGGATGGATGTCCTAATCTAGTTGTGCAGCATCATTGGCAGGAATGTGCTCCATAAGCGCCTGCACCAAATGGGTGTCAGCTTCTCCCGGTTCAAGAGCCTCCGCAGTATAGAGTGAAGAATAAAAATGCTGAAATTCTTGGGCAATCTGCTCAATCTGGAATATCGCATCGCCCTGAGGTCCCTCAATCACTGCTATTCTCTGCATAATGGCTTGGGCGCAGAACCGATGTGCCGACAAACGACCTGCCTTATTATCCCCTGCGTAGTATCTTTGCTTTGTACGAAGGAATGCATTCTCTGCCTTGTCTGTCTCAGGAGCCTTAAGCTGTTCGCGGGCAGCATTAAGTTGGCGTCATGTTTTATGAGAGCCAGCGTCCTTATGAGCTTTCTCCAATTCCCTCGCCTAACCCTCTAGATGGGAGCATTTCTCCCTTCTCTCCCTTTTGAAGCGGGCTACAATAGCAAAAAAGTTACCACGGACAACAGCCTTCAGTGTCCCCCCCCCTCCCAGTAGAGCAATGGGAGTGTTGAGTATATTGTTAGTTTTTAAGAAGGCACTGATGGTGTGTGTGATTTTGGATACATTGGAGTCCTATGTTAGCAGCTTATGATTAAGCTGCCAGGTGTGGTGCTGAGGTGTATAGTCAGGGAGGCGTATGGAGATGAAGATGGGTGAGTGATTAGAAAGGGCAGCCACCCCAATCTCCACTGACTTGGTAGCAGTTGTGAGGTTGGGGGAAGTGGAAAAAAAGTCTATTCTGGCATATGTGCGATGGGCTGCTGAAAAAAAGGTGTGGCCCCTCAAAGCAGGGTGGCGTGTTTGCCACACATCTATTAGTCCACGTCTGTGAACCACTGACGAATCGCTGGTGAGACTGCCTAAGCCTTCCTAGTCCTTCCCACAGAGCTATCTAGGAGTGTGTCTAGGGCAACATCTAAAGTCGCCTGCTATGAGTATCAACGTCTGGGGAAGTCATCTCACGACTCGCAGTATCCATGAGAAAGGCCTCTTGGTGATCATTGGGAGTGTAGACATTTGCTAGTGTGAATGTGTATGTCTTTACAGCAATGCATAGCAACAGGAGTCTGCCAGGTAGTTCTGGCTGTGTGTGGAGAACCTATCCAGGAAAATGTGTGGCCAGCAGGATTGCCACTTCCTCCCGTTTTCGTAGAGCTGAGGAGAACTACTGGTGGTCAAACCAACAAGATCAAAATCATTTCAAGTCTGATGGGAACAGGTGTGTTTCTTGAATAAGACATATGTCACATTTGGCTTCCCGAACTGAAGAAAGAAGGAAGGGCTAAATGCTGTCATAGAATGAAGATAGAAAGTGTAGAACAATAAACAATACAACTGAGGTGTTTCCCTCCTGGGAACAAGATGATCACTATGCTCGTGGTCCAGGTTGTCAGATGCAGAATGTGTTCGTAGTTTAATGGAGGAACGGGCGGAGCTCCGCCGTGGAGATGTGGAGCATTAATATGTGGGGGGGGGGGGGGGACACAGCCGCTGGGCTCTCCCGGCCCCAACCGAAGAGACCACCATGGTGACAGGAAGTAGATCGGGCATCCGACAGAATGTTAACAAGTCTTTAATGCAGGACTTAGTCATTGTTTGGGTCAGCGGTGTTTTCTTGACATTGAAGATGATGGAGCAAGTCGTCTCTTTCTTTATGACTCTGTCTCTGTAGGTTTACTGAGATGCTTTTTCATGGATCATGAGCAATGTCGCATCCCAGTAGAAGTATGTGGCTTGGACCATGTTGTGGTTTGAGTGGTCTCTTCTTCCGGCATCATTTCTAAGTTCAGCAAAGACCGAGCTTCTTAGAAGGTGCGGACACTGAGTCTTGTTCCAGACAAAGATTAATCTAAAGGGGTTTCCCCACTTGTATCGGATTCCCTTTTCCCTGAGGAACTCGTTAATAGGTTGGAAAGATTGTCAGTGCTGCAGGATTGTAGGGGAGAGATCCTGATGGAGCCTGTCAGAGCCATACTTTAGTCCCTTCAAAGGTGATGGCACTCTGATCTCGTACCACAGACATAACGGCCTCTTTCTGTCGGTAACTGTGAAATCAGGTCCGGATGTCCTGTGGCATGCCGGGTGATTTGGCAGGTCTGCCTGTCCTATTGGTGCGTTCTAATACAATGTCTTGCTCCACAAGATCTGGCTCCTCATGGTGGACTATTCATTTGATGCAGTCTTCTAATTTCCCAGCATCTGCTTGGAGTGGGACCCCTTTGATTCTAATTCTTTGAAAAGGAAGGTGAGTGTGGTGCAGTTCGGATCACTAAATCTCCCCCTGCTTCCAAGGACAGAATGATTTCTCAGTCCCACGCACATACACACATCATACGCTGGTGGGGCCCATAACACCAACATTCATTCTCTCAAACTATCCGTGCCTACAAAGGGACATCAAATCCAAACCACAGCTGTTCGCTTTGATAGAGGAAACCACTTCTATTGAATTACCCTAACAATTCATCCATCAGGAGGTCAATCGGATCATTTAGTTGTTATTTAGTTTAATGATGCTTTTAACTCTCAAATTAATCAATAAACATTTCAAGGAAATAATCACCCGACACAGTACTTCAAATAATGATTTTCTTTATCTAATTCAAATGCAGGTTAAATCCTAATAATGCAATATCATCTTTTGTCATATTTACCTATTCTGGCTAATTGTCGTTTTCTAAGTCAGAACTGGTCCTCAGAAAATTCATCAGAGTTCTAAAGTCTCCGTCCTCTTCCGTCAGCATAAGGATCTCTGATCATCGATTCTCCGTCAATAGCTCGGCACAAAGTGGTCTCTAGCGAAGAGCAGCAGCCCTTCCCTCTCTAGTCTACTAATATTTATACTAAAATTTACATATAACAGTAACATTTTCTCAATTCCCAGGCCAATGATTGGCTGAATTCAAATATATCTCAATACATTAGGAAACATTCTTAGATTTTCTCATGTGGATGAAATCTCAAAGTAGACGTATGGGAAAGACTAATCCCAGGTCAAAATGTATCAGTTCGTTGGTAATAGGTTGAGTTCGGTAGTTCACTTTTTCCAATTTGCAACAATTGCTTCACGTTCAGGGACATTGGCACCTCGCCCAGGGTAGTCTTCATGGGCATGGTCTGACAGGTCACACAAGGGACACGAACAAAGTCAGTGCAGGCGCCTTTCTCCATTGTTCAAATGATGAAGTCATGTACTTTAGTTAGGTTTCAGTCGGCGGCCATCTTTTGGTAGGCCAGAATAGTCAACTTTAAGCAAAGAAACACAAAATCGTAATTAATACATAGAAATGATTAAAACAGTGTTATTCCCTTACTAATACCCTTATGTGCATGCATTTATCTAGCCATATGCAACATTCAAAGCCGTTAATGCTGGTTTATTTAAGCACAAATCACATTAACACTGCTCAAGCAGCATTTATCGTTTTAATATGCATACAACTTAGTTCACTTATTAATTTTAGCCATGCAAATGCATTCCCACGTGTATTCTCTTGGTTAATAAGGTTGATTTAGCACCTTCACATCAATCAATTAATTATTAGAATTAATTATTAATCATTTTAATATAAACGTATATAAATGGATTGGGTATATAAAAATAAAACATTTTACCCGCTCCATCAATCCCCCCTTTGGTGATTTTATCACCACAAACAAAACCCACAAAAAATCAATTTATTTCCCCTTTTACGGAAATTCGAAATGTTTTCTTGCTCAATTAAAATTCTGTTTCCTTTTCATCTTCTCTTTTGGTTTTGTCATACATACTCTCCTTCCATTCTTCCAATTCTATTTCATTAAAATCTCTTTCTTGTTTCTTTTCTTTCTTTTTGTAAATTTCTCGTTTAATTTTCTTTTTATTTCTTCTATTTTTACAACACATACATCCTAATCTAAGTATTAATAATATGAAAATCACACACGTTAATGGAAATAATATTTTCCCTATTATTATAGTACTACCTAATTTACCTAAGAAAGCTTTAATAGCAGCCATTTTATTACTAATTCTAGTCCAGATACTTTCAACCTCCAGTGGTTTTATTTCATCATGCAATTCTGTAATATTCTTAATATAGACTTTTAGATCTTTGCTTTCATCAGGAATGTAAGTGCATTAATGTTGAACTTTCAGCATTCCACAGACTCCACCCTCTTTTGCCAATAAGATATCAAGGGCAAGTCGATTTTGCATAATCATAGCACGCATGGCAACCATTTCAGTATTTACCAAAAGAAATCCTCCAGCGGTGCTTGTTGACAAGCGATCCACTATGGTTGACAATTTCCGAATATTATTTGCATTCAAAGATATTCCCACTGCTGGTATCAAGGCTCCAAAAATATCACATACAATTTCTAACCAGGTTTCTCGTCTACTGCGCATTAGTGTGTTATGTGGTCCACTATTTTCTACTCTATCCATGTGGAAAATCTTTGGAAAGACCAGGCCAACATAACATGTGCCATACCAATGGTCGGGCAACCTGTAATAAGCCTTGTTCCCACAAATATAGTACAGTCCAGGAAAAACTAGATCTTCTCCGCCTCTAAATCCCCATCCAGATGCAATAAAATATGTATCATGACACTCACTTGTCCCTATATAATAATAATCATATTGGGATCTTTCCCTCATAATGCATAATTTGCCTTTCTGTGGTGAATCTTTAGCTATTGTTGGTCTAGCATCACCCTTTGTCTCCTTATTCCCATCTATTTCCCAAATTTTTTCCCCTTCTTTATGTCCTTCTGCATTCTTGTGTATTTTCAATCTCCTCTCTTTTCGACCATATCCAAAAATGTTTTCTCTTCTGTCTTCAAACTGCAAGTTAAATTGTTCTTAAAAATATATTCTGAAGTTCGTTCTTTAGTTTCTATAAAAATCTCACCTAGTACGTTAGCAGCTTTAGCTGGATTCAGTTCATTATTCATGGGCAATTGTCCAAGAATATTATCTATATTCGACAAATTATATTCTAATTTCCCTACTTGATAAAATATACTAGTTAAAACGCTACATGTAATTCCATAAGTTGCTGGGAGGTGATAAGTCACCCCTTCTGACACAGAGGCAGGTAACTGCATGCATACATAGCAATCCCTTACGTCCATTGTTTTTACATATTCATACAGTAATTTTGAAAAAACATTGCTAGAAAAATCAGTTATTGACCTATCCTTGTGCATATGCTCCGTGCTTGTTCTAAATGGAACTACCTTTTGTGAACTCCTCACTATGTTAGTCATATTCTCTGTATGTCCCTCTAGTGTATCTAAAGTTACCTTGAAAGAGATCAAAAGAGCGAGTACGCTCCAAAGAAGCATTAATAGTCCTGTACAACAACAACATGTCTTGCACCATCTTCTCATAAAGGTACATCTACTCTTGTTATCGTCTATGTTAGCCATCTTGTTAAAATTAACCGTGTCTTTTGACTTAGCCTCTTCTACTCCGCCTCTTGTAGCTTTCCTACAAGAGCTAAGCCCTTATCAGGTGATCCAAATACTTCAATTTCTTATTCAATCCTTTATATTTCTACAAGGACCTGTGTGAAATTACTCAGCTTGGCCTCTCGTCGTTTTTCACTTCCTTCTCGTCATCCACATACAGAATTTCCTGATCTTGCGCTTCTTCTCCGATATCGGATAGGATAACTCTCAGGATTTCCGCTGTTTCTTCTTCTTTCACCACTCTCAGTAAAGTCTCCTCTGGATTTCCTTGACTATCTACCTCTTCTCCTTGTTCAGGCAGTGCCACATACGTCCATTCAGGTGACTTATACTTCTGGTTTGGTCTTCTCGATCGTTTGTTGGCTTCAGACACTTCTGTCTCTCCCTCCTTTTCTTTGTGCTGACTGGTTCCTTCGTTCACTTGTTCAGCTTCTGAGGGTTTGACTCGTGTCAATCGATATCTCAATCTCTTTATTTTGTTTGGCCAAAGATCTTCTTTAGCATTCCTTCTTGTTTTGCCGTTTTTACTGTTTCTTTCCTCAATCCAAGTTCTCTTTCTTAGAACTCGACCCTCTGGTATTTCAGTTTCACTGTCTTCATATTCTGTCTCGTTTGGTTTTTCTTTTTCAACAGTCTCTTTATCCACCTCTTGTGTTGGCCCTACTTCTGTCCCTCCTCGGGCTTCCGGCACGCAATTTCCCTGCTGACTACTTGTCCCTTCACCTAGCTGGGTGTTGCAGTTCCCTACACCTCCTCGGGGGTCTTCCGCAATCTGTCCCTCCCTCTCTGTGACTGTCCCTTCTTCTCCTTCCAATATTTTCTCAGGTGGAACTTTTTCTACTCTCTCATCTGGTGTAAATGTTACTTCTGACTGGACATTCTTTTCTTTTCTTCTTTCTGTGCTCACCACTGGCGTTTTGTTCGCCTCCAGAATCTGAACCATCTGAAATCTGCAATCTCTTCCTCAGAATTTCTTCTCTTGGAGTCTGAACTAGTCTTGGCTCCTTTTCCCCCCTTTCAGGATTTTCTTTTGACTTTGCATTCTCATCGCCTGAATCATCACTTGATCCTGATTCATCGAAATATTCTTTCCCAATACTGTCTGCTGGATTTGGAACTCTCAAAGTGTGACTTGCATGTATCCAATTTTTCAAACCAGCACACTTCACAGCAGTTGTTGTGGTCAAGATGACTTGCCTTGGCCTTCCCCACCTTGGAACCAAGCAATTTCTTCTTCTGTGGACTTTTATTCTTACCCAGTCCCCTGGGCTCAAATCATGGGCTGGTTTCTTTTCAAGTGTGGTGGCAACCGCTCCAACCTGGTGAAACACAGAATGGACTGCGTCAGCCAGGCCTTTACAGTAATCCAAAATCATGTCATCAGTTATAGTCATCAGCTTGTTGACTGGTAGGTACAAACATGTGTCTCATAGCTCGTCCCATGATGATTTCGTGGGAACTCAAACCTGTAGTTCTGTCTGGAGTAGACCTAATGGTCATCAAAACTAGAGGCAAGACATCAGGCCATTTCATTCCTGTGGCTAAACACATCTTCCCTATTCTGTTTTTGATGGTACCATTCATTTGCTCGACCACACCAGAAGCCTCTGGTCGGTAGGCACAATGCAGTTTTTGTTGTACACCCAATGCTTCACAAATCAATTTCATGATCTCATTGTAAAAGTGTCCTCCTCTGTCTGATTCTATTGTTATTGGGAACCCGTACCTTGGGATGAATTCCCTCAACAAGAGCTTGGCCACTGTGATTCCATCATTTCTTCTGGTTGGGTATGCTTCCACCCACCTAGAGAACAGACAAACTACCACCAAAACATACCTCAGCTTGTTATAAGGGGGCATTTCAATGAAATCTACTTGCATTCTGGTGAAAGGTCCTCCCTCCCGGCCTATGGTGCCTAGACTCACCACAGTTTTCCTTCCAGGATTGTACTGCTGACATATCAGTTATCTTTGACAGAGACTTTCTGCTATCAACCTGAATTTTGCATTGTACCAGGTCTGCTTGAAAGCCCTTATCATGGCATCCCTTCCCAGATGTCCTTGGCCATGATACATCCGTGCCATGGTTGACATCATGCTATCAGGCATTACTGGTCTCCCATCCCGATAGACCCACACATGATATTTCTCCCTAGGTGCACAACCTGCTTTCACCCACTGCTTCATTTCTTCATCTCCTGCTTCATCCTGCAACTGCCTCACTTCATCCCATGTTCCCACAACGTTGGTAAACATTAAGGAGCAAGAAGACATTTCCCTTTCCTTTGACCGATTGATTGAATATTTGTTTCGTGCACAATACTGAGCCATGTCATTTGCAAAGCGATTCCCGGTAGTGATGTAATCACTTCCCTGACCATGAGCAGCACATTTTACCACAGCCAGCTCTTTGGGTATTTGTATTGCCTCAAGCAATTTCCCAACTACTTCTGCATTCCTTATGGGAGTTCCACTTGAGGTCAGGAAACCTCTTTGTAGCCATAATTGGCCAAAGTCGTGGACAACTCCGAAGCCATACTGGCTATCAGTCATCACAGTCACTCTCACATTCCTCCCAATTTTGCATGCCTTTGTCAATGCCACTATTTCTGCTACTTGAGCGGATCTAACTCCTTTCAGAAGTGATGCTTCTATAACTGCTGAAACTGTGCATACTGCATATGCTGCACTCAATACTCCATCTGTTCTCAGACAAGATTCATCCACAAAAAACACATAATCACTTTCTGGCAATGGCAGATCTCTTGTGTCAGGTCGAGGTTTCGTGCAGTAGTCAAGCACATCCAGACAATCCTGATCAACATCCTCTCTTACCTCCACTCTCTCTGCATCAGGCAAGAGTGTAACTGGATTCACATTCACACATCTCTCCAAACTCACATTGGTTGCACCTAGAATGACCTTCTCATACTTAGTCAGCCGACTATGTGACATGAACTGTGTTCGACTCCTTGTTAAAAGGATCGCCACACTGTGAGGTACAAACACTCTTACTGGATACCCCATCACGATTCCCTCACTCTGCTCTAGGCTTCGGCATGTAGCAGCTACTGCTTTCAGACATCCTGGCAGACCTATCGCCACTGGATCTAACATTGACGAAAAATATGCCACTGGTCTCCTTTGCCTTCCATGTTTCTGTATTAACACTGAGAGTGCACATCCGTTTCTCTCACTGCAGTATAGTTCAAATTCTTTCTCATAGTCTGGCATTCCCAGAGCTTGGGCTTCACAAAGACTGTTCTTCCGCTGTCTGAATGCTGCCAATTCTTCTTTATACAGTTTAAGGGGGTCTTTAACCTCACTTTTTGACAATTTCACCAATGGTTTGGCAATCGGGGAAAAGTTACTTATCCACTGACGACAGTAACCAACCATTCCTAGGAACATTCTCACCTCTCTTTGGGTCATTGGAGCTCTCATTCCTCTAATGATTCTGATCCTGTCTATGGTTACTTTTCTCAGCCCTTTTTCGATAGTATGACCCAAATATTGTACTTCTTTTTTACAGTATTGCAATTTTGGCGGAGATACCTTTAGTCCTCCATCTGCCAAATGATTCAGCAAAGCTATGGTGTCTGTTTCACAGGCCTCACGTGTCTTTGACGCCACTAATAGGTCGTCAATATATTGGACCAAGACTGAATTCTCAGGCATGGTAAGACTTTCCAGAGATTTATTTAGCAACTGATTGAAAATGGAGGGGCTCTCTGTGTACCCCTGTGGGATTCGGCACCATGCCAAAATATGCTCTCCAAACCGAAATGCAAAAATCGGCTGGCTGTCATGATGCAACGGAATGGAAAAGAAAGCATGACACAAATCAATTACTGTGTACCATTCTGCATCATGAGGAATCTGATACAAAATTACTGATGGATTTGGAACAATGGGACAACATGACACAACAATCTTGTTAATCTTTCTCAAATCTTGCACAATTCTGAACTTCCCACTAGGCTTTTTCAGTCCCATTATAGGTGAGTTACATGGACTGCTCAATATTTCTCTTAACACTCCTTGCTGGATCATTTTCTCAATTAAAGGTGTTACTCCTGCAATTATTTCGGGTGTCAGTCTGTATTGTGGAATGTTTGGGAAAACTGCTCCTTCCTTTACAGAGATTTTCACTGGGTCTACATTTCTCATCAGACCTATATCTTCTCCAGTGAAATCCCAGACTGCTGCCTTCACTGTCTGTTTTAATTCTGGGGGCAATTCATCTGGATTGAATATGGCATAGGTTCCAGTAACCTCACTCTCTCTGTTAGCTATGGTCATCTTATACAGAACATCCTCATCTGGTGTTTCAAAGGCTATTCCGTCTGGGGTACAGAATATGGTACAATTCATTTTTCACAACAAATCTCTTCCTAGCAAATTCACAGGACTGGTGTCACACACCACAAATCGGTGCATGTCTGAAAATTTCCCTATTCTGACCTTTACCGGTTCAGTAAGGTAAGTTCTAATCTGGGTGTTTGATACACCAACTACTTGGATTGTTTCATCCGAAAGAGGAAGATTTTTCACGTCTGCTGATCTGACAGTAGATCGCGTAGCTCCAGTGTCTACTAGAAAAGTAATGTTTTCATCATTAATTTTCCCATCTACAAATGGTCCTGTCTGATCTATTTCTAGAGATGCGCCAAGTACGCACCCTGCTTCCTCTTTTCGGCACCGTCAATAAATCTCCTCTGACTCACTCTCGTCATTTTGCAGCCAATATTGTGACACAGCGCTCGCGCGTTGCGGTTTGTTTACCTGTTCTTCATTGTAGAATCCCGTCTCTTTACTATATCTTTGGGTGTTCCAGCTCTGCTGTAAGGGCGGTTTTGGCACCTGATTCTGTGGATTAACAGCCTTCTGCTGTTGCGGCGGTGGGCCACTCCCCTCACACTGCACCTGTGGATTTAATGATGGATTTTCATTATTAGTACTTGGTGGATATTTACACTCGGATTTCCAGTGCCCTAACCTTCCGCAATTGTGGCATGGGAACTTCTTTTTAGCTTCTTCTATATTTCCCTTTCCTTTTCCTGAGCCAAATCTTGGTTTAATGCCTGGGTTATTGGCTTGTTCAACCAGCTGAGCTTCCTGTCTCTCTGCGACTTTCACTTGAGCCCACATTGCCTTTTCTTTTAGTTTTCGCTGTTTTGCCTCAATCTCATCACTAAAGTATTTAGCATGCCTTGGGATCTCATCTATTTTCTTGCTCTGCCAGTCCACGGTATGCTGCTTAATCATTTCCCCAATCTCTGGGCGCAGACCATACACAAACCTGTACACAAAATGACTTAGGTCCTTTTCCCCCAGATTGTCATCCCCACTGAACTGTTTGAAAGCTAATATTAGCCTTTCATAGTAAGCGTGGACTGACTCTTTCGCTTCTTGATGTGTTCGATCTATCTTAACCCAGTCTGTTTCTTTGGGAGGCACTTTGTTTTTCAAAAACACAATGACCTGCTCATATTTCTTCATTACCTCCGGATCTGGTGCTCCTGTTTTGGGATCTCTCGGGTATTCTTTAGTTGGCCAATCTATGACTATCTTGCATTCTGCCCATAAGTCTGCTGGCACTATTCTATCAAACAGACTATTCAGATCAATCCACAGCACTTTTGACAATTTAACAAATCTGTCTACCTGTCTGTACCACTCGACCGGCTTTTCTCGTAATCGAGGGAAGTCATTTGTAAATGACAAAATGTCCTGTCTGGTCCATGGGACATGCACATATCCCCCTCCTGGAATCTCTCTCATGGGGAACTCTGTCACCACCTTTTCCTTTTCTCTCACAGGAAACGCCGGAAATGTTCGGTCTGAGGTGTCATCCCGCTTCCTATACCACCTGCTTTTCCATTTGTCCACATCTCCCCATTTCCTCAGCACTGTGATTATGTCCCTAATCTGCCCTATTCGTCCTGCAGTGTTCAGATTCTCAATATCTTTCTCTGTGAAATCCACTCGGTAAGGCTTCTGTAAAGCTTTTACCTTGTCCATGTCAATTCCCATTTCACTTGCTATTTCTGCTAGTCTGTCATGTAAATTCTTTGACGCTTTTGCATAAAAACAACAATTCCTCATCTTGGTAATTCTTCAGCTTTTCTGTGGGAATGGTCCCTACTATTAATTATTCTAACACCATCCGTAATTTTGCCACATCAATGGTATGGGATTCTTTCTCTTTACCTTGCAAGCCCTTCAGCCATTCGCTCAATTCGTCTGTAGTTATACCCACTGATTTTTCTACATTCCCTGGTTCCGTCAGTCTCTGTGGTTCTAATATTGGTCCTCCTACCATTCTGCTTCTCTCTACAGTATCAGGACAATAAAATGGGTTATTTGACACATGTAATTCACCTTCACTCATAGTGTGTCTCCAGGAATTCTCTTTTGCTCTCATCAGGGGCTGTTCTGTCTGTCTATTGTTCACATACGGGACTGTTAGTCCGTGCTCACTGTCTTTCTGCTTCTCAAAAATAGGCATAACAGGACCTATGGTCACAGGGACTGTAACTGCTTCTAGATTTTTCATCAATTCTCTTATTTTCTCTGTCAGTTCTAATGTGGTTTTTGCTAGTTCCCTGGAAGTTTCACTCTCTACCCTATTTTCCTTTCCCCGTTCCCTAAGAGAATTCCTTCTCTTTACCTCCGGAGTCACATCTTCTGTCTTAATGATTCTCAGAGTCTCCCTCACTGGTGTACCTGCGGTTGGCGTTTCTGATTCCTGCCTGTATGGAGGTGGACTTTTGTAAAACATGTCATCTAAGACATCATCTTCTGTGTCATTTGTTCCGTACCTTCGGGTTTCTACATTATTTTTCTTTTCTATGCATTTTCTTCCCTCACTTTCCCCTGCAGTTCTCACTGGAAACAAGCCTTCAGTCATACTTGCGTCTCGCCACCTTCTCATTCGATCACAATGAGTTTCTCGATCATTCGGTCGTCCGAACATATATCGGTATCTACTGCCATTTCTCTGGTTTTCTCGCTCATGCATCTCGTCTTCCCACTCTGTCAACGCCTCAAACTGCGTAGGCCTAGGTCGCGGATCTAAGCTCATCATCCTCTCCCGTAAGTTCCTTAATATTGCCAAATTAAAGGAACCATTTTCTGGAAACGCTAAAACTCCGTCTTCCTTTGTATACTTTGCCCAATTGTCTAACCAGATGCAAGTATGGTACCCATATTTCGCAACCATGAAGGATGCGGGGGTTTTCGCGGGAGGAAGTAACTGTCCTTACCTAGTCACAATCTCTTTGTCTTTCACAAACCAATTTCTTATTTTGCTAAACAAAGATTTCTTCTTTTTCCCGGGTGAATGATAATACATCTTTCTTTCTTTCGTGAACCCTTTAGTCTTTTCTGCAACTGTACGATCTTTAGTCCAATAGCAACGCGACCCCTACTCACACACCAATCCTGGAGCGTCTACGTCACTGTCACAATTTCCAATCCCTGCGCGACTCACACTAACGCACCAATCCTGGAGCATCTACCCCTCTCACTAGCCGTCCAATCCCAGCGTGGTCTTCCTGACGTCAGCAGTCGCTGCAGTAGCTCCTGCTCCTGACTCCTGTCTTCAGTCTACCCCTCCTTTACAAAACTACTCGGTAGACTTTGTTTCAATTTTACAATACTTGTTAGTTACAACATACAAACATCTCCATTGTCTGCTCCGCTAACCACAGAATAGCAAAAGACCTTTCCCACGAGAATCCTGTTTCTCCGAGAGCAGCGCTTACCTCTGCCCTACTACAGAATCGTTACGTTCGTTAGCAAAGTAGCACATCCCTCTACTTCACTCTTCTACCAAACATCAATTAACTGTTTTCTCCAGACTTAAGACACATAGTTGGAAACGCAATGCTCCTGAGAAATAAATCCAGAGTTCCGCAATTAATCCGAATGCTATTTCATTCACGCACTTTCACGCAAGAAAATCTAGTTCATTCACACAGAATCCTGTCTTTTCCGAGAACAGCGACCAGTCTGTCCTACTACAGAATTATAACATACGTTAACAAAGCAGCGCTTACCTCTACTTTGTCCTTCTAACAAGCTCAGAGAACACCTGCTACCTTTTCAGTGATAAGCATTATCGGTATGCCAATTGGTTTCCTGGTACCTAAGACCAAAATTTCACAGGTAACCCTTTGCTATCATTCAGACTTCTCACACAGAGAATTTCACTAATGGCAACACACAACGATGCTGCCGAATCGAACCCAGACAATGCGCCGTGCAACTTCAATTGTCACACGTTTCTCCCGTGTACCTACGGGCAACCACAATCCCGTCTTTCCCGAGAGCAGCACTTACCTCTGCTCTACTATGGAACTGTCATCAATTCCCGACTTCCTACCTCCCAGAAGCCATACAGACAACATAAAACTCAATACGACTTCAACATATAGTGTTAGTACATATCTCAATACCAATCAATAATCGATAAGCTATATACATGCCAAAATCATCAAACCAAAACAATAAAAACCATCTCTAGCTACCAGAAATACTGGTGCAGTTCGGATCACTAAATCTCCCCCTGCTTCCATGGACAGAATGATTTCTCAGTCACACGCACATACACACATCATACGCTGGTGGGGCCCATAACACCAACATTCATTCTCTCAAACTATCCGTGCCTACAAAGGGACATCAAATCCAAACCACAGCTGTTCGCTTTGATAGAGGAAACCACTTCTATTGAATTACCCTAACAATTCCTCCATCAGGAGGTCAATCGGATCATTTAGTTGTTATTTAGTTTAATGATGCTTTTAACTCTCAAATTAATCAATAAACATTTCAAGGAAATAATCACCCGACACAGTACTTCAAATAATGGTTTTCTTTATCTAATTCAAATGCAGGTTAAATCCTAATAATGCAATATCATCTTTTGTCATATTTACCTATTCTGGCTAATTGTCGTTTTCTAAGTCAGAACTGGTCCTCAGAAAATTCATCAGAGTTCTAAAGTCTCCGTCCTCTTCCGTCAGCATAAGGATCTCTGATCATCGATTCTCCGTCAATAGCTCGGCACAAAGTGGTCTCTAGCGAAGAGCAGCAGCCCTTCCCTCTCTAGTCTACTAATATTTATACTAAAATTTACATATAACAGTAACATTTTCTCAATTCCCAGGCCAATGATTGGCTGAATTCAAATATATCTCAATACATTAGGAAACATTCTTAGATTTTCTCATGTGGATGAAATCTCAAAGTAGACGTATGGGAAAGACTAATCCCAGGTCAAAATGTATCAGTTCGTTGGTAATAGGTTGAGTTCGGTAGTTCACTTTTTCCCATTTGCAACAATTGCTTCACGTTCAGGGACATTGGCACCTCGCCCAGGGTAGTCTTCATGGGCATGGTCTGACAGGTCACACAAGGGACACGAACAAAGTCAGTGCAGGCGCCTTTCTCCATTGTTCAAATGATGACGTCATGTACTTTAGTTAGGTTTCAGTCGGCGGCCATCTTTTGGTAGGCCAGAATAGTCCACTTTAAGCAAAGAAACACAAAATCGTAATTAATACATAGAAATTATAAAAACAGTGTTATTCCCTTACTAATACCCTTATGTGTATGCATTTATCTAGCCATATGCAACATTCAAAGCCGTTAATGCTGGTTTATTTAAGCGCAAATCACATTAACACTGCTCAAGCAACATTTATCGTTTTAATATGCATACAACTTAGTTCACTTATTAATTTTAGCCATGCAAATGCATTCCCACGTGTATTCTCTTGGTTAATAAGGTTGATTTAGTACCTTCACATCAATCAATTAATTATTAGAATTAATTATTAATCATTTTAATATAAACTTATATAAATGGATGGGTATATAAAAAGAAAACATTTTACCCGCTCTATCAAGTGCCGGTTTAACATACATTATGAATAAAGAAGATTGATGGACTTACTTGGTTCTTTCGAATATTTTTCTGGTGCACCTTCCTTTTCAAAGAATCTTCTCGTAACAGTGGCGCTCAACGACGGCGAATGCTGGGAGTAGATGCACAAGACACTTACTACAAAACTAACTGGTCAGCCGTTGTGTTCTTTTTTCTAACCCCTTTGATTCTAATGTTGGAGCATCTCGATTTGAGACTGCAAGGTACCTTGGTCACTACAAAAGAGGTATACACTTAGGGCTTTAAGAGCTCATTGGTGTGGGTTTGATTGACAGGGTCACCGACTCTGCAGTATTTTACCTTGAACAACCAATTAATGTATTTTTCAAGCAGGGAGCTACACCACACGGGTGTGTGTAAGGAAGGCCAAAAAAAGGGTCTCCATTACCAGTTGGGTAGAGTGGCGGAAAACTCAGCACTGTGGTTTACTGTTTTTCTGATGGGGAACCCATACCTCTGGTTCACATCTCAAGTATTTTCACACAAAATTCCATAGAGAAATGTAGTCTGTTGCATGTTATGCTCCCATTTACTCCAGGCTTTTATTTTGTTCCTGCTGAAACAAACATTGGCAAAGACCGTAGATCTTACCTTTTTCCATTTGCCTATATAGAACTATTGGCGTTGCCATTACTTTCTTTCCATTCTTTTTAGCATTGGCAAAAAAGAAAATATTGTCATTGTTGATGAAGAAGAGCATCAGCAAAACAAAGGTGGAATAATTTATACAGATGTTTCATGAAGCCCTGGCGACACCAGCTTGCATGCATCACCACATATGAGATTGACCATATTTCTCGGTTTTGCTGGTACAGTCACTTTTTTTTTACCATCTGTCCCGGGAGATTTTTGTAGATTTAGCACATGTATTGGTTTTCAAAGAGAGTGAACTGACACCGTACACAGCCATGTTTTCATGTGCTTCAGTGCAGGATTATTCAGCAGCCCCTATCAGAAAACTAGTTTGTTATCATACACAACACTGTGCATAAAAGTTGCATTTAATTCCCCTTAGTGCCTCATTGTCAATGTTTGTAGTTCGTGAGTCAGGTGATCTCATTGGGTGACTTTAAGTCGCGCACTATGACGATTGACAAAGGGGTACCCCAGGGATCTTGCTCGAGTCCCACCTTGTTCAATACATACATGGCCTTGTTGGTCAAACTCATCAGATCTTTGGGCTTTGAAATCTTGTCCTACGCCGATGACACTCAGTTGGTCATCTCCTTGGAAAAAGTGAAGGAACGTTTCTCAAATGGAATGAAAGTGGTGGCAGAGTGGATGTCCGATAACTACCTTCAGTTTAATGATGAAAAGACTGAGATTATGCTTTTTGGAAAAGCCCAACAAATGTGGACTCCAGATTGGGGCCACCTAAGCTAGGGAGTGCTCCCTGTCAGGTCGCAAAAAAGTTTGGCATTAAACTGGATCAAGCCCTAACAGTGAAGGAGCAGTTCCTATCAATTACAGGTACCTGCTTTCACATGTTACACGGCTACTAAGGAAAGCCCTTCCCTTTCTTACGTTTGCAGGCTTGACTGTGGCAATGCTCTTCTGCCAATAAGACCCTACTCTCTAGATTACAGGTCATGGAGAACACTGCTGCAAGGCTTATTTGTGATCTTCCTTCCAGATCTGCATCACCCCCACTTTTAAGAGCATTACATTGGCTACCTGTCAAAGAGAATTAAATTCAATATCTGCTGCCTCGCCCATAGAGCTCTAGCGGGGAAGCAACCAAGATACCTACACCAAAAGCTTAAACGATCTCTCCCTGTCAGGAATTTGCGATCTAAGGACAAAAAGCTACTTACTATTACCCCCATTCACTGTTTAAGGTGTGGAGGCAAACCTTTCTCTTATTTGTCCCCCACCTACTGGAATCGTTTACCTGGTTATATTCGTATATGCACCGAATACACCAAATTTAAGAAATTACTGAAAACCTTTCTATTTTTACTCTGCTGTTTTTGGCCCTGTTATAGTGAATTTCTGCTGCTCCGAGAAACCCTGTTGGGGTGATTTGTGCACAATATCAAATTAAAACTACATAAGAGTGAACATTGTCAATCAAGTTATTCTATGCCCTCAGTAGGTGCACTATTATAGTCCTACTTCTGTGTTTGTGGAATTTCCTGGTTTTTGATTTTCAAAATCCGTTCACCCCACCATGCATGTGCACACGTGCATCATGACATCCAGACAATTTTGTTTTTAAATACCAAAATGTCGGATGCCCATCTTGGAGTGGTAAGCTCAAAAATACAAATAGTGAACCGCAATTCATGTTTTAAAAGAAAGAATTGATCCTGCAGCAAATTGCAGTGGGTGGGCTTTCCATAAAAGAAAAAAAACCTGAGGGCGATGGAGGAGCAAAAGTGTGGCGGGTGGTTATTAAATACTGATGTGCGAGGTGTGGGAGCCACAGTGTAAGTGAGTGGGGGAATAAACCGAGGAGCTTGACGTTAAAAAAACAAAAACAACTCAGAGCGGGTGTTGGAGTAATGGACAGGCTTAGGTTGGATAGAGCACCATGGACAGCACAGGGATAGGGATGTGAGGAGGGAAGCAGCACGAGCTAGAAAACACTTGCACTCCTACATACTGCTAAAAGAAAAAGGAAAAAAGTAGTTGCTGAATGTGGAGCCTTGGAGGGATACAAGTAATTTAATTAATAGGATGGTAAGCTATTGCTCTGTGGGACGGACAAACACAAGAAGAGGCAGGAAAACCATGGAATGAGATGCAAACAAATGGGATTCTCAAGAACACCAACCATTGGTAAGCAATGGGCTGACCCAAAGCACACTGTAAGACTTTGTGTTTTCCACAACAGTTCTTCGCCAACAGACACTTAAAAGCTGTCTGTAGGTGAGACTTAAAAAGTTGGAAGAAGTTGTAAGATTCTCTTACTATGTACCGGAAGAAAGACTACTTCAAAAACTTCCTGCTGGTCTATGACCCCTGGCTCCTTTGTCCTCTGTTGTGATACTGTTTTATCTGGAAGGTTTGGATCAGCCTCTCACTAAATCCAGCCAATACCCCATCAGTAACAAGTGAAAGACCTTAGTCAGCACCAAGGATATGAACACCCATGGGCCGTAGTCTTTCATGGACCCGCAAAGATAGTTACTGCAAGGTTTTCTCCACCTAGTTGTGTTGCTCGTCCACCAGCTTTGTTTCTCTGGTAGATTACCCAGTGAAGGGTCTCTTTTTTTTTTTTTTGTGTGGATCTTTAGGAGGGAGAAGGCTTTGGGACGATTGGTCACTCTCAGGAAGGTCTCAGGGTGGGGCATTCAGGCTAGCTTCTATGCCCAGACATCCCATTGTTAGCCGTCTTTATCATCGACTATATAGGGTGGTAGTTTCCACCCCACCTGCCTGTTTGTTCAGTTCTACTAGAGGGTTTTATTTGAAAATCCGGTATAGCAAAGCTGATGGATAATTTTATGATGATGCCTGCTGACAAGTTTAAATTGGCTTAAAATTACCTTGAGGCTGGTTTGGTGTTGGCTTGAAGTAAAGGGTGGCCTCATGGCAACCTTTACTTTCTAGTTCTAGCCTGGTTTTGATCACATTATTCTGTCTGTATTTGCTGGAAGAGCTGAGATCGGGCTTCATCAGGGGTGACTGTACCTGGTTATTAATGCAAAAACAACAGTTGATGGACAGAATGCAGAACAATGTCATACATTCACCCCAGTTCAGAGATCTGGGCCTAAATCCATCGTTTTTTTGCTCACCATGCCATTCCAGTTTGAACCCAGCCATATGCAAATCAGTCTTGACCCTGTGCCTCATGGGTACAGTCCAGCCCGAACTGCCAAGCCAGGTCCTCCCTGGACTGGAAACAAGCATCCTAGGACCGGTTTCGGGGTTCCACCCCTCTTCAGCCAGGATAGCTTGATTTCAGTGGCATGGAGAGCACAGGACCCACCTCTGGGCATACCCTTCCCACTCGGGCTGACAAATGCAAAAACAACAGTTGATGGACAGAATGCAGAACAATGTCATACATTCACCCCAGTACAGAGATCTGGGCCTAAATCCATCGTTTAAAAAAAAAAATGTTTTAGGTTATTTGGCATCCGTTTTGTTTAATAGTCAGGTACACCAGATTCTAAAGAATTAACAGGATAATGCACATTATGTTTAACAATGGTCAATGATGTAGGAAAAAGGAATGTAAATGAAACTGTGCATGATGTTTTTGATTACATTTTGGTTATAATGTCGATCATCTGTCTGAACTATATGTTAAAAGATATGCAGCCAATGTATTTTTACTATTACTTACCATAATCTTCATTGCCTGAGTCCTAGTGCTCCTCGTCCTAACCTATCTGTTACTACTCATACACCTTTATCCATGACTACAGCGGTTCTGTGGTTTGCTGTAGAGTCGTGCTTTGCCAATTTCTGGTTCTGAGGTTTGGCCTGTTTACCGGTCCCCGGGTTGTTGACTCCCCTACTGGCTGCTTTTCGTATGCTGGGGATTTCCTTCTTCCCATTCATAGCCAGCTGTTAGTGCAAAGGGACTTCTTTTCCCCTGCCCTGTTACGTGTGCTGACCGTGCTGGGTTTTCTGCCATACCATGGCGTCTTGGTGCTGCGAGGGCATTGTCTCTGTGTTCCGTCGCCTGCAAGATCTTTGGTCTGCAGGCCTGCGTTTTGCTTTCCTTCCTTTTTTCTTGCTCCAGTGGTTTCTGGTTCAGGTTCGGAAGGTGGGAGCTCCTGTTACTCTGGTGGCTCCGGCATGGCCTCCTTCTGTCTGTTTCTTCTGTTGGTGGAGATGGTAATGGGTCCGGAGTAGCGATTTCTGTTGTTTCCGTCCCCCCTGTGGTTTCTCTACCTGGGTTTCCTCTTTTGTGATGGCATCCAGAAGGTTGCTGCCTGAACTTTTTATTCTCAGCATGTGAGTCGTTTCTGGCTTGGTGTGCTCTGTCGCATGGGGTTCTGTTTCATTTCTCTGCCTCAGGTGCAGGTTTTCCTCCTAATGGTGCTTTTCTGGCTTCTGGTCCCCTTGAGGGGGTCTGGTGGTCGTTCAGGGCCTGGTTCCCAGGACCTTTTCGGTGCTTTCAAATCACCATCCGGTCCTCCTGGTGATGTGCCCATTTTGAGGTTTGCATCTCTGTGTGCAGTCTTGCTGGTCCCCCATGTTTGCGCCGTGGGGTCCTGTCTTTTCACCTTGCTGGTGCTGTTTCTGGTGGCGGTACTGTCTGCTCACCGGCTGGCTGCTCTTGGCTTGTTGCTTTGTCTGTCTCTTTGCTACAGGTGTTTGTGGGAAGGATTAGTCTTTGGTTGGGCCTGGGCTTTGTGCTCCTGTAGCCTTCTTTTGTTTCCTTTTCTATGAGTGGTGTTTCTTCCGCTGTTTTTTACAGCTCCTCTTTTTCCTGGAAAGTGGCACTTCATTTGCTTGCTGTGCAGACGACGTTTCTGCTCTGTCTGGGCCCTGTGCAGATGTTTCATGTCTCCTCCGCGTGTTTGTGTGCTTGGTCCCCCTCATTGGGGGGTGGGGGGGATCAACCTTCGACTCAGGCATTATGCCGTTGAGTCGGGTCATGCTTCTGCTTGTTTTTGAGCAGTTTGGTATTTCTTCTCCGGTAGGGTTATTGGGGAGGTCTCCTTGTCAGCTTCTTTGGCTGGGGTTCATGGTACTTTTTTGCTAGGACTGTGTTGGGCTGCCCTTTGGGCAGTTCTTTCTACCTTTGGGTCTCCTTTTTGGGTGTTCTAGGGTCCAGTGGTTCCATGGTGCTGGCTTCCATATTGTACATAGTTATTGTCTATGGCTTGAACTTGCTTGCATTTTCTGTGCGGTTGTTTTGGCCGTTTTTTGGTTTGGGTATATCTCAATGAGTGAGTCATCACGATGAAACAAGGACTCGAAGTAATGATATTACCGGTAAGTAATTGGAGCATTGTAAGTTAAGACGAAGGCTCGTGCTTAGACCTTATAATCCCCATATTAGTGGTTGTATGTGACATTCAGATATGATCAGCTTTGAAGGGCCTGCCTCAAAAGGTTTTCAGGAGCACTCTAAGAAATGTTAGTAGCGGTGCAGGGGAGAGAGGAGGGTAGAAGAGGACAGTTTTATTAATTGTGTTTTTAGCATTCTAGTAGTAATAAGAATGAGGAATAGAAAATAAGTAGTAAGCTGAGTCGGTTGTGGAATTGCACCTGTGATCATGAAGGGAGTAAAGTGCTGGAATGTGAGTGGAATTCCGGTAGAAAATGGGAACCAAGCAGATTAGCTCAAATTATATTTTAGAATCAATTTGCAGATCAACTGATGAAGATCTTGTATTCCTGACACAGTATTGACATTGTTCTCTCCCCTTGGCTGCATTTTAGTTGGCTATCCCAAAGAAGAAAGGTTTGCTGGAAGGCCTACAGAGAGGGTCAGTGGCCTTTATGACTTGCTGAAAGGGAAATGTTCGATGGGATTCCACGCGGGATGGGAGCAGCCCCACTGGTTCCACAAACCTGGAGATGAGACTGGATACAAGTAAGCCTAAACTGATGCCTGTACTGTACGCAGTAGGTCCAATTAACTTTTCATACTTATGCCCTGTTTAGTGATCAGTGTTGTGACCCCACTACCTCTATTATTCATAGTCAATACGTAGGTTCTAGTGCTATGAATTAATATAGCCCTTCCAGGTGCCCCTTCATTACAGGGTTCTACTGAGGGTTTGATAAATCCACCTAATACTGGTAAAGAAGGCATGGCTGGACCATGCATTGTGGATGACTGATGTTTCATTGTGTAGGAATGGATTTGGTTTCATCATAGTGGAGAAGTAGGAGACTGGTTTCCTTGGTGAACAGTCTCACCATTCATAAGAGAGCGCATGAATGATTTTGGTTTGAAAATACCTCTTAGCCTTTGTAAATAGAATCTCTATGCATAACAAATTATCTAGTAATGTGTAGTGTAGTCACTAGAATTGCTATTTGCTGCAACCTCTACTGCTTATTCATAGTTATTCAGAAACAATGCCCCCTCTCCCCTTTTATGATTCTGCAAACTAGGGCTCAGGCTGTGCAGTTACCATTCAGTAATCATATTGTGTCTAACGTGTACCACTCTGGAGCAAACATCCGGTGTTATTCACCGCTATAAATGGTCTATTTGTATAGCATAAACCTAGCTACAAGCAGTGGAGCACAGTACTTAAAAGGTTTGTGGAGTGTTGCTACATCATGATTGTGTTCTTTCTAGCTGCCTCTTCTACTCTTTAATGAATTTGGGTAGGGTTGGGACGGTCCTGTTGCCTTATTTTTACACTTCTTTGTTTCCAGTCTTTTGGTATCTCTGCTGCGGGTGTGCCAACAGCCACCAGAGATAGTGATCTTGTCAGCCAGATAGGCATGCATGCTGGTGTGATGATTTTGTAAATGGTGCAGCTGGTTTTCAAAATCAGCAGGGCGGTGGAAGCACACTTCCTCACATAACAGTTCATCCCTAGCATTATGGTAAATGCAGTACAATATTTGTGCTTACTTGAATATTAGTTGTAGTTTTTCACCAGAGTTGGTGCAGAGACTGTTCATCTCTAGACACATGTGTTTCTGGATTTTATTCTTCTTCGGTAGAGATCAGAAAATCAAATTACATCAGGGGTTTCTGAGAATGCTGCCACAGTCCTCTCAGGTCTCCGTACCTCACTGGCGCACAGGTGCATCTCCAAAAGCAAGGCAGCTGAGAGGCCCATCAATATCATGTGGCAGGGTCATCTTCATCTGTGGTAAGGAGGGTGTTGTTTATGACGTGTAAGGTAGTTGTCTTGCTGCTGTAGCGTGACCTAAAGCCAAATTGGCAGGAGATGGTTGGATTGATGGGAACTTGCAGTTGGGAGTAGATTGCTTTTTTGATGGTCTTTCCAGTCAAACATGAATGCTTTCACAGTTTTCCAAGAGATATTGGAGTAGGAAGAGCTCGGATGTGTAGAGAAAAAATACCACCGTATACGTATTTTTCAGACACCAGTGTAGATGCCTTCTCTTGTAATTGAAAGTCATTGGTTTCTAGTAAACTATATCTAGCCCTGTGTCAAGTTTGGCTGGTGGGGACCTGTAGTACAATGAAGGTGGCCATCACTAGAGTTGTAATGTAATATGGAATGTCCATGGAGATGGTGGTAGCAAGGGTGGATGTTGTTGGTGAGAACTGTGCCAGATGCCCCTTGTCTGGATCACTCTTACTACTAACATTCTGATCAATTTCCGCACTAGTGCTTGCTTTTAGGAGGCTATATGTAATGCATGGTAATATCCACACTGTGCGCATCTATGAATCCTTGCTGCTTGTCATATTTTGATGTTGCACATTGCTTTAACGTTGATCCTCTTTTTATGGCTGCACTCTTGGGGGCTGTGCTCACAATATTTGCTGCTAGTAAATTGAATGTGTATGCCCTCCATTTGTAGTTTGACATGCCTATTGTTATGATTTTGGAGACTTGAAGGACTGTGTGTGTGCCATGTAGGACGAACCAACATACTGGTTTTACTTGAACACTTGCAGCTTTTCACCAACCAATTTCCTATTAATACTTCATACTCCTTTATTGTGGGTCTGCATTTTGTATCTGACACATGAGCAGATGCTAAGCATCAGGGGATGAGTAAAGTTTTCTTTACTAGCATTTCCATAATGGCGTTATGGACTGGGACAACGAGAAAGGTGGAGGGTGAAAAGATTGTGGTGAACATAATGAATGTTGGCTCGAACATTGCTTGTGGGGGATTGACGAATAAAGCAAAATGAGGATAACCACATCATCCTACTATCAATGTTGGGGGCTCACTTTATGGCCCAGTACTGTGCGTTGTCATTCTCCAGGAGACGTGATGTGTGCAGGTGGACGCATCCCACTAAAACTCCAGATATTCTTGCCTCCAGTATGAGGGTTTTTCCCTATTTTTCTTCTTGTGTCTCTCATAGTAGTACTCTGCTGCAGGATGTCTCCCCGCCTCAGATTCTCAGTACTGTGTGTTTGTATGCTTCTTTTTGCAAGGGAGAAATAAATGGGTATTACCACTTTACCGTACAGTAGTGCCACATACACAGATTTGAGATCCCCTCTTTGCTCACCTAGATGAGACTAAGGGGAGGGTAGAGCACGGATGGAAGGATAGCAAAGGCGGTGTGGAGTATAAGGTAAAGGAAGAGAGGTAGAGACCATGGCTGTGGGAGAGGAATGGAGGAGATATAAGCAGAAGGGTTAGGATAGGAGTTGTGTTTGATGGGGGGGGGGGGTGGAGGAAGAGAATTCGGTGACAGAAGCAGAAATGGGGTATGTGTTGATACAGAAAGAGACTAAAATGAATAGAGGAAACAGGGCTTAATGGGCAGATTTGCAGATAATGAGAATTAAACAGAGTCTAAAACAGCATGAAGTGAGATGCAGAGTGCACACAAGGAAAGGGGCTCAGAGACCAAATGGCAAAAGTAGATGCGACTAGTCCACCCACTCAAGAGGACAAATTATTTGCACTTGCTCTCAAATACTTCCATACTGAATACTTCTCTTTTTGTCTTGAGTGCAGCATTATATATCGTTCAATAGAAGCTGTTTTTATACTTCTGAGACGGGTAATCCAAAAAAGGAATCAAAATTGGAGAATTACATCCATCTGGGTGCCAAGTGCCACAATTCCGACAATCTCGGCAACATCGGGATTGTCGGAGGAAGAGTGCAGCATGCCAGTGACTTCAGTTTGTGACAGAGCTTAAGAAAAATGTGCACATGGTTGGGTCAAGGATGGACTGCATTTCATACTCCGTTGAATCAACTCAACATAAACTGACGCTACCTTTGAGAGAATGATTAGAGGCGAGCTGGGCAATGGGTCAACGAGAGTTCTTTATCTCATATGAAGAAGGTCAGATTGCTGGAGGGAGACATGGTGGCAGATTTTGGCTTGGACATGGATATAGGTCATGCAGTAGTATAAACTGGAGCCACCTCAACTGCCATTATGAAATAGTATACAGAAATGTTTCTGAGTGATACCGGAGATTGGCCAGACATTCTATTCCTTTACTTACATTTGGACATGGAACTTTTGTGACTCTAATCTGGTCAGGGCAGCTGGTCTTTTCCCATTGTTGCAGAACTTTGGTAAAAGAGCTCCAATACTGCATGTGTCCTGGGAGAAACAGGCTCTTCAGCAGTCGCGGCCGGCATGACTTGCAGGTGTGAGGGTCGCGCACGGGGAATTTAATTTATATATTTTTTTTAAAACATACCTTCCTGCTTCCCGTGCCGTCTCAGCTCCTGGCCAGGCCTAAACTGAAGAGAATTTTCATTACATTTGAGTTTAATGTATATATTGTCAAATTGGTAGTGCGTGTTGTAGTCCTAGACGCCATTTAGGGTCTAGGCCACTTTGTTAGTTTCACAGTATATGCTTCGCAGGCATACTTTTCAACACTGCACACATATTGAGATACACAGATTCATGCTATTAATAGTGTGCGCTCCTCACCAACATTGTTTAATATAAAGATGCAAGACACATTTCCTTACCTGACCATTTGCACCAGAGCTTAACAAAGTAAAAGGTTTAAATATTAGATATCTAGTGCGCACTGGCTTTAGTTAGGCTCAAACATCTTAGGATTCTAGTATTCCTGGTTCGTAAAAAGATTTCCTGCTCTTTACAGCATGCATTTGCTGTAAAGATGGGCACAATAGTACATAATAGACTACACTACAATTCTCTCTGAACAGGGATGGTGAAAGGTACACCATTGCTGGGCGGGATGCTGCCTCCTAGTACTCTTTAAACAAGTAACCACTTACCATCAAGGTGAATCCTGAAACCAACCACCGTATCCACCTCAAAATGACCTCTTGCGCCAAAGGTTGAGCTGGAAGCCCTGCCCAGTCACTCACTAGTCAACTACTTGTTCACAGAATAATCCCGCTCATGCTTCTTAGCATACCCCATCTGTAAGTCAGGCCAAGAGAGAGAGTACCCTAGGTTGTTTATCTGATGGAAACCATTGCTGGAGCTCCCCTCTGGTAGCGCACTGTGATGCTTCTGCTGATCAGCTTCAGTGCTCCTGGCAGATTGCCTGCTCCTGCTGCCGAACCTCCGCGGACATACAGATTTAGGGCGCCAGGCAGCAATGACCAAGCCATTAGGTCTGGCTTGCAACACAAAGGCAAATCAGAGAATTGGCTTTGCCTGTTTGTTTTTTAATGGCAACTTGTGCATGGCATTTATATGGCGCCTATACTGTGTGTCAAAGCTCCGCGCAGGTTAGATGATGATTATCCATTTCACTTTTTCAGGTATTTGCTTTAGCAACCAGTGTAGGTCATGTTAAATGCCTTACTTCCTCCTGTTTTTTTCTTATTAAAACCTTGAAGAAGATCTTCCCTTTTATTAGGAAGGAACAACAGAAATTAGTGGTAGTGGCTCTCCTGCTCTCAAAGCTGGACTACTGTAATGGCTTATTTTTGGGAATTGACAAGACCCAAATGAACAGACATCAATCATTACAGAATGCTGCTGCGCGACTGCTTCTGGATATACCCAGAGGTAAACCTACCTCTGAGGCTATCCGTACCTTGCACTGGCTTCCAATGTAGGATCGTGTTGAATTTAAGGCCTTATGCTTGGTCCATAAAGCTTTTTATGGAGGCGGTGCCAGGGCTATGCGGATACTGTTTAGACACTATATTCCGGCTCGACCATTACGATCCGGTACTCAGAATCTTCTTTGCCTGGATAGGATAAGGAAGGCAAGATGGGGTGGTAGAGCGTTCTCACACCGGGCGGCTCTATTATGGAATTCGTTGCCTGTAGCCATGCGCCTACAATCGAATAGATTGGCGTTTAGGAGAGCTCTGAAAACCTTGATATTTTCCAGGACATAGTTGCATGTAACAAGCTGTTGGTTTTACTAGGTTCTTACCTCCCTTAGCGCCAAGACGCCACGGCATACGAGCGCTTTACAAGCATATATCCTATCCTATCCTATCCTAAGTTTACATAATTCTGCAGAAAATGCGAGTTATTTTCATGTAATCAAACCACGTTGTATGTAATTTGTGTGTATGTGGTATTTATAAAGCGCTTACCTAGCTGAAAGCTAGCGCTGTGTTGTGCAGGATCCAAGGCGAAACTGGACCCTATATGTTGTATGTATCATTACTCATGCTTTGAAAATTAAACTTTTCTAATGCATCCAGGTTTTTTTTTAATTAGGTGGGATACTTGTAGCCACATATTTGCCCAATGAAAATAAGCATTAGGAAAGCCAATCAGTTATGCCTTTGGGACCTTCTGGCTTTGCCAATGGTTTTTAGAAGTACACTATAGAGGCAGCTGAAAAACACATGCACAGTCATGGAGTGCTTAACCCAAAAGAAAAATGTAGTGTTTGCATAGCAAGCAATAGGACACAAGTGATGCATCCTTGCTCCAGTGGAGGGGCAAACACAAGAAGCGGATGGAAAGCTCACACGAGCTAACGAATAAAAAGCAAGCAAATTAGAGTGACCGTAAGGCCAACCAGTGGAAAGAAGATGGCTTACGCTGTCAGATATGCGAGACCTAAAACGTGCCAATTTAATATATGGCCTCAAAATGTACCTCGGCATAATTTTGACCTACTGCTTGACAAGTTTTAAAACACTGCTCGCTGCACCGGTCTACATGCATTCCAGTTTGTCTGTCATCCTTTTCCAGTTTCTATTCCTCCTTCATCTAGGCCCCCATTCATTTTCTTTTTTGTCGTATTCTCACTGGACTAAATATTTCATCTAGTAGAGTATCCCCCCACTGCAGGTGTTCAGTGCACTCAATGCTTACCAGACCCCGAAAAATCAGTCTGCAGCAAGGTATGGTTTCTCCAAGTGGCAGCAAATTATGCGACCAGTCTACTGGAGCCGGTTTGCACATAGCCGTACAGGTGTGGCAGGTTCATCTCAAATATAAAGATTGTCAGAAAAGCTGGTCAATCTCACATACGTTCCAAACCAAAATGTACTCTGAGCGGAATCCTCGCCATAGAGTCGCAGTCGTCCCTGGAATGGCTCTCCCGAGCTCAATATTGAGCGTTTTTCATCAGTAATCATGGTAAGCATAGAACGTAAATGTGTTCATGGGATTTCTACGCATAGATGCCACTGGTGAGAGGTTTTACACAGAAAACATTGGCGAAAATAGAATAAAATATATTATTTAGCAATGTGGCCGAAACAGAAGACAAAGGCCAGTTTTCTGCCCATTTGTGTACTCAGAGGCGACATGCTGCTGCTTTTGAAGTCCTTGAGCTGTTTGTCGCGAGGCCAGAGTGTTCCCGTTTTCCAATTAAGCGCGCGCCAGGTCCGATAAGAGGAGGTGGTGACGCTCCCGTGCCAAGTCTGACTGCAGATGCCCCTCCCTGGAGTGTTTACATGAACTTTACTTGACGATAGACAGACTGCTGCGGGCAGGTGGTTACCAGCTGGCCGACCCAGCAGCTGTCTCAGTGGCCTGTCGGTTACTCGGGCAGCAGCTGAAGCATTTTATTCTACCAAGAAACATTCTAGTTTAGGGCAGCTGAGACGTCGGGGAGAGGAAATATTCCACGAATGGTTCCTGAGGTACACAGACACATATGTTGTAGCACTCTGTTCTTCCTGGGCACTAAAATGTCATGAATGATGTATCCGGTCTTTTTCGCTGTTTTCCACCTCAAACAAGCACCGCTATTGTCTAGTCCGCTAATTTCCCGCGCTTTTCAGTGCTGCAGACTATACATTGCTTATCTATTTTCTCACTTGCCCATAAGTAAGGCATTCATTAGTGTGTTCAAAGGATGTTTCGGTATTTCCCGAACACAGTAAAATCCTGGATTTTGCCGTGTTTGGTAAATATCACTTCTTCTGAGTTTTCCCTTAGTAATGGCGAATACCGTGGATTTTGCTAGGCTCTGCACCAAAATTTCTATACCACAATTACTAGGCTTTACTCCCTATATTTTGTCAGGCCCCTGCTAAAACATACCGCGGGGGAGAGGGTGCAGACTTCACTGCACCCAGTAATTACAAACCAGGGTTTGCACAGTGAGTTAAAAAAACAAAAAAAAAACAGGCCGCTCAGATTTAGGATATAAGACCGCAAGTAGCCCCTCTATCCAGGGTCGGATTGGGATCACAATTTGGATCGGGCACTGTAAAAAAAAAAAGTGTCCCACATTCGCGGGCCATGCCCTTTCCTGAAGTACCATTTGGTTGCTCTCAGAGGTGTCATTTGTAGAGAAATGTTTGGTAAATTAGCCCCTTCGCTGCTGGGCCTTTCCCCTCCTGTGCTAAGCCTTTTTTGGGCTATTTTGGGTAGTGCACGCTTAGGCCCCTGTAACGTTTTGACCACATAAGGTATCCACGCCAAATTTGCGTCCTTTTCTTCCAACATCATGGGGATTCTAAAGGTACCCAGGGTTTGTGGATTCCCCTGGAGGGGACCCAGAAATTAGCCAAAATACAGCAATTTTTTTTTTTGGGGGGGGGGGGGGAGTGGAAAAACAGGCTGCAAATAAGTGTCTGGGTTTTTCTCTGCAAATGGTATCAAAAAAGGGTTTGTGGGGCTGAAATCACAATTTTCACAGCTAGTAGGGAAGGACAGACTTTTGTCAGAAAACCAACATTTTTTACACAGTTTTGGCATTTTTCTGGGACATAGCCTATTTTTGCTATTTTTTGTACTTTCAACCTCCTTCCAGTTAATGGTAGAAATGGGTCTGAAAGCAATAATGGATCCTGGAAAGCTATGCATTTTTGAAAAGTAGACAAAATTCTGAATTCAGCAAGGGGTCATTTGTGTAGATCCATCAAGGTTTCTTTATAGAAACTAACAGTTAAATCTAGGAAAAAATGAAAATTTGTTGAAAAAAACAGCCTTTTGTGTCAACGCTTTTACCTGTAACTTCTTCTAATTATGACAGCTCTTTGAAAGCAATATAACGTTACATCCGCTGGACATTCCTGGTTGTGGGGATATATAGGACTTGTAGGTTCACCAAGAACCTGACGAACCCAGAGTCAAAAACTGAGCAGCAATTTGCAATGGTTTTTTATTATGTTCCGGGTATATAGCAATTATTGCGGAAAAATGTATTCATGGAAAAATCGGTATGAAAGACACCTATGTATTTCGGAAATGGGAACAAATTATAGAGTTTAGAAACAGTACATATTTGCACATTTTTGAAATTGGGAATACTCATACTAGCATGAGAATTTTCGGTCATTTTTCAAAATGACTTCTTTTTTACACAGTCTTTCATTTGGAAGGCAGAAATGCATCAAAAATCAATAAGTAATAACAGTTGCTTTACCCCAAGTCTCCCAATAAAAATGGAACCTCACTTGTGTGGGTAGGCTTAGTGCCCACGACTAGAAATGGCTCAAAACCCAACGTGAACACACCACATTTTCAAAATTAAAATTTACCCTTTTTTTAACGAAGTGTCTAGCTGTAGTTTTTGAACACTAGCTCTGCCGGCACCTAGTGAAATGTTGCAAACCTATACATTTTTGAAAACTAGACAACCAGGGGAACCCAGGATGGGGTGACTTAAGTGCCTCCCACCAGGGTCTGTTACCCAGAATCCCTTGCAAACCTAAAAAATTGGCAAAAAAACACATTTTCCCCAGATTTCTGTGGTGGAAAGTTCCGGAATCTGTGTGGATCCACAAATTTCCACCCACCCCGCTTTCCCCAAAGTCTTACGAGAAAAAATGGTACCTCACTTGTGCGGGTCGGCCTAGTGCCCGCGACAGGAAACGGCGCAAAAAGCAACGTGGTCACACCTCAATTTCGCAGTGAAAAATTACCCTTTTTTGGCAAAGTGTTTAGCTGTAGTTCTTTAACCCTAGCTCTGCGGGCACCCTGGGAAACCCATACATTTTTGAAAACTAGACACCCAGGGAAATCCAGGATGAGGTGACTTGACTGCCTCCCACCAGGGTCTGTTACCCAGAATCCCTTGCAAACCTAAAAAATTGTCAAAAAAACACATTTTTCCCACATTTCAGTGGTGGAAAGTTCTGGAATCTGCGTGGATCCACAAATTTCCACCCATCCCGCGTTCCCCAAAGTCTTACGAGAAAAATGGTACCTCACTTGTGCGGGTCGGCCTAGTGCCCGCGACAGGAAACGGCGCAAAAAGTAACGTGGTCACACCTCAATTTCGCAGTGAAAAATTACCCTTTTTTGGCAAAGTGTCTAGCTGTAGTTCTTTAACCCTAGCTCTGCGGGCACCCTGGGAAACCTAGCACACCTATACATTTTTTAAAACTAGACACCCAGGGGAATCCAGGATGGAGTGACTTGACTGCCTCCCACCAGGGTCTGTTACCCAGAATCCCGTGCAAACCTAAACAATTGTCCAAACAAACACATTTTCCCCACATTTCTGTGGTGGAAAGATCCGGAATCTGCGTGGGTCCACAAATTTCCACCCACCCCGCAATCCCCAAAGTCTTACGAGAAAACTGGTACCTCACTTGTGTGGGTCGGCCTAGTGCCCGTGACAGGAAACGGCGCAAAACGCAACGTGGTCACACCTCAATTTCGCAGTGAAAAATGACCCTTTTTTGGCAAAGTGCCTAGCTGTAGTTTTTGAACCCTAGCTCGCAGGCACCTTGGGAAACCTAGCAAACTTATACATTTCTGAAAACTAGACACCCGTGGGCTTCCTGGGAGGTATGGCTTGCGTGGATCCCCCAACGTTTCCATACCCAGAATCCCCTGCAAACCTCAATTTTAGCTGAAAAAAATCACATTTTTCACACATTTTTGTGTGGGAACGTTATGGCATCACCCGGTTCACTCAAATTTCCCACCACCCAGCGTTCCCCCGGGTCTCCCGGTAAAAACGGTGCCTCACTTGTGTGGGAGGCCCAAGTACCCGCAACAGGCAAGAGCCCAAAATGTAGTGAGGCGACATCAAAATTGCCTATCTCAAAACCACCTGGTTTTACAAAGGGGTTCACTTGGGTTTTTGGCCCGGTGCTCGGCGGCCATCTAGGGTAACCAACCAAACCCATACATTTCTGAAAACTAGACACCCGGGGGCTTCCAGGGAGGTATGGCTTGCGTGGATCCCCCATGTTTTCTTACCCAGAATCGCCTGCAAACCTCAATTTTCGCTGAAAAAATCACATTTTTCACACATTTGTCTGTGGGAAAGTTGTGGCATCACCAGGCTCACTCAAATTTCCCACCACCCAGCGTTCCCCCAGGTCTCCCGGTAAAAATGGTGCCTCACTTGTGTGGGAGGACCAAGTACCCGCGACAGGCAAGGGCCCAAAACATAGTGAGGTGACATCAACATTGCCTATCAAAAAATGTTTTGGGCCCTTTCCTGTTGCGGGTACTTGGGCCTCCCACACAAGTGAGGCGCCATTTTTACCGGGAGACCCGGGGGAACGCTGGGTGGTGGGAAATTTGAGTGAGCCCGGTGATGCCACAACTTTCCCACACAAAAATGTGTGAAAAATGTGATTTCTTTCAGCTAAAATTGAGGTTTGCAGGGGATTCTGGGTAAGGAAACGTTGGGGGATCCATGCAAGCCATACCTCCCTGGAAGCCCCCGGGTGTCTAGTTTTCAGAAATGTGTGGGTTTGATAGGTTTCTCTAGATGGCTGCCGAGCCCCTGACCAAAAACTCATGGTACCCCCCTTGCAAAACCAGGTTGGTTTGTGATAGGCAATTTTGATGTCACATCAATACGTTTTGGGCCCTTCCCTGCCGCGGGTACTTGGCCCACCCATAAAAGTGAGGTACCATTTCTATTGGGATACTTGGAGAAATCTAGGGGGGTTGGAAATTTGTTGTAACTTTCCGCCGCGTGAAAATTTGGGCAAAATAATGCAAGGAAAATGTCACAGTCACATTTTGAGGTTAGCAGGGCATAGTGGGTAAGATAACTTGTTGGGATCCACAAGAGAGACCTCACCATGCACTCCCATCGGTGTTTAGTTTACGACAAAAACTACTGTTGTTAAGTTATTCTTAAATGAAATGTACAGCTTGGCAGAGAGACAAAACAGACCATGATTACTGCACAGCCATCTATTCCTCAAGCACACACACATACTGGTTGGATTTGGCACGAGGGTGAGCGATGGTTCAGTATATATACTTGTATTAACCAGAAATTTCACAAAAATGAAATGCACTGTTAATAATTGAAAGTACGAGAAACTGAACCATTGACTCACAGCTCGTGAGCTGTAAAGCCACGTCAAGGCACCAACCTCTTTATAGGCCATTCATACACCTTTCATAAGTGTGACACATACAAAACCATTCACACCGCCAGCCGCGGGCCCAGCACAATACAACACTCACACCAGCTGACAGCGCCATTCAAGGGCCCATCACTTTCACACGCTCACATTCTTGACACAGCAACCACACCAGCTCACGGATTGCATGTAGTGGTGTTTGGCTAGCAGTGTGTGTAGTGACAAGCAGCTAGTCACTACTCCCACACCGCCAGCTAAGTGCCAGCCCACTCACCACCAGCCAAGCACCAGTCCACGCACACTGCCAGCCAAGCGCCAGCCCACTCACCACCAGCCAAGCACCAGTCCACGCACACTGCCAGCCAAGCGCCAGTCCACGCACACCGCCAGCCAAGCGCCCGTCCACGCACACCGCCAGCCAAGCGCCAGTCCACGCACACCACCAGCCAAGCACCAATCCACACACACCGCCAGCCAAGCACCAGTTCACTCACACTGCCAACCGTGTGCCAGTCCACTCACTGCCAGCCAAGCGCCAGTCCACACACACCGCCAGCCAAGCGCCAGTCCACGCACACCGCCAGTCAACCGCCAGTCCACGTACACCATCATAAATTTGTTTTAAACAAAAAAGAAAACACAAACCAATTGCAACTAGATACCAAACTATAACTACAAAAACAACAGCAGAAACTAAAGACATCATTCTATTGCCAAACGTGAAACTGAACAACTATATCAAACCATGCAGACCAAGCAGTACACTATTAGACTCACGGTTGCTCCCAAAAACTCTTTTTAGTGTGATACAATCTGAAACATGAGGGCACACATAGCCCAGGATTAGAAGGACAATCAGCACAGTGCATACGACTCTCCTTCCGCACACCTTTTCGCAAGCAGACTCTACATCTCTTACAGGGATTGTTTTTTTTGGGTGTGGGAGGAATTAAATCAGGAAAGTGGCGATCTTTCAATCTAGCCACATCCTCCACCACTCCAACTCTAGGAACACTTGCCTTTTCCACAACAACAAGGCTTCCTATCACAGACTGCTGAAATTGAACAAAAGTCAACTTTGACTCAGGAGAACACTCCTTGTACACAACAAAAGCATTGAAAGTTGCTAAATTGAAGAGATGGATGGCCACATTTTTGTACCAAATGTACGCCTTACGAATAGCAGTGTAAGGTTCCAACCTCTGATCTACTCTATCAACACCACCCATGTGCTTATTGTAGTCTAAAATGCACACCAGTTTGCGTACTTCAGAAATCTGATCCCAAACAGCCACAGGTGAAGTACTCTTATCATGAATGGTAGTCAGCATGTACACATCCCTCCTGTCCACAAATTTCACAGCAAGTAGTTCATCACTACGCAAGGAACTGAACTGTCCCCTCTGAAGTTTTTTGGAAAAAAGCTGTTTTGGATTATCTTTATGGGTAGAGCGGATTGTGCCACAAGCAAAAGTGACCACTTTGAACAATTCCTTAAACAATTGCACAGCAGTGTAGAAGTTATCAAGGTACAAATGGTGACCTCTGTTAAACAGTCCTCTAGCAAGATCCCACATAATTTTCTCAGAAACTCCAAAAGTGGACGGACAACCAGGAGGGGTCAATGGTGGAATCCCTACAAGTGTACACACGGAAATTAAAAACATATCCTGTCCTACTCTCAGACAACAAATACAGCTTAATTCCATAACGTGCCCTCTTGCTAGGGATGTACTGCCTAAAAACCAAACGGCCCTTGAACAGGACTAAAGACTCATCAATAGATATTTCTTTCCCTGGAGTATAGATCTCTGAAAATCTATCTACAAAGTGATCAAGAACAGGCCGAATCTTAAAAAGACGGTCACAGTCAGGGTGTTCTGGTGCCAACGCCAAAGTATTATCAACAAAATGCAGCATCTGAAGCAAAAGTAAATACCGATCACGGGTCATAATCGCAGAAAAAAGCTCTGGTGTCTACTTGCTTCAGTCCCCCTAGGGGATAGATGGGCTTGAACACATATGGCCAATCTGCCCCCAAAGGGGCAGAAACGACCACAATAATGACCTGATAAAGGGGAGCGACCCTTGCCCAAGGGGCCGCTCCCAACAACACAAAAACAATCCCTGGTGGCCTAGTGGGCATACCATAAAACTATTTGAGTCGATCTGCCCTTCCAAGGGGTCAGCAACGGCCCAAATAAATGCTCCCCAAAAGAATCCCTGGTGTCTAATGGCTTCTGCTCCCCAATGGGGCGAATGGGCCTAGACTCACAAGGCCGATCTGCCCCCAAAGGGGGCAGAAAGGGACAAAATAAATGATCCCCAAAGGGGAGCGACCATTGCCTAAAGGGCCGCTCCCCAAAAACAAATTTAATTTAAAAAAAAATCCATGGTGGCCTAGTGGACACAGGGGGCAGACCCCCTAAACAAATTGCTCCCCTAAGGGGAGCAACCCTTGCCCAAGGGGCCGCTCCCCGACACACAAAAAAAATCCCTGGTGGCCTAGTGGGCACACACCTACTTATTTTTTTTAAATCGATCTGCCCAGTGGGGGCACACACATTTTTTAAGGGGGGCAGGCCCAACTACATAAATATCACCCCCAAGGGGAGCGACCCTTGCCCAAGGGGCCGCTCCCCGACACAGTTTAGGGCTTAAAAAAAAATAAAAAAACCTGGTGGCCCAGTGGGGCCACACACACACTTTTAAATTATAAAAATAATTAATGATCTGCCCCCCAAAGGGGGGGCAGACTCACCTAAATTCATATGACCCCTAAGGGGAGCGACCCTTTCCCAAGGGGCCGCTCCCCAACACATTTTTGGCTTTAAAAACTCCCTGGTGGCCCAGTGGGGGCACACACACCTTTAAATTAAAAAAAATATTAATGGATCTGTCCCCCTAAGGGGGCAGACCCAAACACCAACAACTGTCCCCCAAGGGGAGTGACCCTTGCCCAAGGGGCCACTCCCCAACACAATTTGGGCATTATAATAAAAAACAAAATCGCTGGTGGCCTAGTGGGGCAAAAACACCTTCAAAATTTAATTTTTAAATAATTAATCTGCCCTCCAAAGGGGGGGCAGAACCAACAACATGCAAATCACCCCCATGGGGAGCGACCCTTGCCCAAGGGGCCGCTCCCCGACACAATTTGAGGCATAGAAAATAAAGAAAAAAAAGCATTCCTGCTGCACGATCGCGCCCCAGCGCGATCGTGCAGCAGGAATGCTTTTTAAAAAGACATCGGAGGAAAGGAAAACCCTTTCTTTTCTTCCGATGCCTTTTTAAAAATACCCCCCACCCGCCACGGTGAAAAACTCACCTTTCTTCCCCCAAACCGCTTGAAGCAAATGGCTTCAGGCGCGCCGGGTAAACAAAGGAAACCCTCAATGACCTCAGCGCGCCTCGCGCGCTGACGTCATTGATGACGTGGCAGGGGGGTGCGGGGGGAGGCAGGGGAAGCCCTTCCCCTGCCTTCCCTGGTAAACACAGGGAGATTGGTGTCCCATGGGGGGAGCGCCAGCGCTTCCCCCGTGGGTGGGTGTCACGACAGCCGGGGGCCGTCATGAGCACAGCTCCACTGTGACTCATGACGGCTCCCGGCCGTCGTGAGCACAGAAGGGGTTAATCATTTTAAAGCTTACAAAGCCAGTAACATTGGCACAGGCACAAAGCACAGTAGTTCTGAAAACTGAGTACTTGCTTGCAGTCGTAACGCCCTACACAATGTAGTTACATACTCTTTCCCAACCAGCTATGTCCTTGACTCTGATCATCACAGAAATCAGAAATCTATTACAAAGACAAGGTTAAAGAGTTAGACTGGAATCTCTGGGAATAGAACATGTAATAACAAAAGCAAGAGGAAGAGCAGATCTGAACCTCTGCCTTGGAGAATGGAACCTCTAATGACAAACAGTAAAGAAATACATTTGGCAAATCAGACCAAAAAATATTTTTGCAAAGCACTCAAAAGAAATGAAATCTTCTTCACTCACATATTTTGAGAGGTGAAGTAGAACTAGAAATCAGGTAGTGATAGGTGTGATGGGGCGAGACATAAGGAAAAGAGCGAAGGATCGGGTAGCCAGAAGCAAAGGTAATTAGCTATAGAAAGAAGAAGCGGTAGGTAGATAATGAGTGTAAGAGACATAGATAATACTTTATGGTCATGGACAAACACATGCAAACATGCAAAGTGAACCGTCTTCACTTTTTCAAAGAGAATATGTATCAAATGCCACTAATAATCCAGAAGAAGCAATAAACACCCTCTGTTCTCAGAATCATGGTTCAAGTGACCTGAAGACAACTAATGATATTGGTTTAAATATTCCATCCATGTAACAATCCCTCACAATTCTTCACATGCCCTCCATGTGTAAGACACATGCTGTAGCATCAAATCTAAAGCACGGGTTCCGGGGTAGCGTGCTACTCATAACAAAGCACTTCAACTCATCGTCCGGGGTAGTAAACGCTATATAAATACAATTTACAATATGTTAATTAAGCATGCGTTTCTGTGGAATGAAAGGCAGCCGTCAGTCTTATTTACATTTTCACATTTTTACAACTGTTTTGCTGGTATCTGAAAGGCAATGTGGCTTTTAAGTTCATTTGATGCCACATAGCAACAATACACATAAATATACTCCACATCATACCACATGCAGACTATAAGCAGCGCATGAGGGGCTAATTTTAATCTGATTTTTAGCGCGAGTTCTGTACTGCATTTTAGACTGCTTTTAGACTCATTTAAAAACTGTAATTGTTTGCGATACCGGGCACATTGCACACTGCACTTTCCTCCGGTCCCCGGTCCGACGCGGCTATTCTAGCCATTTGTGCGGAGGGACGCGGCTCCTCCCCTGAGGCTTGCCTCATTTCCTGTGACAACACATTTAAGGTACATGTGTGCATGTAAGTGCAGCGGACTATAAGCAAGGCGTGAGGGGCTAATTTTAATCCGATTTTTAGCGTGAGTTCTGTACTGCATTTTAGACTGGTTTTAGACTCGTTTAAAAACTGTAATAATTGTTTGCGATACCTGGCACATTGCACTTTTCTCCGGTCCCCGGTCTGACGCGGCTATTCTAGCTGTTTGTGCGGAGGGACATGGCTCCTCCCCCCAGGCTTGCCTCATTTCCGGTGACAGCACACTTAAGGTACATGTGTGCACGGACGTGCCGTTGGTGATCCAAAGGCAAGCTCATCTGCGCTCAACGGCGTCCGGACCGCGGCCTGCTCCAGCCGGCAGCCCCCCGCAATACTGGTAATACCATCTTCCAGAAACGTGACTCCCTTTTGAATTTGAGGAAGACAGCGTGCCCAGATGGTCCTGCTATCGACCTAGCGAATGCCATACTCCCATACTTATGCAAAAATTGTAATGTTGTCATAGGGCATTCAGAGGGAATATGCGGAAACACCAGAGCTACCCCACTAAACTCTGTGTTAATGAACCCAGGAGATAGAATAAGAGCCTGGCTTGTTAACTGCATGTCTCTGCTCAAACATGCAGAAGAAATAGGGATATTTCTATCGGATAAATGACTGGGAGATGATGTTCATGACCGAAACCTGGCTAAAAGAGGAGTCTAGACTGGTTCTAGCTCTAGCATCCCACCAGGTTTGAAAGTATGTTGCGCAAACAGATAGCGAAATAAAAGAGGGGGAGGGGTAGCCATCATAGTGAGAGACTCCTGTGAGATCTCTTTTACAGAAATACAGAATTTGGACTTATTGAAGGATTACATTTCTGTATAAAGACTGAATCCACATCCTCTCTCGCTGGACTATTGATCTACAGACCCCCTAGCTGCCCTCTCAGCCTTACTATAGATCTTTGTAACTTCATTGAGCAGAAGTCACTACAATACGCAAACTACATTGAATAGAAAGTAGGGGGCGGAGATTTCCTTTCACTGACCTGAGCCCTCATAGAATAGAGAGTTGGGGGAGGAGATTTCCTTTCAGCTACCTGGGCCAGGTCTGCTCTCAAACAATGCTGTCTCCACCTCCTGCCAGGAAGCTGCACCCAGGAGGACAGAACTGGTTTTGGCTGGGCACAGACACCCTTGCCTTCAGAGGACAAAGGATTTTGCAGTACCAGAACCCAGAACTTTTGATAACTTCTGGGAATCAAGATGAACCCTTTGCCAAGGAGAATAACCAAAGAAGTTGTAGGAGGAGACTGCCCCTGTGCTGTGCTATTTTCTGGGGTTCGCCTGCAGTGGTTAATTATTTGCGAAGTAAAGGGGAAAAGGAACTTTGTGAACTTTCATCATCTTGAAGAAGAATCTCCTAGCGCTTGAAGTGTGCTTGCCTCCTGCCTGAAGTCTCAGGGATACAAGACTTCAACACCAGCTCCCCTGAATTCTGTTGCTGGGAATTATACCTACAGAAAGGTGCCTACTGTTGTTTGTGCCCTCTGAAAAGACTCAGTGTCGCTGGGAGTTGGAAGCGCAAGGCAACGAGGAGAAGCGTGTCGCCGCCGCAACAGTTGACGTCGCATCGCCGAAGAGCATGTCGCCATCGCAGCTGTTCGCCGTTGCATCACCGCCGAAGCGCGTCGCATCACTGGAGAAGCGTGTCTCTACCGCAGAGGTCGCTGTCGCATCACCGCCGAAGCGTGTTGAGGGCCTGTCACGGCCGTCTGGCGTGCACGCATCGCATCCACGTTGTCGCATTGCATCAAAGATGCCATTTTGTCGCATTGTACCAGATCGTCGCATCGCAATGAGGCGCCATCTTGTCGCATCGTAACCGGAACGCAGTAAGAAACCAACGCATCACCTCCTCTCCGGTAAGGAACAAACGCATCACCTCTCCTGCACTCCAGTAAGAAACAGACGCATCACCTCCCCCGAAGCAAGGAACCGACGCATCACCTTCCCTGTGACCCTTTTGTTTGTCTTGCGTGACGCATCCAAGGTACTTTGAGAGTAAAGTGTGGCTTTTACCATCTACATTGAACTAAGCTATTTCTACCATTTAAAAGAATTATTTTTATTACAGTATTGTGGATTTTTGTTGTTTCGTCTTGTGTTAAGCCTAGTAAACATTACTTTTTTTTCTAAACTGGTGTGGTGTCCATTTGTAGTGTTTTCACTGTATTACTGTATGTGTTCACAAGTGCTTTACACACTGCCTCTGAGATAAGCCTGTCTGCTCGTGCCAAGCTACCAAGGGAGTGAGCAGGGGTTATCCAGGAGTGTACCCCCCTTTCCCTGACTAGAAGCAAGGACCCCTACTTGGCCAAAGGTACCTACCTCTGTCAACTAGAGACCCCCAGTTCTAACATTGGTGGCAGCCGTGGGATTTGGACTTGCATTTGTGACTCATATACAGTGATTGGTGTACACTACTAGTGACTGCAGACCATAACGTGACCACATACATTTTTTGGTAGAACTCTGAGGATCAGAATTCCTATGTGCCCATGAAGGAAGCCTTAATGACCAGGTATGGGTTGACCCCAGAGCTTTATATATAAAGGTTTAGGAATTGTAAGAAACTGGAGTCAAGCACATGAATAGAATATTTTTCTTTCTTTGGCAGAGCATTGGATGGTTGGGTGAAGGGTAGCAAAGTGAATGATTATGAAGCGCTCTATAATTTGATTGCATGGGAGCACTTGTCCAATAATTGTTTTCCAGAGCTACACCAGCACCTTATTGATAGCAAGCTGACTATCCCTAGGAAGCTTGCTGAGGAGGCGGACCGCTGGGTTAGTACCCGGGTCCACAAGGGTCATGTGGGAATCTCTGCCAAAGGTGGGCAGGGTTCCCAGTAGAAGAGTGGGGGGGGGGACAAGGTTAAACAGAGGGAGTTCCAGAAAGGGCCCCAAAGTAATCCCCAAGGGAAGGTTTCCCAGCCTCCCCCTGAGAAGAAGCCAGGGGGCCCGACAGGTAAACCTGTTCAGAAGGGACCCCGACATGTTTTAAGTGTGGTGAGGTGCGCCACTGTTTCTATGATCCTGAGTGCCCCCTGAGAGCAAAAACAGCACCCACAGGTGCACCGCCCCGGCAGATGGCTAGTGTAGCCCTGGGTGAGGAGGTGGGTGCCCAAGGTGGGTGGGGTCCCGCAGAAATGTCCCTAGTCTCTTTAGGAGACTGTGAGGTGGTCCCTAGGACCCAGCTGCCTGATGAAACAAAAAAATAAAGGCAGTGGGTGACCATCAATCAATGGCCATATAGTGGAGGCTCTTAGAGACACCGGAGTCAGTATGACAGCTGCCAGTTGTCGGCTGGTGTCTGAAGAGCAGGTGATCCCCAATGCATTTTACCCTGTCGTTGCCGCTGACAACACAGAGAGCCACTGCATGGTGGCCCAGGTTCCATTTGAGTGGGGTTGGGGTCTCAGGTACCTTTCAAGTAGCTGTGAGGTCAGCCAGGCCTGTTGACTGTTGGGAAACAATTTAGAGAACTCCCCTTGGGCTAAGGTGGAGTGAAGAGCTCATTTGGAGATGTTGGGTTTGCCAGAGTGGGCGTGTGTGACCAATCGGTCAATGGCAGCCAGTAAGGGTGTTCAAGAGGACCTGGACCCTGAAAAAGTGTCCCAGGTGCCTGTCTTAAAGAGAAGAGGCCGGGGCGCGGGAAACCAGCCCCCACAGTTCCCACGGTCCAGGAGGAGGCAGACCTTTAGGGGGATGCCCTGGAACCTACAGGGGAACAGGTAGCTGAACTGGGGGACCGGCCTGAGCTGACCCATTGGCAGCAAGAAGGAGGACCCTCCAGGGAAGAGTTCCGTGAGGAGCAGGAAAGGTGCCCCTCTCTTGTGGGTTTGCGGCAACAGGCCATAAACCAGGCAGCAGGTGATCAGTCTGGATCACACTGGATCTACTGGGAGAATGAACTCCTGTACAGCGAGCCTAAGGTTGCTGAGCCTGGGTCAGCCCATATGCTGGTGGTACCCCAGCGCTTTAGAGCCTTCCTACTGGGGCTAGCTCATGATGTGCTATTGTGCAGGACATTTGGGGCAGGACAAGCCCTTTGAAAGGCTTGTCACCCACTTTTATTGGCCCCAAATTCGCAAGAGTACAGATACTCATTGTAGGACCTGTCAGACTTGCCAGGGATGTTTAAGAGTGGGAGGAAGCACAAGGCTCCTCTCCAGCCTTTCCCTGTGGTCAGCACCCCCTTTGAAAGGGTGGGCATTGACATTGTGGGGCCTCTGTATCCCAAGACAGCCATGGGCAACAGGTTCATCCTGGTCTTGGTGGACCATGCCACCCGGAAGCCATCCCTCTCCGGTCGGTGATGGCCCCCGTGGTGGGTCGTGCCTTGATGGGAATTTTGACCAGTGTGGAGTTCCCCATAGAGGTGGTGTCAGACTGTATTACCAACTTCATATCCAAATATATGAAGTCCCTGTGGCAGGAGTGTGGTGTAACCTATAAGTTCACCACTTATTACCACCCCCAAGGTAATGAGCTGGTTAAGAGACTCAACCAGACCTTAAAAGGCATGATTATGGGTCTTGAAGAACCCATGAGGTGTAAGTGGTACATCCTCTTGCCATGCCTTCTCTTTGCTTACAGAGAGGTGCCACAGAAGTCCTTAGGGTTCAGCCCCTTTGAACTGTTGTATGGTCACCCTGTAAGAGGACCTCTGAGTTTGGTAAAGGAAGGCTGGGAGAAAGCTCCCAGGAAATCTCCCCAGAATGTTTATAGCTACATGCTGGCCATCAGAAACCAAACTCGGAGTTTCAGGCAACTCGCTCAGGCGAATCTGGAAGACAGCCAGGAAAATATGAAGCGGTGGTACGATCAGAATGACACTCTGATCGAGCTTCAGCCTGGCCAGAAAGTGTGGGTCATGGCCCCTGTGGAGCCTTGTGCGCTCCAGGATAAGTGGACCGGACCATTTGAGGTGGTGGAGCGCAAGAGCGATGTCACCTACTTGGTGGCTTGCGGTCTCCTAGGAACCCTTTGAGGGTTCTACATGTCAACCGCCTGAAGCCTCACTTGGAGAGGTCCAAAGTGGGCATGCTCCTAGCGACAGATGATGGAATGGAGGAGGAGACTGAGCCTCTTCCTGACCTCCTGTCTGCGAAAGAGCAAGATGGGTCAGTGGATGGTGTAAACCTCTCTTCCACCTTGACCCCTGAGCAGCAGGATGATTGTCGCCAATTGTTGGGACTGATTTCTGATCTGTTCTCCCTGACTCCCAGTATCACTGATTGGAGTGTCCATGGTGTGGACACTGGGGACAGTCCTCCTGTCAAGCACAAAACGTACAGAGTGACTGACAGGGTAAGAGCTTGCATCAAGGAGGAGGTCTCCAAGATGTTTGCGTTGGGGGTGATTGAGTCCTCTAACAGCCCTTGGGCCAGCCCAGTGGTCTTGGTCCCAAAGGCTTCCGTGTCTGGTGCCACCCCCGAACGCCGGTTCTGTGTGGACTACTGAGGACTCAATTCAGTCACCAGGACTGACGCGCACTCCATCCCCAGAGCTGATGAGCTCATTGATTGGTTGGGGGCTGCCCGGTACCTCAGCACGTTTGATTTGACCTCTGGGTACTGGCAGATCGCCTTAACTGATGGCGTAAAAGAGAGGTCTGCATTCTCCACACCATATGGGCACTACCAATTCCGGGTTATGCCCTTTGGGATGAAGAATGCCCCTGACACCTTTCAGAGGTTGGTCAACCAGGTGTTGGCTGGACTGGAAGATTTCAGTGCCGCCTACCTGGATGACATTGCAATGTTCAGTGCCAGTTGGGAAGAACATCTGCGCCACCTCTGGGAAGTGTTGATGGCGCTGCGGAGGGCAGGCCTCACGATCAAGGTGAGTAAGTACCAGATCGGGCAGGGTTCTGTGGTGTACTTGGGACACCAGGTTGGGAGCGGCCAGGTGGCACCCCTACAGCCGAAGACTGAGACCATCCTGGCTTGGGAACCCCCCCCAAGACCCAGAGAGAGGTGAGAGCCTTTTTAGGACTCACTGGGTACTACAGGAGGAGTGTCAAGGTTTATGGCAGCATTGTTGCACCCTTGACGGAGCTGACTTCCAGGAAGCAGCCCAAGAAAGTGAACTGGACTGACACCTGTCAGAAAGCTTATGTTGCCCTGAAGACCGCCATGTGCATGGCGCCCGTGCGTCAGGCGCCCAACTTTTCTAAAGAGTTCATTGTACAGACAGACGCTTCAGAGCATGGTGTAGGGGCTGTTCTTTAACAGATAAATGAGGAGGACCTAAAAAACCCATAGCCTTCATCAGTAGGAGGTTACTTCCACAGGAACAGAGGTGGAGTGCAATTTAGCGTGTGGCATTTACTGTGGTCTGGACGCTGAAGAAATTGAGACCATACTTGTTTGGGACTCACTTCCGGGTTCAGACAGACCACAGGCCCCTCAGATGGTTGATGCAGACGAGGGGTGAGAATCCAAAGCTGTTGAGGTGGTCCATTTCCCTACAGGGGATGGACTTCACGGTGGAACACCGCCCTGGTACAGAACACCCCAATGCTGATGGTCTGTCCAGATTTTTCCGCCTTAGTGAAGAGAACTCCCAAGGGGTGGGTAGTTCTCCCCACATTTCAGCTGGAGGGGACACGTGTTAGACCTGGCACCACTGGCATGGGTCTTCCTTCCATTGTTTGCTCTTGCCTCTTGTGTTTTTGCTAGCCTTTTGCTGTGGGCACTTTGCCTCTGCTATTCAGTGCGAAAGGGCTACCTATTGTATTAGTGACTCCATGATTGGCTTATTTTATTTACTTGTCAGACCCTAGCACAGTGCAGCATGAGTGCCCAGGGCCTGTAAATCAAATGCTGCTGGTGGGCTTGCAGCATTGATTATGCCACCCACAGAGCAGCTTTTAAAATATGGCTCAGGCCTGGCATTGCAGAGCCTGTGTGCAGTCTGGGACTGCCATGTCGACTTGGCAAGTGCAGACACTTGCCAGTCCCTACACCTTCCCTTTTCTACATATTAGTCACCCCTAAGATAGGCCCAAGGGCAGGGTGTATTGTACGTAAAAGGTAGGACATGCCCTGATGTGTGTGGCATGTCCTAATAGTGAATTACAGCCAATTTAGTTTTTAACTATTGCAAGGCTATCTGTTCCCATAGGCCAGAGTGGGCCGTTTGATTAGAAGATCTTATAATCCTAACTGACCTAGGAACTAGGTAGAAATTCGAGTTTAGTATGCCTGAATTCAGAATGATAATACACATCTTTTAGTGAGGAGGATTTTTACATTCTATGTTTGAAAATACCACTTTTAGAAAGTAGGTATTTTCTTGCCTAACCATCCGGCATGTCTCTGCTAGGGTTGTGTATTTCATGTCTGGTTTGTGAGTGACAGGGGGCTGGAGAGGGCCTTGGCTCCAGCAGTCTGATGGGTCAGGGCTGGGCTGAATAGGCCCTGCATTGAATAGGGGGCGGAGATTTCATTTCACTGACCTGAGCCCTCATAGAATTGAGAGTAGGGGAGGAGATTTCCTTTAAGCTACCTGGGCCAGGTCTGCTCTGAAACAATGCTGTCTTCACCTCCTGCCAGGAAGCTGCACCCAGGAAGACAGAACTGGTTTTGGCTGGGCACAGACACCCTCTGCCTTCAGAGGACAAAGGATTTTGTAGTATACATATTTGGGCCCAAACCCCAGAACTTAAGTTCACTTCTGGGAATCAAGACGAACCCTTTGCCAAGGAGAAGAACCAAAGAAGCTGAAGGAGTAGACTGCCCCCGTGCTGTGCTATTTTCTGGGGTTGGCCTGCAGTAGTTACTTATTTGCCAAGGAAAGGAGAAAAGGAACTTTGTGAACTTTCATCATCTTGAAGAAGAATCTCCAAGAGCTTTAAGTGTGCTTGCCTCCTGCCTGAAGTCTCAGGGATACAAGACTTCACCACCAGCTCCCCTGAATTCCCTTTCTGGGAATTCTACCTGCAGAAAGGTGCCTACTGTTGTTTGGGCCCTCTGAGAAAACTGCGTGTCACTGGAAGTGCCACGCCACAAGGAGAAGCGTGTCGCCGCCGCAGCAGCAGTTGCCGTTGCATCGCCGAAGAAGCGTGTCGCTGTCACTGCTGTTCGCTGTCTCATCACCGCCAAAGCATGTCGCATCACCGCCAAAGCGCGTCACATCACCAGAGAAGCGTGTCGCCGCCACAGAGGTCGCCGTCGCATCACCAGAGAAGCGTGTTGCAGGGCCTATCGCAGCTCCAAAGTTCTTTGATCTCGCCGCGCGGCCGTCTGGCGTGCATGCATCACATCCACATTTTCGCATCGCATCAAATACGCCATTTTGTCGCACCGGATCGTCGCATCGGATCAAGGCGCCATCTTGTCGCATCGTCACCGGAACACAGTAAGAAACCAACGCATCACCTCCTCTCCAGTAAGGAACCGACGCATCACCTCCCCTGCGCTGCAGTAAGGAACCAACGCATCACCTCCCCCGAAGCAAGCAACCGATGCATCACCTTCCCTGCGACCCTTTTGTTTGTATTGCGTGACGCATCCAAGGTACTTTGGGAGTAAAGTGTCGCTTTTACCATCTACATTGAACTAAGCTATTTCTACCATTTAAAAGACTTATTTTTATTACAGTATTGTGGATTTTTTTTGTTTGGTCTTGTGTTAAGCCTAGTAAAGATTACTTATTTTTCTAAACTGGTGTGGTGTGCATTTGTAGTGTTTTCACTGCATTACTCTGTGTTCACAAATGCTTTACACACTGCCTCTGAGATCAGCCTGTCTGCTCGTGCCAAGCTACCACGGAGTGAGCAGGGGTTATCCAGGAGTGTACCCCCCTTTCCCTGACTAGAAGCAAGGGCCCCTACTTGGTCAAAGGTACCTACCTCTGCCAACTTGAGACTCCCAGTTCTAACACAAACAAAAAGAACACCTCTGGAGGAAAGAATATTGTCCTTTCGCTAAAATGACTTACAAGGAAGCTCTAAAACAACTTCACAAGGCAATAAGGGTTGCTAGAAGAGACTACTTTGTGAATCAAATCAACACAGCGGAAAACTCCTGCAAAGGATTTTTAAGGATAGTTAGCTCCTTTACTGAGCAATTAGCACTTGAAAGTAAGATACCACCATCACCGTTTGCAAATCTGTCGGATTTCTTTGAGGAAAAAATATGGAAGGTATATGATGCCTTCACTTCTAGAATGGAAACTGCCGAATCTGAAGCTGTTGAAACCCACAATGGGGAGGTTTCCTTTTCAGAATTTCCCTCCATCTCATTACTGGAATCCTTAGCAGAGATTCTGAAATGCAAATAGGGGTCCCCAGAAGATCCTTGCCCCCCTAAACTGTGGGAGCACTCGCTCACATTATTAATCCCACCCTGAACCACCTATGGAACAGCTCACTTACCACAGGCTTCTTCCCGGAGTCGTGGAAACATGCTATGCTTCAACCTCTCTTGAAGAAGCCCAATGCTGATGCAGGCGAATTTAACAACTACTGCCTGATCTCTCTTCTCCCAGCACCTGCTAAGATGCTGGAAAAATTGGTTCAACAACAACTTACCAATTTCATTGACAGACGTGGCATTTTGCATGAAACGCAGTCCGGATTCCGAGTGGGCTTCAGCGCAGAGACAGCTCTGCTGGAGGGGGCAGAGTCTATAAGAATGGTGGTGGACAGTGGAGCCTCAGCCATGCTAGTGCTACTGGACTTGTCCGCCGCCTTTGATACGGTCGACCACCCAATACTACCGGCCAGGCTTAAATGTGCGGGATTGGAGGGGATGGCCTGGATACAGTCTTATTTTAGTGACCACACACAAAGGGTCACTCTTCACCCTTTTAAGTCAGAAGCCAAACCTTTACTGTGTGGGGTACCACAGTGATCAGCATTGAGCCCTTTACTCTTCAACCTTTATTTGGCTCCACTCTTCTCGCTCATTGCGAAATGGGGAATAAAAACTATTTCTTATTCGGACGACACCCAGATGGTATTCTCCTTCAAGGACCAATCTGCCACCTCCTTCGCCAGATTTAGGGGATGTCTGAGGGACATATCCAGCTAGATGAATAACAATAAAATAAAGCTTAACGCAGAGAAAACCGAGGTCCTATATTCTGGCAAGGCACCCCCACAGGCGGCTGGATTGTGGTGGCCGGAGGAAATGGGTCTCTACCCTGCCACTCAGCCACGGCGAAAAACATGGGTGTAAAATGGGAGTCCGACCTGACTTTCTCAACCCAAGTATGTTTCATTGCATCCTCTTATTTTGGCATAATGAGAAGTCTGAGAAAATTTCTACACTTACTACCAGAGAGTTGCCGCAGAACCGTTGTCCATGCAACAGTGACTTTAAGGTTGGACTATGCAAATAGTCTCTACCTGGGGCTGCCTGCATATCTCATTAAGAGATTGCAGATGGTGCAAAATGCGGCTGCGAGATTAATCAGAAGAGTACCTTTTAGACAACACATCTCTCCGCACATCAATCCGCTTCACTGGCTGCCGGTAGCAAAACGGATAGAATTCAAGGCCCTGACGGTAGCTTTCTGGGCTCTGAGAGGCATCTGTCCCAGTTACATAAGGAAACGTATTCGCCCCTATGAACAAAAACACGAACTCACAATCTGCTGTGCGTACCTCAGTTTGCTAGACTCCCTACATCCTATCTCTCTTGCTTGACAGCGTCAACGCCAGGACACATCTGTTTCAGGTAGCTGTTGCACTTTATGAATGTATTCTTATTCTTATTATTTTAATTATAATCAGCATAATTTAATTCAGTGTCACACAGTTCCACTCCACACATTATCATTCCACACAATTCAGCAACACACCACATAAATCAACTCAACAACACATTTACACAATACAACACATACATCCAATCCACACCACACAATACTACATCATGCCACAACATTTAACACATCACATAATTAAACTGCTCGACATATCACTAAATACCACAAAAGACCATTCCACATAATTACACTCCATGAATTTACACTCCATGACACACAATCCCACTCTACATAATTCCAGTACACCCAAAGCCACATAGTAACGATCAACATAATTCCACTGCACACCATGCCACATAATTCTACTCCACACAATTCCCCAACTAACAATTCCAATTCAACTCACATAATTCCTCTCAACATCACATATCTCCACTCCACTCCATAACACATGGGTAAAACACATTGGGCCTTATGTAGGTGGGCTGGCATTTACCACTTCATAAATACTGAATCATACCGATTCGGTATTTATGAAGTGGTAAATGCTATGTAGGTAATTGGTCGGTAAATATTACCGATTCGGAAAAATTCGGTAATTACCCAATCGGTATTTACCGATTCGGTAATGAGGCATACCTTCCCATTGATGGGAAGGTATGCCTCATTACCGAATCGGTAAATACCGATTCGGTAATGGGGGAGCACATGCAAGGGTGGCAGGGTGTCACATTGACACCCTGTTGCACCCCTGATTCGGCCATGTGTGCACATGTGGCACACATACATGCCCTGAGGGCATGTGTGTCTGCCACATTGCACACATCTACGGGCAAAATATTGCATTTACACACATATTCGTCATTTACCACCAACTATTAGTTGGTGGTAAATAACAAATCCCCACACACACCACACAGTCCCCCTACATCTCATTTCTGTATTCGGAATTTACCGAATCGGTAAAATTACCGAATCGGTAAAATTACCGAATCGGTAATTTTACCGAATCGGTAAATTCCGAATACAGAAATTCTCCCCCTACATCTCAAAAGCCAAAATACCGGTCGGTAACGGTATAATTACCGAAAATCGGCCGTTACCGACCGGTATTTGGCTACCTACATGAGGCCCATTGTCATTTACAACACCAAAAACTCTATCTCTTGCAAATGCTAGACCTAGTGGCATTGCCAATGCTTGTTTTTTTATTGTAGTTCTTCATTTTGACAGCTTAATCTTGTGTGAGCAGTTATTTGAGTGCTATTCATGAGCACCACTTACACTACACAAGATCAGATTTTTATTTTATTTAAGGGCCTAGGTGAGGAAGTGATTTGCCCAGAATCACAGGATGTTCAGAGCAGATGCCAGGCTTCAACCTCACCCCCCCCCCTCTCTGCAACTCTGACCTGCAGGCCACATATGCCTATGCACACGCAAGGCATGGAAGTGGGAGGATTTTGTTCTTAGGCCTACAGCCTGAGCAATTGAACAGCCAGGCCCCTTCCCTTACTAAATTACTCAACCTCTTCCCAGCCCTCCATTGCTTCTGGGCAACGGCCAGGCAGTGGAGGGGATTACGCATAAAACATGGACGTCCATAGAGGTGGGGGCTGAAGGGAAGATGGCCCAAGTCCACAACCTCACCTGTCCCCCACAGCAAGGCCCCAGCACAAACCCATCCTTCCTCGCCCTCCGTGCCCTGAATGAGAAGGCCCATGTGCTGAGGTGTCAGACAAAAACACAGTTTCTGGGCTTCATTGGCCCCAGGGGGGCCGAGGTGAGAATATTGGAATGGCCTGAGCAACACCTGGCCCCCAGGAGCTCGATTCTCGCCTTCATCTTATCCCCAGCCCACCATCAGGGCGATTTGTTTGGCAGGGCAGGGTTCAAGGAAAGACCACAGCTGATCATCGCCCTAGGGCCATATCACATGCCCCCCAGCGATGCTGCTTTGCTCTCCCTGTCTCAGTGCCCTCTGTGGGCTGCGAAAGGAAAACAAAACGGCCCACAGAGGGCACAGACACCGGCTCAATGCCCGATTGCCCTATTGCCAATCCGTCCCTGCCTCCATCACATACGTAGATTCAGTGTTGTGTGTAGGCAGAGGCGCAACTAGACCCGAACTTCGGGGAGGAAGGGCCTAGCGCTCCCAGCCAGAGCTGGCCCTAGCACTGGTCACACACTGTGCAACAGTCTTTTTTGGCGCCCATTCCCCCTTTTACTTCTCCGTGAATTCCCTCACTACCACTCACCTTTTTGACAAACATTTAATTTTTTCATAGCGCTACTCGTAGTTTACTACACAACCACTCACAGGAATAAAAATGTAAATTATTGATAAAATAAACATATAATTATTGGTACCTCCAACAAAATCAGTGTTTTGACATTAAATGGGGCCCATATGCTCGTGGGCCCCCAGAGCAACTGCCCAGCATGCCCATGCGTGAAGATGGCACTGGGTGCACCCTCACGGCATCCACTCCAACTTCAGTGCTGGAGACCCTCCCTTTTTAGATTCCGCCATCATTATTTTGTTCCAATCATCAATTTCACTTCAAAACATTTCCGCATCTTAGAAATGTGTTTAATTGACTTCATCATAGTAGATATATTGATCATGTTGGTTACCAGCTTTCCCATAAAAAACGTGATCATTGAGAAGCGCAGATTTCATTCCTGATGCGCGCAAACAACTTGTCCAAAGTTTGAAAGCAGACAGATAATCTCTCAGTAAATAATGTTTTTTAACATTTTCCCGTGTTAGTTTTATTTACTAGAATGGACATCTTGTATTGTCGAGTACACAGTCTGGGTCTACATGTGTGTTTTTAAGACCAGGAAACCATATATGTTTTTTTACTTGGTGGGGAAGACCACCATTAATGACTGATTATTAAAATATATGATTTGGTCTACCCCTTCATTGAAGTTTCACCCATTTATTTTACAGGGGTGCCACTTGCTGGGGTGTAATGTTTGCTTAGTACCTGTCAACATGTTCATAGAATTTGTTTAGTCAACCAAATATCTTGTAACTTTTTTTTGTATTTTCATTTTTAATCCGCATTATACTGCTGTAATTGGTTTGACTGGTTGGACCGTCAGGGGTCCACGGACCACAGGTTAAGAATTGCAGGTTTATAGCTTTGCAAACTTTTTCAAGTACAAGTTTGTCCGAAAAGTTGAGTCTTTCCAACTTCTTAACGTTGTTCGTTTGCTTTAAAAATGTGAGCACCATGGTGTCTCCTACTTGTATTTTTGGCCAGAAGTCATTGTGTAGTGCAATTATATTCTCAGGAAGGCTAGTTTTGGTATTATTTTTATGATGGCATTGTCAATCTCGCAAATGCGAAATGTCCTTTTCACTGAAATTTCAGGGTTAGGGTTTGTATATAGATTATTAATACTTAATAGATTGTTTTCATCACTGTAAAGGGCCTTAGCAGTTAGGGCTTCAGAGGTTTAGCTGATGGGTAATGAATGGATCAAATACAGTTGGTCGCACTCTGCTCGTCACACCAGCAAGTTGCCCCAAGGAACTGTGGTCAATGTAGTGGCGACGGTGAGTACGCCTATGCCACGGTGTGTATAGAAAAGTATGTGTCGCATTAGCCATCCCTGGACACGTGTTTCGAGGTAGTTGCCTCTCGTCAGCAGGGAGCAGGTAAGTGTATAGGGGTGCCGCGTGGACTGCCAAAAAGTAATTAAAACAGGTAGAGTACCTCTCATGGCGCGCAGGTGCAGGTCCAAGGCTCGTCAGCCCGTTGGCTCAAGGGAGCCGTAAATAAATCAAATACAGTTGGTCGCACTCTGCTCGTCACTCCACAAGTTGCCCCAAGGAACTGTGGTCAATGTAGTGGCGACGGCGAGTACGCCTATGCCACGGTGTGTATAGAAAAGTATGTGTCGCATTAGCCATCCCTGGACACGTGTTTCGAGGTAGTTGTCTCTCGTCAGCAGGGAGCAGGTAAGTGTATAGGGGTGCCGCGTGGAGTGCCAAAAAGTAATTAAAACAGGTAGAGTACCTCTCATGGCGCGGTAATGAATGGAACTAACCTTCAGTTACTTAAGTATATATTTTACTTGATCTTCTTTGGCTTCCAGAACCCAAACCTTTTAAGTGGTCAATGACTGTATGATAATGCCTTCCTCACAGGAATTGACTGTAATTGATACCAAGCAAGGACGTCGTGGCTGCCAGTTGCTCTAAAACAAACGCATAAACAAACACACACACACACACACACACACACACTCACATGCACTCACACTCACTCTCTCACACTCTCTCTCTCTCTCTCTCTCTCTCTCACACACACACACACACACACACACACACACACACACACACACACACACTCACTCACTCACTCACTCTCTCTCCCTCTATGCTGATGATTATAAGCTCAGATCAACTGCTGGAAAATGTAACTAGTGAAAGAATGTAAACACGGAATAAAACTGATGTCTCACCAGCTATAAGAGTAGTAAAAAGTGCTTGACTCTAATTTGTAGTGTTGGTTAATCGCAGCCTTACTGTGTTGCCTGTGCATTGTTTGAAACCCCTTTAAATGTGCAATATCATTCTGTTACAGACCCAGTTTTCGGCGAACAAACTGGTTTGAGCCAGTTGGCCGTGAATATAAGCAAGTCATGGAAAAGGTGGGCGTGATCGACCTGACGCCCTTTGGCAAGATTAACGTCCAAGGCAAGGATTCAGTGAACCTGCTGGACCATCTGCTCGCAAACGTCATTCCCAAGGTAAGGCACTGGGTACATGAGACTGTGACCATGGCGTGATTTCAGCCCACCATCCCCAATAACGCCAGGTCATCCAGGCTGAACAGGATTGGACTTTATCACGACTTCCGCCCTCTTCCGCCCCACTCCAGACTCGCCTCTGCCTCACAGTCACACACAGTTTTTCCGGCGGATTTTCTTGCCTTCTGATTACATTTTCACAGTCAACAATGATTGCGCCACTGTCATATGCTCGAATATGGCTCTAAGCCTGGAAGGGCCTGATGCCCAGTTCTGTGAGATGAGTGAACCGGCTGCTGCGCACCCTGTTGCCTCCCTCCAAGGAACAGCACGTGGTGCGTGGACGAGGCATGTGTGTCGATTCTGTTTGAGCATCTGTACTTGTGGTACGAGTGTTTTTTAACTGCTGATGTTATCTCGTGTTCCAGCGCTCGTTGGGCGCGCGGGGTTCCGCCAAGATGTTTTATTATAAAGAAAAGCAAAATTAACATTTATAGCTCATTTCCCTTCCGATGCACCTTACACCAGTGATTAAAAATAAAGGTTTCGTTATGAGTGTATGGCTTTTTTTATTTACCTCAGTATATTTTACCAACAAAATACACTATTCACCCTTATAGCCTGCCCAGGGCACCTTATCTTGATTTAAAGCATGCTTCCGGTTTGCATTGGTTCCTGGTCTAATAGTACTTCGCAGTCAAGAGCTTCTACAAAACACAGCTGTTCTGGCCCACTGTGCGTGTTTGACCCCCAGAAATACAGATCAAAAGAACTATCACAGTACACCCGTACCCCATATCACAGCACCGACACATTCACATCACTCTTATAGTGCACCTCCATGCTGACCCTGTCATGAACTAGTTCATCAGCACCTATTTAAACCTTTCAACCTGCATGCTACAGGTACATGTCCAGTATTAGCGCTGAGTAGATGATCACCCCCTGCAGAGATCTGTATGTTCCAATAACTATGTCAGTGTGGCGGGATATCTACCTGCAGGGCCGGACTGGGAGCCCAAAGTGGCCCTGGCAATTTTGTTAGACCAGCCCACTGGGGGGCAAGTGTCAAGCACTGCAACTTTTGTTACCGGGGGCCGATATTGCAGCACCTCTTCAAAAACGGCCTCAGTAACAAAACTGTCCCCCGCCACTGGAAAACTGGCCCCCACCCTTGCAGCCTCCCGGGAAACGCCTGATGCCCGCTACGGCCAGTCGGCTCTGGCGACCTGTCCCATGCACTCTGTGCCCATGGAACCCAGCTATACCCAACTGATGAGCCCTAAAAAGGACGGAATCGGTCATGGGTTGCTTGTGTTCTGGTTGAGGGAGGACCTGGCCTGGCAGTTCAGGCTGGACTGTTCCCATTGGAGCAGGGTCAAGACTGATTTGCATATGGGTGAATCCAAGGAGGTGGCATGGTGTGCAAAATAACGATGATTACTGGAATGCGGCTATGAGTAATTACCAGTGGCTGAGATTACTATAAGCATTCCATCCATCTGTTTTTTGACTGCTTCAGTGTGACTGTGTCCCCTCTGCACTTTATTTATCTTGCAAGTCAAGCCGATTCAGTACTTTTAATATCTTCTAAAGCACACCTTGACATTCTCACACAAGTACACCGCTATTTAAGAGAACATTTACTTTTTATTGTATGAATAACTCTACCATGAACAGTGATCGTTTTGGGTCTAACAAAAGCAATCATGTCATACTCGTTACGTTATGGATTATTAATATTCGCACAGGTTCACTTTAACATGTCAAACAGCTACTTAAGACTATCTTAGCACAGCTGTCCACATTTTGATGTTTTTATTTCCCTGTTAAATTAGAATATTTCCGACTCTGTCACTACTTGCAATGTTCCCATTGCATAATCATCCCATTTTGTTTAATTGTTTAATATCAATTATTGTGGCTTTGCTCGTGTTAAATAACTTGTATGTAAAGGAGGATCATTTGGTTTAATAGTAATTGTATTTTATGGTCTTAATTAATTGCAATTAAATTTGACTTGACTTACACTTCACAAGAATACGAGAGGTGAGTGTTTTCCTGTGCTGCACTTTAGTTTTGAAACCCTTCAGGAACTACCAAACTTTTTCATCATTCCTTGTTCAAGAGAACGTGTATGTTTGATCAGGGTAATATCAACATCTGCTACTAGAGGGATTGGATAACTCGAGTTTCAGTCCTTTATTTTAAAAAAAGATACTCATCCTTTTTTTAACAGTTTTTTTATTCATTTTTCCTGTACAGTACAGCTTATGCCTATTCCAGTTGTACATACATGCGGACCACCACATGCTTCAATACTTTCACATCAAGAAATGTATATCCATCCTCGCATTATACTGTATGGAAATGTGCATCAGCCTATTACAATATTTGTGATGCTCGTAGTACAATACATGACATGGTTAATCAGTACGCATTGCTTTTGATCTCGTATCGATCTAGCATTACAATAAAAACCTAATCAACCTAATGTGTTCATCAAAAACCCCAGAAGAACAGTAACTGACCCAACTCCTCTATAACCCCCTCCCCTCGACTCTGATATTCAAGCATGTATCCATGTTAGTCATCAGCCTCGTAATTATCGGTTAGCAGCAAGACAAAGCCTCAGTAAATGGGTCCTCTTAACAGTCCGTATTGTATCACATCCCATGCCCTTCAACATTCCTATATATCTATGTCAGCAGTTGTAACACGCACAAATTTAAACCTCTATCGCAATGAATTCTTCCAGCATCACATTCCATTCCAGTGATATTGGCATTTTCCTTAGTCCTCTTCTCTCCTCCCTCTTTAATTCCTCACTTTCCACTTAGCCCCACTTCACCACTTCATTGTACCCATCTGCCACCCCAGGGGCTTTTGTGTTTTTCCACCGCATGGTGATTGTGCGCTTAGCCAGTATAAGCAGTAGATTCGCAAAGCGTGCTATGGGGCTGCCTTTCTTTTTTTTTTTAAGTTCAATAACATTTTATTAGTCAATGAAAGAGTAAATCAATACATAACATCAATTAGGAAAGGGAAGGGAGAGAGAAGGTGGGGAAGAAGGGGAAAAGGGGAATAACAGAATATAGCATGTAAGAGAGAATATACAATAAAAACAATGATCATGGTCATTTGAACATTTGAACATTTGAACATGGGCATTTGAAAAAGAAGAGAAAAAGAGAAAAAACAGTATATTAGAAAATCTTGGATGTGGAAAGGGTATCATGGGGGTTTAGAGACCTCTTGTTGAGCAGGCGTTGGACGAGATAAATGGGCAGTACATTTATCTAAATACAATGTAAGGGGGAGCCATAATTCTGCTCGTTTAGTTGCTAATTGAACAGGAAAAACAAAAGCATTATCGAGTCTTTGGTTGTGACAGACATTGTACCACCATCCTTTGAGAGAAATATTAGATGCATTTTTCCAATTAACAGTAATCTGCTGAAAGGCTACAGCTAATAACAAATCTACAATGCGAACATACATATCTACATTATCCCAACCTGGGGATAAACTAACCAAGAAAAGATGAGTGAGAGAAAAAGGAATACAGGCATGAAAAATAACATTGACTTGAGCCCACACCTGTAACCAAAAGTCATGCACATATTTACAGAGAAATATCATGTGAAATAAGGTAGCATTGGGGGAACCACACGACCAGCATGTGTCCGGGGTAGCAGGAAAGCGTTTGTGTAGTGTAGAAGGAGTATGAAGTAATCTGTTGTAATTAAAAAATAAGGATTGCGTCAAGGAGGCTGCTCTGGAAGTTTTACGGAGTTTTGCCCATATCTTATCCCAAAGAGATATCGGCCATTCTGTTTCAAAATCAGTCTCGCATTGAATCTCAACCTTGGATTTAGGTCTGAGTGATTGGTGTGAGTGAAGATATTTATAAATAAGGGATGCTTTGGGAATCGTACGTAGAAGAGAGTGGAGTTGGAAAGTGTGGGTTTGTTGAACAGGGGAAGGAGAAAAAGAACCCGAGAGCCTCTCATAAACCTCTAGAACGGTATTTTTAAGTAATAAGTATTTAGGGACAAAAGATAGAGGTAGGCCAAAGGAAGAACTGAGATCAGAAAAAGAGAAAAAGATGGAATCAGAGAAGAGCTGCGAAATCCATAACAAACCTCGGGATCTCCATGATTTCCAGTAGAAGGGTTTATTTCCAATTAGAAGATATTTATTATGCCAAATCGTGGAAGAGAGGAAATCAGCAACAGTCGTGGGAGGGCCAGGGGCATCAGACAGCAAGAGCTTAAGGGTGTATTTGTGAATAAGAGTGGGAATCAAAGAAGGTTTACGAGAAAAAGCAAGATACTCTGTAAAAGAAAATGGAGAAAGGAAAGTACGTTCAACCTTAATCCACAAGGGGCAAGGAACAGTAAAATCTTGTAACCAGAGGGAGGCTTGACGTAGCAGAAAGGCCTTCTGGTATGCAGGAAAATCAGGGAAGTTAACACCACCCTCAGAAGCGGGACGAATAAGTCTAGCAAGAGACATTCTGGATTTTTTAGAGCTCCACAAAAATGAAGATAGCGTTGAGTTAATCTTTTTAAAGAACTTCATTGGAATAGATACCGGAATATTGGATAGCGTATAAAGAATGATGGGAGAAATCATCATTTTAATAGTATCAAGACGGCCCCACCAGGAGAGGTATAGGGGGTGCCACCTCGCAGTAAGGTCCGTTTTTTTTGTGTGCATTTAGACAAACATAGAGAGACAGTGTCAGGGATAGAGGGGGTGATATATAACCCCAGATATTTAATGTGGGTGGGGCACCAAGTAAATTGAGAGTCACAAAATTATTGCTTGAAAGTAAATTTGGTCAAGGGTAGGATCTCACATTTATCATTGTTAAGTCTATACCCAGAGAGGGAGGAATAGTTTCGAACTTCATCCAGAAAGGCAGGGACAGATTCCGTGGGGTTAGAAAGAAAAAGTAAGATATCATCTGCATAAGCAGCAAGTTTAAGATGGAGGTCCGCAACCTGAAAGCCATGGATAGCGGGGTCTTGACGTATTCTGGATAAAAAGGGTTCTAAAGCAAGGTTGAAAAGAAAGGGGGAAAGGGGGCAACCCTGACGAACGCCTCTACCCAGACTAAAATAAGAAGAAATTTGGCCATTGGCAACTACTGCAGCTCTAGGGTGCGAGTATAGCAGGGAAACTAAAGAAATAAATTTAGGGCCAAAGCCAAACCAAGTAAGGGTGTGAAAAAGATATCGCCACTCAACTCGATCAAACGCCTTTTCGGCGTCAAGGGCAATCGCTGCAAGTGAGTGTTGACAGCGGGAAGACTTCGATAGAATATTAAATAAAAGTCTAGTGTTGTCCGTAATATGTCGGCCCTTAACAAACCCGGATTGCTCTTCACCGAGAAGATCAGGAAGTAGGGGGTCCAATCGGACCGCCAGTACTTTAGCAAAAAGTTTATAGTCAATATTGACTAAAGATATGGGCCTATAGTTTTTGCAATATTGTACATCTTTCCCAGGTTTAGGTATTAAACAGATATGAGCATCTGAGAACGTCCCTGAGGAAGCACCTTGAGCAATAAAAGTATGGAGAAGGGAATGCAAGCGTGGGATCAACAACTTAGAAAAATGAAGATAGAATTCAACGGTAAAACAGTCGGGCCAGGAGCCTTATTAAGTTTAAGGTGTTGCAAAGCAGTGAGCAATTCCTTTTGTGTAATGTCAGATTCTAAGGAGGGAAGATCAAGAGGAAAAGTGGGTGGCGTGTGAATGGTGGAGAAAAAATGAGCAAGGGAGTTGGGAGAGGGTTGAGTGTCAGATGTGTACAATGTTTCATAAAAATGAGAGAACGCAGCCAGAATATCAACATCCTTATGCTTCAGGGTGTCATTAGAGTCGTAAACAGATTCAATATTTAACTTATTGTGCTTAATCTTTAAATAGTTAGCTAGGAGCTTACCTGCTTTATTCCTACTCCCATAAAATTTAGCAGTAGATTTTAACAAGTATAGGGAAGCGTCCTCCGTAGATTTCTCATTAAATTTCAGTTTTGCAGCAACAAGGGCTGTCAGGCTATCCTCAGAGTGGGAGGTAAAATATGTGTGTTCCAACTTCTTAATATTTAAAAGGAGCTGTTTGGTGGACCATCTGGCAGCCCTGCGTTTATTCGCAACGTAATTGATGATAAAGTCACGTGCAGCCGCTTTAAAAGCATCCCAGATAGTGTGTTCCGGGATATCGGTATGATCGTTAATCAGAAAAAATTCATCAAAAAAGGAAGTGAAATTAGCCGTAAACTTGGGATCGGTTAGGAGCGAATTATTAAATCTCCATCTTCTGGGACCATTAACCTTAGGGAACACATCAACGCTCGTGAGAACGGGAGCGTGATCCGAAAACAATATCGGGCCTATCTCGGAATGTAATAGTGATTGAGCAAGGTTATGGGAGACAAAAACATAATCAAGTCTTGACTGGGAGCGATGACAGGGAGAGTAGAAGGTGTACTCCCGCAATTTGGGATTGCAAAGGCGCCAGGAGTCCACCAACTTATGCTGCGAGATAGCATGGCTAAATAGCTTATGGGGCTTGTTGGGAATATAGGGGGCCATGGATTTCCTATTAATAAAGGGATCCAGAGGTTGATTACAATCTCCCACCAAAATAAAGTTGTGATCCATAAATTTAGTTAGGAGTGGAGAAAAATCAGCCCAAAAGAAGGGCTCACCCGTAGTTGGGCCATAAACATTAAGAAGGGAGATTGGAACACCTCTGAGTGATAGCTTGGCATAAACCCAACGACCCGAAATATCCGATTCTTGGGTAAGAACCTGAAATGAAAGAGACTTGCGACAAAGGATTGCTACACCATTCCGTTTGCCATCACCCTGTGAGTAAAAGAGTTCACCCACCCATCGACGCTTGAGCTTAACTGACTCTATATCATTTAAGTGCGTTTCTTGGAGGAATGCAATATCAACATTCAATTTGGCTAGGTGTGACAAAATTCTTTGACGCTTGATCGGGGAGTTAATACCCTTCACATTCCATGACAAGATATTCAAGGACATAACAATAACCTATCTACAAAAAAAAAAAAAAAATGTGAAAAAACATGACCAAAGAATGAAAAGCCCATGTATCGTAGAAAAGACATAAAGAAAGAAGAAGAAAGAGAGAGCCAGTGTAGATATGCTGGGGAAGAAGAGAAGAAGAGGATAAATGAGAAACTGAAGAACAGGCGCACCAGGGGGAACAAGGAATGTAACTCTTACATAAGCAAAAGATTTCAGTCAAAGATAGCATGCTAAAATATAAACATGTGAACAAGAATACGAACAAGAGAAGAGGAAGAAGGGAAGAATAAAGGGAAAAGCCATCAAATGCGCAAGGAAAACAAATAAGGGAATAGAGAAAGAACATACCTACGAAGGAAGGGTGGAGGAGGGAAGGAGCCACATGGGTGGGGCAGCACATCCAGGAGCAGCAAGGCAGGGACCAAGAGACATCATCAAACACGGGGAGAAATTCCTGTAAGACGAAAAAGGAGAACAAGAATTGAAACAAATCAGGAAATCATGCGGGAACCATGACTAACAAGAAAACAAGGGACAACCCTCATGCATAAACAATAACAGGCCAGCAAAGTAAGCTTCTGGAAAATCAGACACATTCGAGTGAACTGCAACTAAGAGAGAGTCTCTGAAAAAGTACAGGATAAAATGCAACAGCCATCTAAGGATTATGAAAGCATTAGTCAACCATGGGCAGAAGATGATGATCCGGAGGCATCCATGGCAGACGACTTGTGCGCATTGATGAAACTTTGTAAGCGCACTGGGTCTTCATAGGTTGTAGTCTTGTTGTTATAGCTAACTTTAAATAGACATGGGTGATACAAGCCATATCGCGCACCCATCGCCCGCAGATCTGCTCTTAGGCTCAGAAAAACCTTACGACGGGTGGCTGTGGCTTTAGCATAATCCTGTGCGAAAAACAAGGGCGTGCCAGACCAGGCTAAATTCGGAGAGGATTTAGCCGCCGTTAGAACCATCAAGAGGTCAGTGTATTCCAAAAAGTAAATAATGACCCCTCTAGGTCTCTGTGGGGAAGAAGCAGAAGAAGGTGGTCGACCCAGCCTGTGAGCACGTTGGATGTTAAGGGCCTTGTCCGATGACAGATGCAAAAGCTTGGGAAGAAACGACTTGAAGAAGGCGATTGGATCAGATCCCTCAAGTCCCTCAACCAGGCCATAAATACGGAGGTTATTGCGCCTATTCCTGTTTTCCAACTGTTCCACTTGTTGTTGAAGGTCTGAGACTTGAGACTTTAGGTTTGAGACCACAGATGATGTCTCTTGAAACGACTGAACAGATTTTTCAATCGAAGTTACCCTAGTTTCCATCTGCGACCAATTATCCGTAAGGACCTGGAGTTTAATATTGGTTTCTTCGAGGAGGAGCCTAGCGCGCAACCAAGATGGCCGCGTAGGTGCGAGGCTCCCGAGGACCTCCGCAATCTCCTACATTTATCCTGAATTCATCCTGCCTCGATTGAGGGGACTGTGTTGGTGAGCCTGAGCTGAGGTGGAACCCGTTTTCCGTTCTCGAATTGGACCTCGGGTGCCGGAGTGAGCACCGATTGAGGTTTGCGGCCTTCTTCTCGCCGAACCCCGGATTTGCGTTGGGGGGTGACCCAGTGGCAAAGTGAACAACAACGGCGGGCCGGGCCTGGCGAGTCGCGTACCCCGCACTTTCGCTTTCGCTTTCTCGCCGTTTCTGCAAGTGAGATCGCGGAGCCTTTTGTGTTGGTGTGGCCTCGCTGGGGGACCCGGCCTGCCTGCCTGCTGTGGCCCACCCCGCCGATCTGGGGTGGCCCCCCCCGGAGCTCGTGGCCCTGATTGCCTGCCCTATACGGCGTTGCTGGTTCGATTGTGGGACCAGCGGCGATGGCCACGAAACAAGATGGGGATCGGTCAAAGACCAAGTCGACCCGACGTGGCACCGTCCATCCGGCCAACAGCATGGACCCTCCAGAGGGGATCTCCCGGCGGACCGCACAAGTCCCCTGAGGGCCCTTCTGATGCCCCGGACTTGCCCACGGATCTGACTCTCCACGACGTCATGGGCGCCATTTCCGAGATGAAGGCCTCGGTGGGCCAGCGGTTCGACACCCTGGCACAGAAGATCGATGCGGTCCTTGTAGACGTTGGCCTGGTGAGGGCCGATCTTTCCAAGACCAACGATCGAGTTGGTTCTTTGGCCCACACCGCATCGGGCCTTACGACTGAGGTAGCGGCACTACAACTGGAGGTACGCCGGCTAAGTCAGGCGAGCGCACTTATGGATCGGCGCCTCGAGGATTCCGAGAGTCGGGCCCGGAGGAATAACGTCCGCATCATCGGAGTGCCCGAGGGACGGGAGGAAGCGGCGGCGGATCTATTTGTGGAGGACCTGATTGCTACCCATCTCCAGCCTCGGGGCCTGAGTAAATTTTTTGCTGTGGAGAGGGCCCACAGGGTTCCCGGGGGAAGGCCGAAGGTCGGAGCCCCTCCGCGACCTCTCATTGCCCAGATTTTTAACTTTCGGGACAGAGACGCTATCCTGCAAGCTTCCAGACTACATGGGCCGGTTAAGTTGGACAATATGGAGGTGAACTTTTACCCTGATTTCACCCAGGCGGTCCAGAAGCAAAGACTGAGCTTCCTCGGCGTTAAACGCCGACTCCGGGACCTGAACTTAAAGTACGCCATGCTCTTCCCGGCCAAGCTGCGAGTGGAGGTGGATGGTCGCACGCACTTTTTTGATCGTCCCGAAGCGGCCGGGGACTGGCTGGACACTCTGTCTGGGGATCGTGATCGAGATGGCGGGGGGGGGGGGGCGGCGGGAGGAGGCGGCCCACTGGATCGGGACTGAGGGGTCAATATTGGGCCTCACTCTGGACGAATACGATGCTACTTTCGATCAAGCGTCTGTCTTTGTACATTCCCCTCCCATGGAGGTTGTGTGGGGTCTAGAAGGGGTACTCTTTCCTCCTCTAGGGGGTCTAGCTAGTTTCTTTTATAGGGGCGACAGGCACACTGCAAGTTGGGGGGGCTGTCCGGGCTCATGCAGGGGTGCAGGGTGGGGGGAGTTTTGTTGGAATGGGTGGGTTGGGGTGGGGTGTTGTTCGTTTCCACCACAAGGCAAACATATCTTTGTGTTATCTCTACAGTGCTCTCTGGGGGACGAGTGATGACTTCTGTTTATGATGGGGGGTAGGGGACTGAGTTTGTTGTCCTGGAATGTTAATGGACTGGGGGACAGGATAAAACGAGGTGTGGTCCTGCAGTTCTTGAAGCGAACTTCGCCCGATATAGTTTTTCTGCAGGAGACGCACCTCATTGGCAACTCCTTTTGCGCTATGAATCGACGGGGCTACCGCCTTGTGGCCCATGCGGACTTCACGTCCGGTTCAAGGGGTGTGGGCATTATGGTTAAAAACTCGCTCCCGTTGGAGATTGATGAGGTGCGCCATGACGATAGGGGACGTTACACGGTTTTGGTGGGCAGACTGGAGGGCAGAGTGATCGTTTTAGTGTCAGTATATGTCCCACCGGGGCTGCAGACGACCACCTTTGCGGACCTGGGGCGCCTCCTCCTTGGCCTTCCGGAGGGGATTCTAGTGGTGGGGGGGGATTTTAATGCTGTAGTTTCCGGAACTGTGGATCGTCACCCCCCTAGGGATCTCCCCCGGGCCCAAGAGTGGTTATCTGGCCTCTTGGATACCCTGGGGCTGGTGGATTGTTGGCGTCTAAAACATCCCACGCAGCTACAGTACACCTTCCATTCAGGGGCCCATGGTAGTCTCTCACGGCTAGATTATGTCCTGGTCCCAGTGGCTTAGTAGGGAGGGTGGGAGAAGTGCGCCATTTGGCACGGGGTATTTCGGACCACTCCCCGCTCTTGTTGCACTTTGATGTTTTGCCGAGGGGAGAGGGTAGAGTGGCCCCGATCAATCCCTGGTACCTGCGTGACCCCACCATTCGCGCAGAGCTGATTAAATCCCTTAAGCGCTATTTTGACGAGAATGTGGGGTCTGTGTCTTCGGCGGTCTCACTGTGGGAGGCGTTCAAGACAGTACTCCGAGGAGAAGCCCTGTCCCTTATTTCCCACTCCCGGAGGCGCGAGCGGGAGGAGGTGACCCGTGTTGAAGCTGAGATAACCGAGTTGGAGGGGGATCTAGAACGTGGGGTGACGGAGGATAAATTACATGTTCTCCAACTCAAGCAAGCGGCCTATAAGGCCCTCGTCACGGAGGCGGCCAGGGGCCTCAGTAGAGAGCAACAGGGGAGACTGTATGATGTGGGTGATAAGGCTGGTAAATTGATTGCGTGGCTGGATAAAAAAGAGAGAGCGAGTCGTGTTGTCCCGTTGATTGAGAAAATGAATGGTGTGTGTGTCACTGAACCGGAGGAAATTGTCTCCTGCTTCGCGGACTATTTCCGTGGGGTATATTCCCCAGTGTCTTCCCGCTCTGAAGAGGATTCCCATGCCCTGCTCAGAGATATCGCGCTGCCTTCCCTTTCTGAGGAGGACAGAGTGTTGTTGGACGCCGCTCCAACCTCCGAAGAAATTGCCCTCGCCATACGCTCGGTCGCTTCCGGCAAGGCCATGGGTCCTAATGGTCTTCCCATCGAGTTGTATAAGCTGCGACCGGATACGCTGGCGCCGCATCTCCGTGCTATGTTCCTTGCGGCCCACTCGGTGGGTTCCCTCCCGCTAGACCAGCGTCTGGCTACCATCGTGGTTATCCACAAGGAGGGGAGGCCACGGGACCGGGTCACATCCTATCGACCCATTTCGTTATTGAATGCGGAGCCCAAAATTCTCGCCAAGGTTCTGGCCAATCGGCTAGTCGGCGTGGTGTGTGACTTGGTCCACCAGGACCAGTCCGGCTTTATTCCCCATCGTAACACAGCGCTTAACCTGCGGCGTTTGCATGGGGTGCTCGCACGTGTCCTGTTCATGCGGGAGCCGGCCATCTTGGCATCCTTGGACGCCACTATGGCATTTGACACACTTGAATGGCCATATATTTGGGCGACGCTCGCGAAATTTGGGTTTGGCCCAGGGTTTATCAGCTGGGTTAAATTGTTGTACTCTGGCCCACTGGCGCAGGTGGTTGTGAACGGTAGAGTGTCGGCTCCGTTTGAGTTGGGCAGTGGCACGCGGCAGGGCTGCCCGTTATCGCCGCTTCTTTTTGTGCTTGCCTTGGAGCCCCTGGCGCAGTGGCTGCGGTGGGAACCTTCTATTCGTGGTCTCCGCTGGACCCCCGAGTATGAGGACCGCGTGTCTCTATATGCTGACGATATTCTCCTGTACCTGGCTTCCCCACGTAAATCACTGATAGTACTGGTTGATGTATTGCACTCATTTGGTCGTAACTCCGGCCTTGTCATCAACTGGGCTAAATCGTGCGTGTATGTTCTCTCTGGGGAGGCTCCTATCCTTCCGCGGGGCTGTCCTATCCAGATCGGCCTGCAGGGATTTAGGTACCTGGGTATCTTCATCACCCTAGACGCGGAGGCCCGGTATGATCGAAACCTGTTGCCCCCCCCTCCAGCGCCTGAAGGAGGATGTCGTGCGTTGGCAGCGTTTGCCGCTCTCGCCGCTCGGCCGGGCGGCACTGTTTAAGATGATGTCGCTGCCGCGTTTCCTGTACGCTCTGCAGAATACAATGGACCTCGTCCCGGCGCGCTACTTCCGCGAGGTGGAGAGCTTGCAACGCCGCCTGTTCTGGGACGGGAGACCGCGTATCGCCCTGGCGAAGCTGACGCTCCCGTGGTATGACGGGGGGGATTGCCCTCCCGGATATTAAACGGTATTATTGGGTCTCCCAGCTGGCTGCGATTAATCACGGCCTATACGGGCCCGCCCTAAACCCGGCCTTTGAAATGGATAAGATGCTACTGCCGGGTGGTGACTATAATCGAGCGCTCTACTCCAGCTCGCTCGACGCACGTCTTACGGGCCCCACGCGTGTCATGGTACGAGTGTGGCACGCGGCTAATGTAGCGATGGGGTGGAAGGATCGTTTGACCCGGGCGTCACCACTGTACGCATCTGAGCAGTTGGGCTCCCTGTGGACCTCGAAGGGCTTCGAGAAGTGGGACATGATAGGCATTAGCAGGGTGGGGGATCTCTGGACGAGGGGGGGATTCAAAACGTTCGGGATGCTGCAGACTGAATTCCAGTTGCAAGACAGGGAGTACTTTCGGTATATGCAGATCCGTCATGCACTATGCTCCGCCTTCCCGGACGTTGCCTCCATCCCGGAGTACTCCCCTCTGGAACATAGAGTGCTGGATGGACATGTTCCGGAAAGCACGATCTCGTTAATCTATAAAAAACTGATCAATGACCGCGTGGGATTGCTGCTTGATCTTCGCGAGGCTTGGGTTGCCGATGGATTGGAGCTGGACGACGAGGACTGGGTCTCTGCGGTGGCCTCCCCGAAAGAGGTGGCCATACCGGCCCGCCTTCGCTTCGTCCAGCTCAAGATACTCCATAGGGTCTACATAACGGGGCCAAGGCTATTGCGTATGGGCTATGCTGTGGACGGGTTGTGTAAGCGTGGGTGTGGTTCTTTGGGGACCTTTCTTCATATTTTGTGGGAATGCCCAGAGGTGGAGCGATTCTGGCGTGGTGTGCATGAGGTCCTGCGGGTGGTTACGCGTGTGCCGCTGCTGCCCGAAGCGAGGAGATGCCTGTTGAACGTGTGGGAACCAACCGACTATTCGGCGCCACAGACGTGGTGGGTGACTCTGGGATATATGGTGGCCAAGCGCGATATTGCTCAACTGTGGGGTTCCCAGAGGCCCCCGACTGTTTCGGCCTGGAAGGAAAATATGGACTGGTGCATGTTTCGGGAAAAGGTGGTGTATGTAGCGAGAGGTAAGCCTGGGACATGGGTGAAAGTGTGGGGCCCCTGGAACGCCTACCGTGGTGGAATCTGCGCCCCGCCGTTATTGCCCGATCCATCGCCTGCCCCGTCCCCTTAGCCGGTTTAGCTCTCCGGTACCGGGCACTGAGTCCACCCAGTCCCTGTTCTGACCTTCTCCCCCCCCCCCCTTGATACTCCTATGGTTTGGTAGGGTCCCCCTTCTAGGGGAGCACATGCTGCTGTTTTCGATCGTGGGTTGCCTTGTGGTTGGATTTTGTTTGTTGTTCTGTATGTTTAAAAGAAACCGTCATGTGGGGTCCGTATGGTGTGGCCATCAACGCGGCTAACTCCTGTATGTTTCCCTTTGCCGCTGCCTGCGTTCTACTGTGTGTATCTTATGCTCCTCTTGTTTGCTAGCGGCCGGCCTGAAGGTTGTAGGCCCATCTTTGTATATTCTTTGAACTTTGTAATAAACGGTTTAAAAAAAAAAATATATATATTGGTTTCTTCCATGAAAGGACGTAAGGACCTTATCTCTTCTAACAGCAATTCCATGGATACTGGTCCTGAGTGTTTTGGAGGTGAAAGAGAATTTGACTTGAGTCTTTTTGTGGTAGATTTAGAATTATCCGTCGTATTCTTGGAAGGATCCATTGGTGTGTCTGAGCCAGACGAATTAAGAGAGTCTGCCAGATGCGAAAAAGCAGAGAAAACCTTAGAGTTCTTCACAAGCTGGGGTTTGGTCGAACGAGGCAGGTGCGACATTGATTTAAGTCTACCCATGTAGTAAAGTCGCGGAATGACTGACACAGTAGATGTCACAGGAGCAAAAATGAAGACAACACAAGATATAGCACAGCAGTAAAACAGGGGAAACTGAATATTTTATGAGAGGAATGCGGCCAATTCCATAGCACTTAAGCAAGAACAGTCGTCAAAGCATATACGAAAAAAGCAAATGAGCCATTCATGGGGAAATCAAGGTATTATGTATACGGCATATATTGCAGAGAATTGGCATCAGCTCACCACATAATGTAAAGCGGGTTTAATCCACATGACAAAGGATAACATGAAGCGCCTCATGACACACCTCTCAGAAATCCGTAGTGAGTAATGGTACCAATAGTAGAGAGCAACCAGGCATGCTTCATATAGACACCTCACCACTCGTAGGCAGATTCAGAGAGCAGCGCAGATATAACAGCTATGAAATTATGCCTTGGAGACCAGCTTAGTAGCAGTCATGTGGAGCAGGGGCACTTCATGAAGAGACGCTATGACTGCGTTGCGCAGAGGACGAGCAGTTCCATAATGCAGAGACTCGGTGCAAGGGAGCAGAAGCAGATGGGTAACTTATGAGCCCATTAAAAGTGTATAGTTAGGCATTTAAAGCGCTGGGCTAACAGTGGAATAACCGCCACAAAACGCGCGTCATTTAGCGAATCCAAGATGGTGGCCGCATACGAGAAGATCTTGTCAGAACTTACAAGTTCCAGTTGCCGTGTCACGAAGTTATGAAAAGAGTCCCAATGACGCTTGGCGAGGCCAGGACATGTTCCGACACCTCTTCAGTCGGTCGTCTTCAGGAGACATAAGCAGGAACCGGCTCGTCTCTCGGCACCGCCTCGGAGCTCTACTCTAGCGCCGCCATCACCCTCAGGCGCCAAGCCATGCCCCCTGGGGCTGCCTTTCTTATTCTGAATGTGAAGTCCCAACATGGAGTATTCCATTGGTTCTCCCCGCTTCCCTGGTGCCACTATGTTTAACATTGTTTGCACTGTCGCCCAGTAGTGCGCTAGCCGCGGGCAGTTCCACAGCATGTGCAGCAAATCCGTGTTAGGAGCTTGACATCTAGGACATGTATCAGACGTGCCCGGAAACATCTTATGTAGCCTACGTGGGGTTAGGTAAGCGCGGTGTACTATCATTAGTTGAATACATTTCAAATTCGGGTTCTGCGATATTTTCCATGGGTATTCTATGAGATGGGCCCATTCTTTATCTGTGAGATCCCGACCCAGATCAGTATTCTATTTTCCACGCAGCACTTGTATTGATGCTGCCGCATGCGTGCAAATTCCCCTTTATAACCACCGAGTCAAGTGGCTACCTCCCCCCATTAAATACTGCATGTGCACCAATGCATGTGTCGGAGGTTCATCTCCATCTGGCGCCCATATGAACCGCACATATCTAACAACATTTGCATGTAGTAAAAATACGTTTTTGGGCACTCCCTGTTCCCTTGCGAAGGTGTCGTGTGTCATCAGTGTTTTATCCAGGAATAGCATGCCTACCGTGGTTACTCTCGCTTCCACCCATACAGAAATGCCTCATAGCGTAACCCATCCCATCAGTAAGGGTAGTCCAAGTAGGGGAATATTTGGGGCATATGGTTTCATTACTTTCGTGTATCGCAGCGCCCCTCTCCAATTCCACAGTGCAGTTTTCACCAAAGGGGGTTGAGGCCCCATAGGTCTATCAGGCAGCAGCATTGTACGAAGCATCCCCCTCTCCCAGTCACGTTGCGACAGTGCAATCTCATGCAAATTACGACCAGCTATCCAGTACGCCAACGATTGCGACTGACCTGCATAGCAGTATGCCTAAAAATCAGGAGCCCCCAGCACCCCCTGTCGCGTTTCCAATTTAAGCTTTGCTAAGCCTATTCTCCTACGTCCCGCCCCCCCATATAAGCTCCACTAGGAGCATGTTCAGCATTTTAAATACATGTGAAGGAACCACAATAGGCAAGTTCGTAAAATAGTAAAGTAGTCTGGGGAGCACCACCATTTTAGCGATGGTGACTCTTCCCACCACGGACAACGGCAGTGATGTCCAAAATGTTATCTGAGTTCGCAGTGCTGTAATAGCCCTTGTTAGGTTCCCGTCTAGAATATCCCTTGCGGTTTTATAAATATGGATACCAAGGTATCGGAACATGACTGTCGCGGTTTTAAATGTCCAACTACCAAACGGTAAGGGATCTACCTGTTCAGCATCTGTAAAGAAATACGCATATGACTTTGTTTCATTAATATCCAATCCAGACAACAATCTGAATTGGCAAAAGGATGGTAGGCAGTGGTTCCAGATCGCCACGAAGATTATTAATATATAAAATGAGGTCATCCGCTTATGCCGAGACAATGTGTGTATTGTGTCCAACCCGTATCCCTCTGTGTCCTGCCGTGCATCTTAGTTTGGTGACAAGTAGCTCCAAAGCCAGCACAAACCGCAATGGAGACAATGGACAGCCCTGCTGTGTACCTCTTTAGAGTGCATATTGTTGCGAAATATGCTCGCTCGTGCGAGCCCATACTGTCGGATCTGTGTACAGGAGCTTTATCCGACTCACATACCCCTCCGGAATACCATACTTTTGGAAAGTACGGAGCATATATCCCCAGTGTAGCGAATCGAAAGCCTGGCATAGATCCAACGACACACAGCCCTGCGGACCCACATCCGTGGGCACACTCACCATAATCTGGTGTAATCTCCTGATGTTAAGGGCCATTCTCCTACTCGGCACAAACCCACATTGGTCCACATGTATCAAAGTCTGTACAAACTGGAGTATTCTGTTCACTAGCAACTTACTAAGAATTTTATAATCCGTATTTAATAGGAAAGTGGGCGATAACCCGCTATATCTCCGCTGTCTCGCCCTGGTTTAGGCAGGGAGACCACCAAGGCCTGCAAAGTTGTGGAAGGAAGTGATCTGGGTCTATAGAGGCCTGAAAAAAAGTTCTCATACTTTTACCTTCTACCTTCCTGGTCTTTAGGTCTGTGGGAGATGTCAGGATGAAGGCTCAGTCTTCATGTGAGGCTGAAATCCTACATTGCTCACACAGGAAGAGTCTGCATCGGATGCATGACAGAACCACGCATGCCATTACCACGCATCCCATTACCACGCATCCCATTACTGCGCATGCCATTACCATGCATGCCATTACCACGCAAGCTTTTATCACGCAATGCCTTTACCATGCACTGCCATTAGCACGCAAGTCTTTACCATGCATATGCCTTACCACACATCTTAACAACTAAAATGTAAGTATGTCAAGTAAGTGAAACCACTCTTGTGTATACACAAACACACAGCTGCTGTCTGGAAAGTTTCAGGATGAACCGTCACGCGGGGCCCAAGAAAAAGGGATGTCCCAAAATGCTTTTTTCCCATGCATTGTTTATGGGGGATTATGCAGTGTTTTCTTTTATTTTTTAACAAAACAGTCCGCACTTCTGAACGTGTTGCACATACATTTGTCAGAAAGCTAACTCCTATCATGCACACCAGATGGTTGTATTAATGTAAGGTAATTATATGTAACTTTATGTTAAAAAAAAAAAAAAAACTTCTGTGAAAAATACAAAGGTTACAGTGACATTATAGTTAGGTTGACATTTTACCCGCACAAAACCTTAGAAATTCAGCAGTTACAGTTATACTTACCTGAAGAAACTTTAACTTGTGCCTTTATGTAACTTTGGGCCACAAGTTATAGTTTCTTAACATAAGTATAACTGCTGAATGTTGATTGTTTTGTGTGGGTAAAACATCAACCTAACTAAAACGTCCCTATAATCAGTTGTTCGAGAGAGAGAGAAAGAGAGAGAATATATATACCCTTATCAACCCCTAAACTTAACCATCCTTCAACCCTTAATATACCCTTACCAGCCACTTCTAAACCCTAAAAGCACCCTTACCACCCAATTCCCTTACCCACTTCTAAACCCTAAAAGCACCCTTACCACCCAATACCTGTACCCACCCCTGACCTGTAAAATGCCCATATATATATATACATACATACATACATACACACATGATATATAATTACGATTTTCGTGTGGTAAAGGTATTGCTCGATAAAGACCACGTTGTAAAGGATATTTCCCCTCTATAGCGGACTAGTTATTTTTTCAGTTGAGGTATCTGTTGCCTGCTGTCTTCAGAGAATGATTAGTAAGTAAATTTTCTAAACTACATTTACTGATGGATGGGATAATGTGTTTTTTCTTACTACCCCAATAAAATAGCAATACCTTAAAATTGTAACCTGTGCATGAAAGTGAAAATGGATGAATTACTAAACCTGCCCCTAGTTTTTGTAGTTTACTATTTTTGTCTCAGTTTATAATTATGCAAAATCAAAACAACAACTTTCATTGCAAACGGCAGAAACCTTACTTGTGTATCAAACATAAATTCACAGTGCATACTACTTTCTGACACACTGTTAATAGTTTTCCATTGTACGAGAAAAGTGTAATATGTTTATGCATTTCAAAGCATACTTTCCCCCTCTGCTTTTCCAGGTTGGTTTTACAAACATAAGTCACATGCTAACACCAAGGGGGCGTGTCTATGCTGAGCTTACTGTTTCTCATTTGACTCCTGGGGAGTTTTTGCTGGTCACTGGTTCTGGATCGGAGCTCCATGATCTGAGGTTTGTGTTTTTTCATTTGTTCCTAAGTTATGTTTGATGATTTCTCTTTTATACCCTTGTGTTTCTTAGACCCTGCTCACTTACCTTTGCTCACTGCATTGCTTCACAACGAAAAAAACTGTCACCAGTACCTTGCTTCTTGCACAGGCCGTGTGCGTGGTCATTGATGTTGTGATGCACTGCAAAATTATTTTTTATTTAAGGTTATTCCAATATTCCAATAATCTTCAACTGTTGCATTTCTGGAGATTCTGTAACCTAGGCATATGTTGAGGTCTTCCTGAATAACTGTCCCCTCCGAGTCCAGAACATGAGCAACCACATGAGTCCTACTGCACTGATGGTTTTAACTTGCTAATTTGGAATTGAGAAAAAAGCAACAACTGATAATTCCCTTCTGTGCTGTGTACTCAGGAACCCTGAACACCACCTATTCAGGAAGGTACCAGATTCTAAGGTTCACACAATGAAATAGCTGCACATTTTTAACAAAACACATATCTACAGGTGACCAGTCTAGATTCCTATCCAGTCGTGAATGGAGACTCTCCCTGAGTGCTTCATATGTCCTCCTCAAGTGTTTACTAGACATCCCACTGGTGTATTCGCTACACTGTTAAGTCAGTATTGCAGTCTCAGTGCACTTGAATAATATTGAGTAGTTGTGAAACTTGCACCACAGAATGACAAAGGAAGTGCAGGCAGGGGCATATAGATGGAACAAGAGGTTCCTCTGGAGCTGCACCCGAGAAATTGGGGTGTGAAGCTCCTGGAACTTTAATGTCTGGTCCTAGCTTCAGTGAATTAAAAATGAACTAGATCTGTGTGTGGTGAATGGCTGTCTCGGTGGTGTGGAGGCATGGACAGCAATAGTCCTGCTGAGAACAATAGACAGGCTTTTGTAAATGCAGGTTGGGAATCAGGTTTCTGTTGTGAAATAAATCATCCTGGGATGTGGGGAAAAATGGCATTACAGAGGATGTAGATACATTAGCAGATGCATTGTAGATGCATTTTCCGGGCAAAAATCCAAATTATGTTGCTTTACTTAGTTCCTTCAATGGGTATAGTGATGCTATGGCAGTTGTAATGGGAGGCATATAGCTTATGTTGGGCACTGCCTCTCATGTCAATGCATTGTCATGAAAATGGCCATGGAATATATAGAACAATTTCCCCCCCTGCTGTAGTTATAAGGATATTGCAACCCACCGAGGAGACCCATAACCATATTGACCATGTAGAGGAACAAGTCTGAAGGCAGTGTTCCTTTATAAGGTCATGGAACTCCAAGGGTACTTACAATAGCCTTATAATGCACAGACAGGAGGTACTTTATTCCTTATAATAAATGGTCACACCATAACCAGTCTCACAAACCACTTACTTGCTTGATGCTTTGCTCTTTCATATGAAAGAGATAGGATATGTTTAGGACTGGATCTTTGTAATCTCGAATAATAAAATTAGAATCTCTAGTGAAACATTAAACACACCAAAAAATAGTTAAATATATATTGCAAAAAGATGTTAGAATCCGTTTAGTAAAGTAAGATTAAAAAACACTTTAGCTCTGGATATGTAGAAACATGCAGAGAGGTTCTGTCTCTTCTGTAGTTATCTAAAGTGTGGAAAAAATAAACGTGTTGCTATAAATGTCTCCTTTCTGCTTATCACAGTTTATCTGGAAAACAGAGCAGAAGCAGAAAACTGTTTCGTGTTTTTTAAAGTATGGCTCAAATTATGCCTTTTGACCTGGAGGGCTGCGCAGATATGGGTCGTACATATCTAACTATCGATGACTCTTCCAACACTGAAAAGACCAGGAACCATTGCATGGAGTAGTTCATTGGTTATGAGGCCTAACATAAAAATAAGCATTATATAGATTTACTGGTGTGGTGCTAAGCCTTGTGACTGCTGTGTGAGGAACCTGCTGATTATGAGTTTCTCTAGCCAAGGGTTGAACTGGTTACTGCATTCACATCAGTGCTCCTTCTTAATTAACTTCAATTTGCGGTACCGCATCTCATAGCCACTATGTTGCTGATCTCTTTGAGATAGTGGTAGGAACCAAGGCCCACAAGGAAATTGATACTAGATGAAAAGCTAGTCAAATACTCCTATGAAAACATTAGCAGGCCTGCCAGAGGTGCAAGTCATAAAGCGAATGCGGAAAATAGGGAGCATGCAGTAGCTGGGCCAATGACTGGTAAACGGGGTGCAACAATACGCATTACATAGGTCTGTAGTTAGAATATCAGAAAGATTCATGCAGAGATTTCGAAATGACGGAATTTCATTTTTCCATTCTCAGTGGAGAACCAGTGTGCTTAAAAAGTAGTTTGATTACCAATTTGATCACATATAATGGCATTTCCAGATTTCCATCATTTATACTAATTGACATTTGCCATAATGTATGTCCTTCCTACACTTTATTAAGCATATTAGCAACACAGAGTACAAAAATAGCACTTCGGATAAATTTGAAGGCAACGGTGCACAACGCAAGTAATCAAGCCTGCAAACCTGTTAGGTTGAGACAGATTTCTTAACTGAGCCCCATTTAAACGCACTGTCTTGCGTCTAATATAGAATATGCTGTAACCCTGACCTGTTGACATGGGGGTTTACTAACATGCCACATGCAGTAGAAGTTTTGCATATTTGTTGAAGATAACTTGTGTTTCAGACACTCACCATTTTTGACACACCCTTACATTCCTTTGAGATCCATTTGCTACCAGAGCAGTCAATGCTGTTTGGAATGTGTTGTTTACATAAACTAATTATTGTGGTGGTGTAGTAGTTAATCAATAATCTGGATTACAAATTCTTAAACCCAGTTTGTGATGTTGTACATGCCTACTCCTCCGGCAGGATGATAGAAGAGGAGGCCGTAAAGAGAGGATATGATGTGCAGATTAAAAATGTGACTGACGAGATTGGCGTCCTTGGCGTAGCCGGACCATTGTCACGAAGTGTCCTCCAGAAGCTGACATCCGAAGATCTCTCCAATTCTAGTTTCAAATTTCTTCAGTCTAAAAACATGAACGTTTCCAACATCCCACTCACTGCTATTAGGATATCATATACAGGTAAGATTTATTTTATTTTCAAGAAAATGAAATAGTGTTAAGTATAAAACATAGCTGCAAGACATGTTTGATGCGGAAGGTACAATAGAGTCCAGGTATTCACCAAGGGAGTCTCTTGATCCGTTTTGAGAGCCCACCTTCATAAATATGAGCAGCATACGTTTCTTGTCACATCAGTGTTGTATCAACTGTCTGCTCCATACTTTAGAGTGGGTTCTCATGCTGTGAGAAAATATTCACCTGTACAGTAGGATTGTCTGTTGGAGGCTGGAGAATAATATGAGGATGTTGCTGGTTATTTCAGTTTATTCTCTTTATGGTTCGTGTTCTGCCCTTCTAAAAAAGAGTACTTTCCAAAACATTTCAATTACAGAAACATAGCCATTCTTTAGAACTCCTTTTGTCTAGTACCTGATTAATCGCAACTGTTGAGGTAGGGCCACCCGTGACGAGAATCAGATAGTGCCTTAGCACTATCAGAGAATCTCCTCAGTTCTGAAGTTCTGCTGCATCCCAATAGTCCCCATCGAAGGCCACATCGGATGCCCACCCACGTCCTGCTGAGACTCCTTTGAGCTCGTATCTACAAACGGACAGCCACTGTAGCTGCCGCTCGCTGTATCCTCTGGACGTGTTTTCACCTTTTCCCCACTGAGCCAACTATCTCAGCTCTGTTCCCTTAAACAAGACCTAGCCATTGCTGCTGCCGCCCATTTCTCACGCGGATGATCGCGTCCTAAAAACCGCCCCATCGGAACACAATTCGTGCTGATCCAACGTGTTCGCCTTCAGCATCTGACCGCCCTGCTCAATCAAGCCCTGTCACGAGTGCGAATAGCTTCTCCCGCCGACACTCGTAGGCATTGTCAATTTATACCAGGCAACTCCTTCTCAAATTTTAGTCCTGATGATGATCCCACTGTACTAGGAGCTAGGGATCGAAACTTCGTCGACTTTCTATAACAGTACCACAATTTTATCCACTGTGAAAATGTTTTGTGGTTTCTGCTGGGCTGTGCTTACTTAAGTTGATTATTGTTTTGTAAGCCCCCTTGTTTGCTCCTAAAACCTTTTGCCTGTTATTTCCTTCCACTTTAATCTGACTTTCTTTTCTCCTTTTGAAAACTTGGTACAGGATTGTGCCCTTGTTTGATTACTCTTCATTTCCCTATTTCTAATTTTAAAAAAACTTTAGAATAAATGTTTTTTTGTCCGGCTGGACTTAGGAGGAATACACATAGGTCTCATTGTAGTCTATGTTGCAACAGTTTTTTTCAATTTAGTTTATGCTAAGGACCATTGTTCTTAAAATTGCATCCCAATACGGCATCCCCTTTGGTTCCATTTTTGGGAAATTTGAACTAGAACTTTTTTTATTTATTTTTTTTATTTATTTTTTTTTAAAGTTTTTATTGAAATTAGACAAATCAAATAATACAGAGTTTGCGGCTGTGTGATCCACAAATAACAAATCAGTAGCAGCATTGTGACATTTCCGGTCCGTAGATAAACAATACCACATCATGAATGCAACCGACAACAAGACCCCATCTACCAATCCATCATCAACACTTGCCCGAACCTGAACCAGGGGGATCCCTGACCCGTGAGCTGTCTCCAGGGTACCAAAGACGTCCCCCTCCCCCGCCCTCATTTCTAACCTGGGAAAACGCCACGCGGTGTACAGTACCTGACCCCAGGAGCTTAATATCCCTGCGTCGACACCCCAGCAGGACCCCTACATCTGCGTAATAGTGGGTTGGTACGACCTACCCCATTCCAGTGGGAGCTATTCCGGGATTCTGGGATGGTGGGGTCGAGCCAGGCAAGCCTGCAATGTATGTTTTATAAGGGCCCCAGATGTCCCTAGGCCGCGCTATCGTTCGGAGGAGACTAGAGTAGATCTCGCTATTCGTGCTGCAGAAAGCCATGGCTGTAAGCCATGTCTTGGACGTGGGAGCTGTCTTCCTCCCCCAGTGCTTTGCTATCTCCCGCTTGGCCAGAAGAAGCCCTAGCGAGGCCAGTTTACGGACATTCTTTGGGAAATTGACCGTATAACCCAACAGTGCGACCTCAGGAGTGGGAATGAGTGTAAGCCCTAGCATCTCTTCTAGGATCTTGTGAACCTGAGCCCAGAATGTCTGCAGTCTCGGACACGTCCAGGCCATGTGTGCAAAATCGGCATGTGGTGCAGCGCATTTCCAGCAGGCGTGCGGCCGCGCGGGATCAATGGCATGGAGTCTAACCGGGGTCATATACCAACGGCGCAGGAATTTATAATGTAGGAGTTTGTGACGGCTATTCAATGACACTGTGTCTGTGACCTTGCAACATGCCGTCCATTGTTCGTCCGTGATAGGCCTACCAAGGTCTGTCCCCCACTCCTCCCGCGCACGATCATCCGCACAGGGGACCCGCGCCGCGCATTCCTTGTACAGCTTGGAAACAATATGTGCCCCCGTATCGGCGTCAATCAGGATGGTGAGAGGTTCAAGGGAGGCCGGCTCGAGGGGGAATCCCTGAATCTCCGCCCGGGCGGCGCAATAGAGCCGGCGAAGAACGAACCGGTCCATGAATGTAGCGTCACTTAATCGCGCGTCCTCTGACGCCGAGAAAATGTGCCCACCCGGGTACAAGTCCCCGATCCTGGTGAGGTCAAATTTCGTCAACGTTCGTCGCACTAGTGCTTCATCCGTGCCGGGTAACAGCCCAGGGTTGGGTATCGGGAACTAGAACTTTAGTGAAATTTCAGTGCAAAACCATGTCTCCAAGTTTCTTTATACTTATTATTTCTTTCTTGTCCTTGAGTAATAAGTTTACTCTTTTTGGCTGTATTTTTTGGGGGGTTCAAGGCGGACACAGTTAATAGATGGCTGCTCCCCCTCCCCTCGGTTTCATGCAGGAACTGAATGTCATACCTGTGGATATCACATCAGGCCTCTTCTTGTGGGCTGTACATGGTGATAGCTAGATATGTCCTTTGGAATATGCTGTCGCAAATGAGCAAGGCAGGTCTGTTTCATGAGTCAGTGATGTTTTTACATGTGCTGTGACCCACCCATCCACAGGAAAGAGACTTCCTTCCAAGGATGGTGTATGGTAACTACTTCCAAGAAGGATGCCGCGGATGCTTGGAGCTTTTCAGAATGGAATGCACACCCTAAGGAGTTACTGTGGAGACAAACTCCCAGGATAACGACTATGCTCATTTACACTCGCCACCTTAATCAGACGAAATGCTCTTCTTTATTAGCCATTATTGAGGATGGATGATGGTGACTCATACGTGCACATGCTCTAAAGTCTTGTTAAACTTCAACTAGATGCCAAATGATGGTCAGTCGTGCTCTGTCCGAATTAGTTAGCCTCAGTAGGTTATTCAGGCCCGGTTAAATTACTTGTGCTAGAGCACAATATCTTGGTACAGGTTAATCCAGCAATTGATGTACAGCTATTTAGCTTTTAGTCTTTTTATTGAGCTTAGATCATGAATATAATAAAACATGACTCCAAGAGCACAAAAGGCTCTAATGACCCATTAATAAACAGTTAAACTCAATCTCTATCCTAGGTGTAACCTACCCTCTATAAACCTTCATTTAACAAGAGTTTTAAACCTGGAAAATGAGGACAGACATTATAATATACATTGAAAAAGATGTCCCACCTGACCAGCTTGTTGGCCAAAAACAGAAGAACTTTGTTTTCCTGCAGGGTCCACAAGGGAGTCCAACAATAGCCCAGTGGGCCCTATGTTTTTCAGAGATCCTCAAACGGATCAACATGGTCTTTTGTCATTACCTTCATGAATTCTTTGACTGCCTCTACCTCAGTAAAAACGTATTGCTTTTTTTCATGCTAGATCTTCAACCTAACTGGGTGCTACAGAGAGGTTTTGATTCCTGAGTTAAATAACTCCTTTTTGATGACCTTTAAGTTTTTGTTGTAGCGCTGCATAGAGTGGCTTTAGTCTGGGAAAAGCAGGACATGTTTGCTTTCAACAGTGGTTGCTCCATTATTAGATCCCCCTTATTAAGACCATTTCTCTCTCATGACTGTTTCTCTCTCAAATGCATTGTTCAGCTTTGCAGTTACAGTGCATCCAACTTCCTCACTGAGGACTTGGTAGGGAGGCAGCACTCCTTACCAACCCCCTCTCTTGGAGAAACATCTGCAGGGAGGATCTCAGTATTGAGAAACCATGGATCGTAGTAGCTAAAGTTTCCTCACCTGGTTAATGCATCGGCGCGCCAAACAGTCGAATGTTAGCCGCTTTCTAGGTGTTAAGTCAGTAGGTCCACACGCACTGGTATACCACAGACTTTAACGGTTTTAGTTGGTCTTAACTGTCTCCGCCATCACTCCACTATCGCTGTGCCACAATAACTGTTGTGAAGAGGAAGACTTCCTCTTCTCTCTTGTGCTTTTCCTAAAGAAACTAATAATTGAAAACAAAAACTGATAAAAGTAAGTAGGATATAATAGAAATAAGTAACTTTTTTTTAGCTGTAATTGTTTGCCCCAATGGCTGTCCTACAAAAGTAATATACAGTTATGCCTGTCAGAATCTTGCAACCACAGTGATATGTAGTGTTTGGTGGTTGTTCAAAAACACGATACACAGAGCAATCAACCGAGCTACAGCTTACAATGCTTTTGTACCATCCAGGCCTCAATTCATATGGCAAAATCTAATGAGTGTATAAATAGGAAGTTTATACATTTGTTTGAATGCTTTCAAGAGTTTGCGAATAGTGGTTGTTTTTGGGGTTACTTATGTGACTGGGGGCATTTAAAATATTTCCTTGGTATTTGTCTCTCTGGGGATGCGTGTAGCTGTGATATTTAGGCCAAGGAAGGATCAACAGGTGCCAAGGGAATCCTACCTACCCTAGTCATTTTTTAGAATGACACCACCTGTCAGAGTCCAGGAAGGTGTGGCACATGTGCATTGTAACCTTTTCTTATCCACAATGTATTGCAAACATAAAACTTCAAAATTAAATATTTTCATAACATTTTTTAGATGGAATTTGCCAGGATCTAGAAAACTTGTTCCATGCAGCATTTCCACACGAGGGAATCAAAAGGGAATCCTTTTGGTCGGCGCACCAGAGGGAAACCTCCCCCCTTAGCGCCGGGATGCGACGTCCGTAATATTCTCAGAAGAAGTGTGGATAAAATGAACATTACGTCCACTGCACTTCAGTGGTTTATTGTACTGGTACAGTTAATGGGAAACATGAACTACACAATTCTCTCAACCTCTGGAAACCAGTTCTATAATTAATATTGTTGCCTATGAAAAGCCGGAGGTCCAGGAGGTTCAGAGAGGAAAGCTGTGACCCATTTCTTTCCCCACCCACTACCAGTGTGAGAGCCAGTACCATATCATTCACTAGCAAAACCCTGATCACCTTAATCTAGCATCTTTTGTTATGAGCCACGTCTCCTTGGTAACACATTTCTTTGGGAGTTATCATTAACCTGCAGTTATGGTAGCACCGTTAGTTTTCCATATGAAGCCAGCACCCACTGCAACATAAGGCATGTTGCACATTTTCCTGTGTCCCTCCTTACCACTACTTACCTGTAGAGCTTTCACTTTCCATTTGCATTAGGTATCTGAATGCTTGCAGAGGCACCACCTCAGTATGGCCTCCTTGGACAGGTAGCTGAGAGACTGGGTGAGGCTGTAGTCCATGATGCTGGCCCTCCAGGACCCCTGGAGCTAGCTGAGCCCAGTCCATTGTTGTATACCGGAATACCACAACCATACATCATTTCCCAAATGTATAATTTGCGTCCTTGTCAGTCTTTTCAAAAACTGACTCAGATGACCTCTCATGAGTTCTGCCAGTCTCGGGATGATTTTTACTCATTACCACCTTACTCTTGAGGATGGCGTTTGTCAGCAACTCAACAGATCTCCCCACTTGATTGCATCTGTGCAAACCAATGGAAAGGTATTTGGGCAAGTGAGCCTTCTGCGTGCCAACTTGAATGTCTGGTCAATGCTCCAGAATGCAGAAAATGCCATGTGGCCTGAATGGGCCACTGCATCGAATTTGACCGCATTTAATATTTTAGAATGAATCCGCCCACCCCATTTTATATAAATGTCATATTTGCAAATGAAAATGCCTCCTTCTCTTTCTGGCACTTGTAGAGACCACGTATTATCTACCTTAAAACGCTGGCACGTGCAGCCTGCGTGGTTCTCGAAATGGGATTCCTTGATCACATTTGAACAGGCACGACCATCTAGAACCATAAAATATGGACCATTTGACTTTTAAATAGAGATGTTACGCATTTAATGAAAACACATTTACATAACGTCCTTTATATTGAGATTTGGAAGCCATGTTTCAGGGAGCAGTACAATAACTTTTTGTACTACAAATTAAGTTAAAACAATTCTTTGTTTAATTTGCAAGTTGTAAATGTATTTCACATCACCTGGCAGCTTATTTTCAGGGTGTAGTCACTCATTTTTACTGCGCTATGCATCTAGGTAATTCAAGGGTGATTCGATAAAACCTTTTCATATTAAAAACAAATATTTGTGATTTTCACAATGTACGGAGGCCACGAAGAGTGCCCAGGACAGAGCTTGCAATACCTTAATGAAATATCATTTTTTTTCAACCCTTTTGACTCTCTGAAAGACTGTTTCTCCAGAACTGCGTCATTCCTACTTCCAAATGCTTACTTATTCCCTGTAATCAAGCTGGGAGTTCTTAGCAGGGAACTTGAACAGCAGTGACAGTTAACATTTATTTTAAAGACCTTTGTATTGGGATTTTAGTTAATTGCCCAATAATGCAAACATAGAAGTAGCTCTGCTTTCATTTGTTAGGCTGCACCATCTTTGAAGACCATTAGAGAATCGATCAGTCTGCGCTGCTGTGCTTCTAGCCATGCATACAAGTCCCTCCTCCTCTCGACAGACCCTGGGATTGGTCTCCGCCTCCGTCCCATATTTTACGAATCGTTTGGGGGCATACTGTGGCAGTGTAGATAGACCACTACCGTCCCTACAGCAGTCTATACCCGCTTTCCATTTAGTAATGCCTGGGAAGTCTGGTTTCCTTTCGTTTTGTGCAATGTCCCATTTTGTTAGAACCTACCCCAGTCCTAGCCCTAAGGATGCTTTTTAACGCTCAATTCCTCCAGAACATTCAACAGTGCTATCTGAGGGGTAAACATGGCATGACTGCCAAAGCACAGTGTTTAAGATGTGTTTTATGTCCCCTGTAGGACTTAGTGGTGCAAAGGCTGCACTCCACACTGTATGGTAGAAATCCCTGACCTCCGTTAGACACCGGAAGCAGAGTCTATATTCATAGGGCATGGCCTTTACCTGGTATAGTATAGTCGGTGTAAGAATTTGAACTGTATAAGGCAGAATCGTCCCGAGACCACTATAGTCCTGGGTAGGTCTTGCCAATCTGTGCCCGCTAATGTGCCTTCCTGATTCCCATGCGTGCCAGAAGGTGCCTGGTGTGTGTTGATAATCCATGATCTGCAGACCCTAGAGATCTTTTTCTGCTTCCCGAAGGTGCCGACTTAGTCAACAAGTCTGTGTTAGCAAGGTAAGAAATTGTGGCATGTCTGAGCTGTAGATGCATATAAAATTGGTTCTGAATGAGCACAAATTCCTCAACAGGTGACATACGGTATTGTGCCTTATTTTGCTTCCTATCTATCCATCATCCAATTGAAATCACATCCTATTGCTCTCAGACCCAGTGGAGCCTCCAGAAGAATAGATCTGGAGAGCTAGGGGAAGGATTCTGACACAGGAGGCAGGGTGTATCCGTTCTGTATTGTGACAACCTTCCCATAATGTAGCTGTGAACCATGAAATATCTATACAGACGATTGAGCCCCGAATGAAATGAGAACTGGTGCTCGATCAACACTACTACTCCACTTCAGACTCGGGTGAAGCCTGCATGTTAGATCGAGTTATACCAATACTGACTTAAGAACCCACAGTTGTGTCAAGGCATCTGTGTCTCTTGGAGTGGCAATAAACATGAGCCATATTTTTTGACTGCTTTCATCACTGTCCTCTTTTCCCCCTTATCTAGAAGGACATTGACAATCCAGGAGATGCCGGGAGTGGAGTGGTTCTGCCTCCTGCGTCGCCCCTGCCCTTTGTCCTGTCATGATAAAGTAGCAGTGTATTGTAGAGAATGTACAGCTCAGGGTATGATAACTCAAACTCCCTATGAACAACTTAACACAACCATTTCACCACTCCTGCACCATATACCATTATAGTAAAGCATATGACATACAACCATACATGGCAACCCCCTAGCTAGCTCCTTCTCCTCTCCTATTCCCCAAGCAGTCCCTTTCATACAATTCAGTAGAAGTCACAGTGAATCCAATGTTGGGCCTGTCCTCCACCCATTCTCAAGCCGCTTCTGGCATATCAAAGAAAAGGGCTACGGCCTGGTGGATGACTTTGGGTGCAGTGACATATAGCGAAGATTCAGCACCTGCAGCTTCTGTTTGCCCCTTCAACTAACTTTCACTGATGCTACTCTAGTCTTGTGTTATCTGGAAATATCAGGATGCGGTTGAATCATATTGAATCATGTCAGGGCATGTCTTCTCTATCTTGCTACTTCAGAATGCACACTATCATGGACCAAGGGGTAGCTGTAAGTGGTGGACTCTGAGTGAGGGCCAGATATACTTGTTCTACCACAAAACTCTGAATGACTGTTGGCCGCAATATCCTTCAGAAAATCTTCCTAGCCAGAAATGCTGTTCTCCATCTCCAGGCCCTGTAGACTGTGTTTCTGTGGTCTTGTTACAACTATGTGACATCCAGACCCACTTTTCTTATTTGTGTTACACCAGGGATGTTTTGGAGGATTGAATGGCTTATAGAACTATTTCTGTAGAATTGCTGGTGTCTCCTTTTTTAGGCCGGTAGTTCACTGAGTCAAATGCAGCTCTGTTGGTTCCCATCGATGGAATAGTGTTCTATGAATATTTGTTGAATTTTCAATGGAAGAAGTCCTGAGTTGTCCTTCGCCTGGTAAAGAACATTTTGGGCATCGAGCTCTGCATTCATTAATTCAAACCTGCCTGGATCCTGGTCCTACATCCGCCAAGCCCTCAGGGGAGGATATTTGAAGTTCCAGTTCAGCATAGAAAGTCTGTTGGGGGCACAGTTAAGATGTGACAACCATCTTGTCTGCTCCGATCACTGCTCCTGTTAACATTCATTGTGACACTCATAGCGTAGCACCTAGACTAACCTGTCAAACTCATTATGTGAGTCCAACTATAGCCAATAAGGTGGAGAGGCTCTTGGCTCCACGTTCACATGCAAGAGGCAGTCTTATGGCACTAGTGGTACCAGTTCATGTGAAAAGTTTTGTCCCTACAGAGAATGTGGTGGATTTGGCTCCTCACAATCCTACAACACCAGCAACAAACTTGGAGTATACAGTTTACATAGAAGAGAAGACCAGAGGAGGTGATGAGGCAATCGAGAACACGATTTTTTGTGTACCCATAAGCAGGAGTAATGAGTCCTCATTTACTGATATTGTAACAAATAATGTTGCATAAATACAGTTTTCAGAATAATACAATCTGGGCACCTGCTAATGTTTTACACAGATACCATGTCCAAAGCTGCCAAAAAGGGATAATAACTAGCCTGTTTCTACTGCAAGAGGAACTCTGAAAAGATTTCTAAATTAGATGAGTCTAAAAGGATCCCAGGCTTAAAGGGTGGAAGGATTTTATTCACAATTATTTGTGTCCGCCACATGCTCTTCAACATCTACATGGCCACCTTCACTACCATAGTCAGAAAGCACGGACTCAGCATGGTATCCTACGGCGATGACACCCAGCTCATCCTCTCCCTCACCAAGGAACCCGACATCCTGAGACATAGCTTTCAGAAAGGAATGAAAGACATCGCATCCTGGATGAACAGCAGCTGCCTGAAGCTCAACTCAGAGAAAACGGAAGTCCTCATCCTCTGATCCATCCCCTCCGCATGGGACAATACCTTGTGGCCCACTGCCCTCGGCAACCCTCCCACACCCACGGACCACACTCGCAACCTAGGCATCATACTCGACTCCTCCCTCACCATGAACCGACAGATCAACGCCGTTTCTTCCACATGCTTCAATACTCACTGCATCCTCTGCAAGACCTTCAAATGGATCCCCCCAAATCCAGAAAGGCCATCACCCACGCACTCATAGCCAGCAGACTGGACTACGGGAATCCCTCTATGCCAGGATCAACAAATCGCTTCTACTCCAGACCATTTAGAATAGTGCAGCCAGACTCGTCCTCGGCATCCCACGACAAGACGATATCGCCCAACATCTGTGAGACCTCCACTGGCTCCCCGTCGAAAAGAGAGAGTGACCTTCAAGTTGCTCACTCACGCCTACAAATCCCTCCACAACACCGGACATCAATACCTCCACGAAAGAATCTTTCTGCACACCCATGAGAGATTGCCGCTCCGCCGACCTTGCCCTGGCCGAAATCACATGCATCTGCAGATCCAGAACGGAAGAAAGAGCCTTATCCAACATCACGGCCAAGACCTGGAACAAACCCCCCCTCAGCATCAGACGGGCCCCCACTGTGCAAGCATTCAGGAAGAGCCTCAAGACCTGGCTCTTTGGATTAGACATAGCTGCACAAGCCCCCACTCCCCCCAGCGCCTTGAGACCCTCACAGGTGAGTAGTGCGCTTTACAAATCCCTGAATGATTGATTGATTGAAAGTAGTCAGGAGAATGGAGACCAATTTTAGACCTCAAATACTGAACAAGTACTTCTTATCTACTGAAAGCTTCAGAATGTTCATGATGCAAGACATCCTCCAGGTCCTGCCAATGGGTATTATTTTGGTAACCATAGAACTCCACAACCCTAAATTCCATATTCTTATCCACCCCAAGCACACAATGTGAAAGGTTTATATTTTTGTGCATCATTGACTTGACTATTTTCTAGCTCGATTACACTTGTACACCGATATAATACTATTGCTTTTGATGTGTAGAAATGTGGTTTTCTAATATGTGATAACTAGGCCTTAATTTTGGGATAAATGCCATCTTTTCCAAAATGAAAGTCATTCTGTTATTTATGCTTCTTCCCATTGCCCAGGTATTTCCTTGCAAATTCTGCATTACACAGTCAAGCTGAGATGTACTAGTTCCACTGTCCTTGTTTATTTTGCTCTCAATTAATGTTTCCCCAACTGAGTCACAACCTGCAGCTTTCGTTCCAAAGTTATCCGCTCATTTACTTTGCCTTATTCAATCAAATAACACATTAATGTATCTAGTTTGCTGTCATCTCTGAATGACATTAGCATAGAGGGTGCTGAATAACTATTCATGTAATGGGATAGGGCTTAGGTGGAAGGCAATAGGATATTTACTTTTCATGTGCTCTGATTTGCTGATGAAATGACACATTTACTCACACCACAGTGATTCTGCAGTTTATACATTATTTTGGCTATGAAATTACACATACACATGATTTTGAGGGTGAGCCAGTAGGCTTCCTGTTCTACTAGGGACGCTGCCCGTTATTCTCCTGATTGAACCCTTTAATTTTTTTTTATTGATCTTGTAATCAGTTATTCAGTGTGCCCATAGGCCTAATAAATCATATTTTCAGATTTTTGATTGATTGGGAGGTGCCTTAGTGGAGGACACATTGCTTCATAAAATTGAGGTTTAACACTGTCTCCGATCCAGTGAATGTGGGCATTCTGATTGAGGTAAAAGTTTGCGATGTCTAAAATTTGTGGGTATCCTGCGCACAGAAAATATTTGGGGTGTCTAAACATTCGGGGTATACCACAAACCCGCGGTCAACAATCAACGCTACCAATTAATGGTGCCTCCATTAGGCCTAAAGTTTATGCCACAGATTTTCACAAAAAGTTTGGTCCCTTATCTGTGATAGTCAGGGGTCCACATATATTTTCCCTTGACAGTTGGCTATTAGAGCACCAAAGGAGTCTAGCAGTCACATCAGTACCTATTCAAGGTCTCACATTGAACACTCCCAAATAAGTGTCACCAAAAATGTCCATGGTTTTTCTCAGACCCCTGCACTTTCTGATGATAGACCAAGAATGCTTATCTCCCTAACACAGAATATACAATCAATCTAGATCCCCACAGTAATAAAGATCTGCTTTGGTGGCAAAGGGAAGAAAATATGTGGGAAGGCAAGACTCCGCTTCCACAATAACCCTATTTGTTCCTGACACTGGATGCCTCCTTGGAAAACCTGGGCACTCACTTGCAAATGTTTGTTGTAGATGCTCAGTAGATTTGAGAAATCACAAGTCCACATAAACATTTTGGAATTTGGAGCAGTTAGGCTGCTGTTCAAGGCATTCCTGCCAAAGATAAAAGAAAAAGAAATCAAAACCAAAATACCGCATAACTTACCTATTTTCTATTTGGAAGAAGAGTGGTACCAACTCACTTCTGTCTGAGGGATTGCAACAACTGTGACACTGGACGAACAAACAGTCAAAGTGGAGCATATTCCTGCTCCACTGAATGATCTAGCTTATACACTTATCAGACAAAAATCAGCATGTCACGAATTGCAACTGGACAACTGGTTGCTGGAACTAATGTTTTATCTTTGGAGTCACTCCCCTGGTATTTCTTCATAACCCTACAGAATGTAAAATGCCTTTTATTTGCCAGCTGAGTGTGACACTTGAGCAGTTGAGGACACAAGATGAAATTGTAACCATGTAGCAGCATCTTAATTGCACCAGTAAGGGCCTAACCCAAATCGTTCACTGACCTGTTGAGTTTCTGAAACTCCTGTTGACTTCAAAGAGAACCAATAACTTCTCACTAGGTGACACAAACAAACACTGCATCACATCCTAGTACCATTACAGCTGCCAGCTTGGGTTCTGAAGATCTGAAATTTGGAGATTTAGATATTACTTAGGACCATAGAGCATTCTTTAAGAATACACCTTAAAGTGGCCTGCATGACACACAAAGCAATTCACAACAATACACCCAGTTATCTGGCTCTAAAGTTGGAAAGGTTTGGAGGCTGCAGACGACTTTGAAGTGCGAGCACTTTCCTTCTGAAACCTCAATCCTTCCATAGAGCTTTCTCAGGGATTGCACCAAGGATCTGGAACTCCTTACCTCCAGTAGTTCGTGGAATCACTTCCCTTACCGCCTTCAAAAAAGAAGTAAAAATACTACTAATGAACAAATTCATGCCATAAGTTTGATTTCTATGATGTCACCGCGTCATCTTTATGATCGGAATACTTTTGCCTATCTCAGGGGGAATGGTTGAGTCCATTTTATGTATGACGAATATCACTACCCTTACTGTTCAATAATCGTATGTAGTGTAAAGCTTAGCTGGTGGTGGGTCTCTCTTGGTTTTATCTATACACTTCTTATCCATTGGGATTCGATTGTGGTTATAATATGTATGTTTGCTAGCACACTCTCCTAATGTTCTTTAACTGTATACTGTAATACGTCCTACAGTTTCACGGTCCTCTAAGTTTGTTAGTCATATATCTTTTATTCCTTTTGTATGAATTGACACTTTTGAATGTATGTATACCACCTCAACCATTTATGTTCTTGTATTGTAAAGCGCTCTGATACCCTCGTGGGTCACGTTCACGATATATAAAACTTTATAAATAAATTCTTGAAGGCAACAAAGATACCTTCCGTTTTGAAATCATATCCCTTTATGTTTAAATCTGTTTATTATCATCATTATTGGAAGAGCGATACAGTATTTTTGAATCATAAAGTCTAATCTGCTTTCCATTCAATGTGCTGTCATAAATTCCCTGCTCGAAGTACATTTTTGATACAATGCTCATATAGACATGTCCACCACAATGTACGGCTTAACGTTGCAGCTTAATTATTTTCCTATAAAACAAATCAATAACTTGAACACCCCCTCCCCTTCCAATAGTCCTAGTGCTATACACGCTACAGCTGTTAATAGTTCAGTGGTGTCCCACTTCAACCGTTCATGGGTGTTTGGTTCTTCCTTTCCGGGTCTGTCAGTCGCAGCTCTCTCATGTGTTTTGGGCGAGTGATTTCGATAAACTCTGTTGATAATGACGTTCAAAATGGTTTCCATACTATTTTGAAACGAAGTCTCAGAGCTAGTTATGGAGGCTGAAATACGTTCCATACCCAGGATGTACCATATCCTATGTAACCAACCTACGTAAGTAGGTGGGGTAGGAGTCCCCCAGTGTGTCAGGATGTTTTGAAGAGCTTCCCTCAGCGCTAGCCCCATCTGTCGTCCCCTACCGCTTTGAGTGGATACGTAATCGTATCCCTTTAAATTGGCTAGGGCTCGTTTGTGGTCTGCAACACAAGATCACGATCCACTATCCACTGCTATTTCTGTTCCATTTGACATGCTTTTCTCTACAATAATCTTCAAACAAAAACAACGTAATAGCAGTTTTGAGGTCAAATTAAAAAAAACTCATACACAGTGCCTATTTTTTCATAGACTTGTTAAAGAGGTCATAAAGGGCCTTTCCAAACTTATTCTGTTATCTCAAAAACAGAACCCAATGGTCTGCTCTATATAGTTCTAAGCTCTTTTATGACGGACCCTTTCAAACCCATTGACAGGGCATCCACCATTGTACACGATTTATGTACAGTGTGACCTTTAGGCTGCCTAAGTGAGTACATGACTCCTTATGAAGAAACTAAGTGATCGAATGGTATCCATGTAATCTATTGGATGTTGCCAATTATGGACATCAATCTGCACAGGAGATACTTTCCTATTAAAATGGTTTAAACAATGAGTACACCTTTACTCCATTCAGCACCTCTCATGGAAAGCTCCCTCTTGGTCGCGGTTATGGCTTCAACAAGAACTGCAAGCCTTTATGATAAAGGAACCATGCCATAAATTCCATAAAGGTAATGTGATGCTGTATGCTAATCTGCACTTCATAATAAAAGTTCCATTCTCTTTCCAGCAAATAGGTCTAACTACCCTTCTTTGTAATCACTACGGTTATGTGGCCTACCTTTAGCGTCTCTTTTTTAACTTAGCATTAGTTTCTAGTGGCGGTTTGCATATGCTTTTCCCAATTGTGAAATTGTCCTTTGCACATACTCATTTTCAAAAGACATTGTCGCCTTGTAGTCTGCACATTTAGTTCCAAGGTCGTACAATTCAGAACACAAGGAATTATTTTATTTTCGGTGCTCGTAGGAGATGACTTCTCTGCTGCAGTCTAGTTAAAACTTTGTTCTGCACCTCTGGCACAGTGCGATAAGCTGTCATTTTATTATACAAACAGTGTCCGTGCTGAAGTCGAATAGAGGTTCACTTCATGGCAAACTCATGATGGGATGCTGCTGTGAAGGAGGATAGCTATGCAGAAGAAGTGTGCAGGCTTACACACTCAAGACAGAGTCTATTCCTTAATGCACTAAGTACGGCTTCCTGACATACAATACCAAGGTATGGGGTTGAGTCATTCCAGTAGGCTTCCCGAGGTAAGGGTACTCCTGTTATGCTCTCTTTAGCGTAGAGATATTAGGAATAGATAGGAGTAATGTTAGTAACATTATGAACAATTAACTTGGTTGAATTGTTTGTGTTTTTCACAATTCAAATAATGCTTATTGAAATGATGTCATCTTTTTCATAATCGCAGTTCATGTTATATTTACGAAGATCAGAACTTTTCAATATACATTTGAAAATGCAAAACTGTGTCTTTACTTTGTGACACTCTGGGCATGCACAACAAAGGGGTAGATCTATTTCCCAGATTCCCTTGGGAATCTGAGAGTAATGGTCTAGGTTACTGCCACCATCTGTTACTCTGTAAGTTTAGGAGTTTAGATGCAGTACTGTGTAGGTTTAGGAGTTTAGATGCAGTACTGTGAACTAGCCAAACAGACCAACAATTACTGATTATAGGGTAAGACCAGGCCCCTGTATTATGAAGTGTTGTTCTACATACACAGTCCTACTAGATATGTAGGACCGTATAACACTACTAATCATCAGCGAAAACGATCCAGTCCTTGCCTTGGAAACGTTGGCTCAAATTCTACTTGTGCCAGATGAGACATTCGCAAACATGACCAGCATTATTATATTATATTATATGCAGAGTTTTCTAAAGGTCGGATATGTGTGGTATTGTCTCTGCAAAATCTTACCTGTATTAGGTGGAAGTGTCTGCTTGCAAGAATCTCTCGGGCTCCTCGGTCTCTTTCCATGGACTGTCGTCCGAAATGTTTCTATCTGCCTCCCATTGCTCACATAGTTTTTGAGTTTATCTGTTCCGTGACCATCTTTCTGTACATCCATAAAATCTGTGTGGTCTCTAATATTTCAATCAACAATTTGTGCTTCTATGAGTCAGACTCTGGGATGTTCACCCTTCCAGTAAGATCCTTTGCCAAAGCAAGTCTCAACTGCAAGTACTAGAGAATGAGTACTTGTTTATGTCAAACTATTGTAGCTTGAAAATGACTTCATATTTCCTTGTTACCGTGTCTTTTAACTTAGAAATACCAATAATGTCCCCTCATTGAAAGTCCTTCTAGTGCAACATTGCAGCTTGTTGGTTGCCTAGCCCCAATGGCTTTTCCATCACATTCCACTTCAGTAGTCTGTTAGGTGTGTCTGAAATTTGTAACATCCCTTTCATTTTGCTGGGTAGCTGGTTCATGAATTTTCCCATGTATTCCTGGATCCATCCCGAGATCTGAGTCATTAATTTCACCACAACTCTCAGCCAAGTACAGCAATAATACTGCATGTTCTGGGATGGCTATCCCTCCTCCTGGCTGTTAGCAATACAGGGTCCTGAGAGCTATCCAGGGATGATTGGTATTCCAATGTAATTTTCACAATGCTCCTTTACTTCGAGAAAATGTTTTGGTACCCAAACCAGTGAGGTCCACAGGCATTATAGTATTTTGCTCTGCACCACAATCTGAGATATATTTCCTGTCTGACTATGAATGTTAGTTTTGGGTTGTATGGGTGGGGAGTAATTTCAATAAAAGATGTTCTCTTTAAATGTTCCAATAATTGGCTGTATATTCATTGTATTCTGTTGTTGCAGGTCTTTTGAAATATAGAACCCCAGTTATTTAAAGTTCGGTCTCTAATCTTTTTCTCTACTTTCCCATGGGTCACTCACGATTCCCTTTCATGTGGAATACCATTAATTTATCCACATTTAATAAAGAACTGCCATACCTCTTAAGGATATCTATAAGCTACCAATCCTCCCGTTCTGATCTCAGAAAATGGTGCTCCAAAGGTGGGAGGATGTGTGTGAGTGATATTTTTAACACTGTTAATACTCCTATGGGCCGTTGTGTTCATTACCGTTGGCACCCTGTGTTTACGTTGGATTCTGAAGCCCAAATATTAAACAGTGAAGAAAGATGTATGGATTGGGGTGTTCGTGGTTCCCCATGTACAGGAGGAAATTTCTTGTTCTTTGACCAATGCACGCTCTACGGTTAAACATAATACGTAAATAGAGGAGCTGATCCTAATGCAGGACTTAGATTGTTTGTTTGTTGCGGAGACCTGGGCGAAGGAAGAGTCAGGATCTGATTTAGTAAGGGGTCACCCCTCCAGACTACACTTTTGCTCGGCTTGATCGTCCCCTGCATTAAGGAGGAGATCTGGCTATTATCTCTAAGAATTTGGTTAATTGCACTTTAGAGCCTACTAGCTTGATTTCACCTGGCACCCTGGAAATGGCACGGTTTAGAGTCAAAGCGAATAAAACTACCCACTCAGGGTTTTTGGTCTCTCGCCCCCTGGGTCCCACAGTAATTTTATCGAGGCATGAAGCCTAGCACTGGAACCCTACATTGCAAACCGCAATTTCACTATTTTGGGTGACTTTAACTTAATTTTGAAAGATACAGGGTGCAATGATTGTGTTCCTAGAATTCATGAAGGTTTTCAAATTCTCTCAATTGGTCAACTCCTCTATTCATATAGCACGTCATACATTAGATGGTGTTCAGCTTTGGTGAAGTGAGATCTTTTCCAGTTAAGTTGGACATATCACCTAACGTTAACCTTTAAAATCACTCTGCAGAATGATATAGAACAGATGCAGTGCATACCCACTACATATAGAAGGGGAAGTAAAATATCCCCACAAGACACACAGCAGATGTTTTTAATGCTTGGGTGACAACTGCTATTGCTCAGATCGCCCCCATTGTTAATAAGACTGGTATCAGAACTAAAGCATCCACCCCCTGATTCTCAGAGGAATTAAAAGACCTCAGAAGTCCGTGTCGGAGGCAAGTACGGAGATGGAGGGCAATCCTTACTTCTGAAGAGAGGAATAAGCACAAACAGTTTATTCTCAGGTACAAGTGTGCCATCATAGCTGCCAAGTCTTTGTATTTTGTGAGTAAAGTAATACCTGCCACCAACACTCCCAATGAACTTTCTAAAGTGGTGAAAAATCTCTCCACTCTGCTAGTGCAGCAAGCTGTGGAAAACTCACAAGGTTTTTGCAACAGCACCGCTGTTTAATTAAGGGATAAGAGCCTGAAGATATTTTCTGATTTTATTGTGAATGAGGATAGTCTCCCTCCCCTTCAAAGGTAAAGAGGATGATTTGATAGACCCAGTAACTACTGCTACATTGTCTACCTTCCCCTTCATATCTCTCTTGAAAGTTAAAAATCTTATGCATATGACATCTGGTTTGCCTAATTAACAATATCCTCCCAAAATCTTTTACAACTGGTACTGGATCAGATTACTGCCTTTCTTGAAAAGATCTATAATCAGATACTTTTAACGGGAGAATTTACCCAACTATGGAAGAAACCCAGTGGGGATCCTGAGAACTTAAAAAATCTTTATCCTATTTCTCTCTTATTTGCGCCGGCTAAGATTTTTGAAAATTACATAAACCAGGAATTTGCCAAGTTCATCATCACCCAGGACCTTCTGGACCCCTCTCTGAATGGTTTTCAGAGTAGTTATAGTACTGAATCGGCTTTGCTTGCTGCTGCAGTTTGGCCAAACTGATGCAGTAATTTGGTTTTCAGGCGTTGTCCTATTCAGACGACACCCGAATCATTGTTTCCATAGCAGATGACATGCAGCTGGTTGCAGAAAATTTAGAATGTTGTATGACTGAAATCAGCATCTGTATGAAGGAGAGTTGGCTGTAACTTAAGGCCAGAAAAAAATAGATTTTGATCTTTGGGGAACGGGCATCTATGTGGTCAGAACTGTGGTGCCGGAGACATGCGGCCCCCTACCTCTCGTGGTGTACTCGGCGAACAACCTTGGGGTAATCTTTGAAAATATCCTTACTTGTGACTCTACGGTTAAGACAGCTGTGAGTTCTTGCGTCTTCATTATTAAAACTCCTAAAAAATGTTTTTCCTTTCATACCAGTTGAGCTTAGAGTTGCAGTGTTCATTGTGCTTATTACATCTCGTCTTGACTAATACAGTGCCCTGTATTTAAACATTAACAAGTCCACACGGACTAGACTTCAGGACATGGAAAATGCGGCAGCTCGACTGGTTACCCAAATGTATGTCACTCAGGGAGGGTATCTGTTCCCTCACTGGCTGTCAGTCAAGAAACAAGTGTTCTTCAAAGCCCTTTGTTTGGTTCATTCGTCTCTCCACCTTCTGCTGAGAACTGGTTTTTACTGGTACATCCCTAAGAGACAACTGAGGTCATCGTCCCTTAGAAAGGTGATAATACCGAAATTTGGGATGACCAGGTGGGGTGGTCACACTCTCAGTTCCAGCTGCTAAGTTGTGGAACACTTTGCCCACCCACATTGCAAGCTCAGCCACTCATGTAGCCTTTCGTACGCAACTGAAAACATGGCTTTTGTTCCTCCTTTGATGGTAGAGTCTCTCTTCATTTTAATAGTCTGCTCATTAGTGTTAGTGCTTTGACACCTTTGGGTATTATGTGCCATATAAATACTAAAATCAAAAATATATATATATGTTGCCTTACTATGCAGTTGCATGATCTCTCATGTATACATGCAAATTCTTTTCATACAGTAATACACATTATCCCCTCCCTGAGGCCATCTGAATCAGACCATGAGTGTGTTGCACCTAATCCACTCCGCAAGAGATTACAGAATTAGAGCAAACAGTAGTGGTGATTGGGCACAGCAGAACAAGAGAGAGAAACACAAGGAAATAGAAGAACAAAGAGTAAGATAGATAAACAGTCAGAAAAAGAGATAGCAAGTATGAAAAATAACCTGCAAGAGTTTGACAGAGGTGCTGGGGAGTTTTGTGTTGTTGGGTTAAAGTGGCATGAGGTTCAATCAAGACTAAGCAGCCTAATTGGGCAGCCCACATGCATCCTATCAATGACTGGCTTTACATGGACCGAGATGGCCCTGTGATCCAACTAGAGCTCAGTACAACGCTGACAATTGAGTGCCTGTGCCAGTGAAAGGCCCTGAAACATATTAAATGGATGAAGCGCCCTACACAGGCAACTCCCTTATGGGCGGGCAATTGGTGATACTCAGTCACGTGTTTAGGGCATGGGACAAAATAGGGATAGCTCCATTAGGGGATGTCTGGGCTATCTAACACATGAAATCTTATGCAGTCCTCGGAACTGAGTTAGACCTGCACATATCACAATTCTTAAAGTTCCTCCAATTAAGGCAACCCTGGAGACACATAAGCAGGCCCTCGACCCCATCCCAGATGACAACCCACTTGAGGCTCACCTTGCTTTCGAAGTATTCAAGAGCAAAGAGGTCACCAGGCTTTACAGAACACTGGTAGTTAACTCCCCAGATCTTCTGATTACACTGCAGGAACTACTTAGGCATTGCATGGACTTGGGCCTCAGAGCTTCCCGAAGTCTTTTGTCTGGTATGTCCCTCAACGTGATTTAAGGTCTTCTAACTCTCGGCTGGCCGTTATTCCTAGGGTGAGGAAGGCTAATTGGGATGGTAGAAGCCTCTCCTGCGTGGCAGGCAAACTTTGGAATACCCTGCCTTCCTCCCTCAGGTCTCAACTGAACAGGCTCTTTTTTAGGAAATTGCTCAAAACTGGCTGTTTTGTGTATGTAACTCTTTTTCCTGACTAGTGGCAGCATTGGTTTCAAGACGTTTCAGCATATGCGTGCTTTAGAAAATATGCGTGTTTTAGAAAAGATTTTCTTCCTTACTATGATGACTGGCGAGGTGCAAAAACACAAGCTGCGTCTGGTACAATTCAAATACTTCCGCATATAGAGTATACACCAAAGACATTTCACAAAATGAGTAGATCCCTGACTGCTGAAAAGCACCTGCTGTCACAGAGCGATGGGAACCCTGCTACATATGACCTGGGATCTCCCAATGATCCACACACACTGAACTAGAATCCACAATACCCTTCGCAGTATCCTTGGTTACCCTGTGCACCATGAACCTTTGCAATACTGGGCATACACAAAGGGTGGTATGGCACAAACTGGGACAAGATACTGTATGATATTGGTGGTTTGGTAGCAAAAAGGGACAGAGCCAAACACTAGCGCTCACCAGAAGCTTCTACACTGGCAGAGTGGCTACACTGCATGGACCAATGTGCACTAGCCGAGCCCACCGTATATAAAGGCCCCAGTTGTCCTGGGAAACACAGAAAGGTATGGGGCAATTGGATGGAACATTTTCATGGTGTACTACCATGAGCCACCGTTGATGTATTCCAGGAGCCTGGGGTATCGCTTACTTGGGCACCGCAACTTCTATTTATATGGCTTGGTTGTAACACTGTGTCACAAAGCAGCAACTCCAGATGTACTGGTTCCTGTGTTTGTTTGTTGTTGTCTCTTAGCCATGAAAACTGCAATAAAGCGAGTTTGAAAACAAAATGACTCGATTTTAACTACATTCGATCGAGATGTTTTCCCAATGTTCATCTGCTGAAGGGATTTGCTATCTCTTTGAGAGTGAAGACCATTTCTGAGGCTTCACTTTATGCTGGTCCTAGTCAATGAGTTTAGAACTGATAGCATATTATTTTTCTTGGGAAACCAGTGTCCTTTCTAGACACTCTACACACAGTTGCATGACACTTTCCCGGTATTTCAGAAAGCTTATTGTTCTGTTAAGAAGGATGGTTTATATGTGTCTAAGTCACTGATGCCTAATTAATCACAGAGTAAGTCCTTGTTTCAATTTTTGATGATTCACTACCTCCATGTCTATTAAGTACTGTGTGTGTGTCTACATTCTATACCCCCTTTGCTTTTCTCCTGCCCAATGAAGATCAGCCAGGAAATAATCCAACTGGACCACGATTTGTGAACATATGGGTGTAGGCTGTAGCCTGCATAGATTTCTTCCTTCTAGGGTCTTTCACCCCAACTAAAGCAATAACCTTAGTCACTGGCGTGCTTGCCATTACGCCCGCTTTAATTCCTCATGATCTATATTCACTCTTTCTGTGATCATAGTGAAGTCTCTTCCCATAGAGTACTGCACTACTAGAGGCTTCAAGGAACAGTTTTGTTTCATTTAATTCCTCTTTATGGGGAAGGGATGTAAACATGTTGCTTGCTAAAGCGCTCCTCAGATCATATTGCACCGTTCCCGATTATCCCTATATATATTTGTGTTAATGCCAACAGAGCATGCTTCTGAAGCAGAATTTCTACCTCTAGGATCCAGTTTCCAGCCTTGTGTGTACCTCTTTCATGTGTAATACTCTTCCCTCTTATCCAGCAAATGTCTCTTACTGTGACAGGAAATCTAGTCTCGCACATTAGACTTAATTAAACACAGCTTCCTTTTATTTATCTTATTGTGTAGTGTATTCACATTACATTACATCAAAGTTAATAGTGTCACGTTTTATTTTTTATTGTTTCCGACTACAAGTCAAATCACATCTATGTTTCTACACATGTACTTTTTGCATTGCTAAACATGAAAAGTCTTTCCAACCCTCTAATCTCCCCCATCTTCCAGCACCCTCCCCAACACGGACCTTCACTCCTGCCTCTTTTTTCCCACCAGAAAATTGCTAATTGTGCCTGATGTATTTCTCTATCCCCTACTTCCTCTAACATGTATCTTACCTCGATGTTCCTGTTAGATTCTAGATTTAGATTAAATACCCAATAATTTACATTCAACAATGTCTTTTTAGGCTTGCTACTCACTTTTACTTCTGTTTTGACTTCTCCAAATTAGTTCTCTTTATTCCCTTCCCTTCTTCCAAGTTCCTTCACAGTGTTTGTTCTGGGGTTCTACATTGCGCATCATTTCCACTTGCCTGCGCTGCACATCCCCTTTCCTCCACCCAATTCAACACCTCCCTTGGAATTTCCTATCGTTTTCCATTTCCACATCCATTTAAGCTTTGTAAGAACAGCAGCATGTATATTATGTCCATGGCCTGCAGTTTTGTTTTTACGTCTTCTAACGTTCTTCTGAGTTTCTGGATCTTCCTCATTTGATCTTGGAAGGCTAGAATTTTATTTGAGTCCAAAAGCACCTGCTATATCTTGCTGCTTCTTCGTAGTATGGATCTCACGGTTATGACTGTTGGTGGCCCAGGTACCGGTCTACAGCCCAGCACCTTGCTTGCTCTTCCCTGTACAATTCCTGTTGGCATTGGTTGGTATTTAACTTTCTTTTAAGCCCCTTTCAGCATACCATTTACCTTTGGGGGATTCCTTAAGGTTTTACCATTTACATTTTCTGTGCATAATTTTCTTCCTGTGTTCCTCTGTCCTGCACTCTAACCTTCAGGTACACAAGATGCCCTTCTGCTTATCTTATTCTACAGTGTTATGTAGGACTTGGTTTATTAGTGATGTAGCGCAAAATCCATCTTCATGTGTAGGGGTGCATCATAATCACATGTGTAGAACGCATCCACATATAATCCTTTTTTATGTTAACCTAAGTGTTAGGACAATGTAATAACATAAAACGTGATGTATTTAGGCCACTATATAGAATACGTGAAGAATTAATGTGGAATAATCAAATGTAACCAGCAGAAAATACTAACAGAAGCACTAGTGTTGTGCAACTGTCAACCATTTATTATTGAATGTGTTTATTAATACATTTTTGATGTAGGTAGGAATATTAACCAAATGTGCCTTATTTTCTATGCAGTTTTGTAAAGCTCATGTTCAATTTCTCTTATGTCGGCTGAATCTTGTAGGCCTGAAACACATTCCCCTGGCAGCTCTCGCATAAGAATTAGCAGTTTGAATTTCAGGTGCATGGTAGATTTTGTTCTTTCTCACGTTTGTGTTGCAGGTGGAAGAAGCACCCTTGTCAGTTAGAATAATGTCTTTGTTTCAAGATTTAGGCAAAGAGAGAAGAGGATACATTGGCAGTTACTGCTCATACTGAAAACTGTTGTATTTTCTCACTGGAGAAGGCCTGGGAATCAAGGTGATCTTGTTGCTGTTCAGGAACATCGCCGTTCTGTGGAAAATCACCTATGAGAACGTGGTCTGATCAGATGGCGTGACCCAAAAGGAATCCTGGGAAGATACCTGTGATATTGGAGCATTGCAAGTAGGGAAAGAGCCCCACTTCTTTGCCTTTGGAAGGAGAGCATCTTAGAACGAGCTCTGTCTCTATAGCTTCACGCTACCTGACCCATTGTAGTAGAGAGACTTCTAAGGAAGACTCCACATGCTGAAACCTTTACCTATCCTGGCCCGAAGAATGTTTAAGTAGGGATGTCATGTTAGTATTAGTGTAGGGATAGATTAATGCGTTATTTCCATCAACCCTCGATGCAGGGTAACTTGGACTCGTGCTTTTTGATTCTCTGCATCCTATTTCTTGAATTGTCTTTTGCATGCTGCAACGCCTCAACCTTATTCGCAGATTTGGCTCTATGTTGGTTACAATGTATTTCTACACACTTGTTTTGAAGTGTCTCCATGTCCAGTTATTTTTGGCTTTGTAATAAATCAACTAACCTTACTTGGTAGTCTGTGGTTACTATGGGTCTAGTGAAACTGCGGTTGAATTAATTGACATTGTTAACGACTTCACTCCCCGCCACGCTTTCATGCTGAGAAAAAGTACCATCGACTTGCGGTTCTAGAACAGATCTAGAACATACGGGACCAGCCCCTTCAGTAGCATGTCTACCATTATCTCTACTATTTTCATTACCAATGATACTCTAGAGTGATCACTTTCAGTATCATATCTGTAGACGCTCCAAGCTTATTCTCTGCCTCCAGGTCTGTGGGACATGTACTCTCACCTCCTTTTCTCCCTTCCCCATTTAGTAGCTGTACAGGTGTTGGTTTCCCAGAGGTGGTGTCCTTATTGATACTTCCCACCTGTGGGTTAACTGGGCCCTTTTGCTTCTGTAGTCATTCATCGATAATCACTGAGAACATCCACCATCTCCATGGGGGCTTTAGACCCACCCCCTTACTCACTTCCAAACATAGGCTTCTTCTGTTCCATGGTCAGTAGTGTAAAAGCTGCTCCTAGCAGAGCCTTCTCATACAGGAGCCTTGCATCCTTAGCTGCTGTACTGCCATTCTCCTAAAAGCTGATCTTCTTCAGTGCTTGCTGTCCCTCACTGCAGCCTCCCTGGAAATACTGAATACAACCGTAGCGATCAGGCTATTATGTATGAATGCATAAGAGGCACTTAAGACTGCTTTCCAAACAAATCATTTTACATTTTCAAATAACTGGAGACTACAAGACAATGGCCCAGGTCACACCTAGCGATATTGAAGGGTGACAGGTTTAATTTGAAATCTACAGGTATTTGGTTGAATGGACCTTGTTATAGTAGACAGTGGGTTTTGCTGTGCGACCTTCTCTGACATCAGTCTCATAATTTTTGCAACATAATAGACCTGGGATGGACATATAGGATTATGTTTAGTGTAATATCAAACATGGGGCTGGAGACCGCTTTGAAACAAACAAGAATATTAAGCGCACCTGTACTAACATTGTAAATCAACCAACCATCTGTCTCGAAATCTAGGAGAGTAGGATCAATTCTTTAATGTCGAAATTTTAAAAGTCTCTTAGCATTATTTTGAGTGACATTGGTTTTTTCGGGCTGTGGGGATGCAGTTCTATCTCTGTTTGGTATCATGCAAAATGATCACGGATTAGAGCTAATTCGGAAAAAGTCTGAAAACATTTGCATTTCAATATACACACTTTGCAACCTACGTGATGTTTGTCAACTTTGCACAAACCTTACAGGCAAAATTTCAATTTCCTCCAGTCTTATTGAACAGTTTGTCTGAATATTAAATAGCATGTTTAAACTCAGATGAGATTTGTTTGTTGTCCATGTCAAAGACCTATATTAAGCACAACAATATCAGAAAAAGAAGTTCATTAAATTTCATTGTGTATTATTAGCAACAGAGTATGAACAATTTTTATATAAATTTGACAAGTGTTTTCATTGATTCAAATAACAAAAGCTAAATTGAGCCTGCCAGATATTAAGGTGTAGTATGTGGAGTTCCTAGTATGAAGAGTAGTTGTTAATAATAATGTTTTCAGAAGAAATGAATCCAACGTTTTGTAGATTTTCGATCTGATATTTCTGATTCTCTTTTGATTTGACACTAGGTGAGTTGGGATGGGAGCTCTACCACAGGCGCCAAGATAGTGCAGCTCTATACAGTGCGATCATGGAAGCCGGTAAGGAAGAAGGAATTGACAACTTTGGCACCTATGCTATGAATGCATTGAGGCTCGAAAAGGCTTTTCGGGGCTGGGGAGCAGAGGTAAGAAATCCTTCAGTATTCTTTAACACAGCTTGACCAAAAGTGATCCAACCAACATGGATAGCAGGAAAGTAACCTATGTATCCATTGCAGGGAGCTAGACAGGAATGTAGGCAGGAGCCATAAATGGGGCATGATCAGTGTTGGGCATATGTGGGGTTGGGTAAGCATTTCTGTGTGTGTGTGTGTGTGTGTGTGTGTATTTGTTGAGTTGAAAAGTTGAGCTATGTGTAGATGCGGATTGTGAGGGACAGAAATGTCAGTAAGAGGATTTACATCCAAAAACATAATAGATACATTTTGGAGTCATCCATTGCAAGGTACCAGACCTGGATGAAATAAACAGACTTTGTCGTCAGAGGTGGTGTCCCAACGGCTACATTAAGTGATTAGTAACAGGCAAATTTTAAGAGCTTATTGGGAGGAAAGATGATCCTGGATATTTCTTATTTGGACCAGAAGTGAGACCACATTTTTGCCCTCTGTACAATCTATGTGGAGCCTCTCAGTTTGATTCTGTTTGACTTAGTGATTTCAATTTTAGAACAGAGCATTTGACAAAGGCTATGTCTTCATAATTTCCTGAGAAGGAAAAATGGTTGGTTCTATTCCATGTGCAGGGCAATCTGGGTGATGCAGAGGGCCTTTATTTAAACTATTCTGGCTTCTGAAAGACAGTGGAAAGCTGTCTCAATGTGGTCCTCCAGCTGAAGATGCAGAAGATGTCAGTATTCTGGATCTGTTGGAGTCTGTCTAAAAGATATTAAAGTACACTGAGATGGAGAAGACTGGCATAAACCAAACATGAACACAGACCAAAAATGACCTGAGCCCTGAGAGAGAAAGACGGGAAAGGGAAATTTCTTCTAAAGAGTCTCACTCAATGGAAGTAGGTCATCACCACATGTGCAATCTGAATCCAAGGTGACTCCTAGACTTTTCAAAGATGGAGGAGGGAAGAGGGGCTTACACATTTCTCTAGACTACCAGAGAGAGTACACCGCTTGTGTCAGAAATCCTTGTTTTTGGTTTTGTTTTCATTTAGCTTAAAATGTGTTTATCCAAACTATGGAAAGTTAACATTGATCTCATTGGTTTCGGTTTGGGCAGAACGTGTATGTTATTAGCATAGTTTTAGCAAGATAGTCGAACAGATTCAATCACAAAGGGTAGTTGTTTGAGGAAGTTGTTTTAATAGGATTGTTTTTTAGAGAAACTTATTAATCCTAGGTGTGACCTCAATAAGGTGTACGAGGTATACTGGACATATAAATGGAACCTCAAAATCACCAGTGTTCGTGTGCTCATTGGAAAGCCGTGCTTAGGGGAGAGGATGTAGCCTTACGGCTAGAGCGGTCGATCTCGAAGCTGGGGAACCAAGTTTGAATCTCAGCAGGGATGTTCAACATCCTGTGATTCTGGGAAAATCACTTAGTCTCCCCGAGCCAAATAAAAATAAATGTGCCCATCTGTACCTAAACTGGTGCTCCTGTGAAGCGCTCTGATACCTGATATCTTCAGGGTGAGTTTGCGCTATATTAAAAAAAAAAAAGTCATTAGAAATGGATGGTATAAAAAATTGAAGATTTTTCTGTGCTTAAGCTGTCAAAAATGTAAATGATCTGCCCCGAACAGGAATCGTTGATGCAGGGAAACACCATAAGATTACCAGAAGATGAGTATAGAGTTTGTGGGGAAGTATACGTCCTAATGCTTGATCCGATAATAGTCAAAGCATTCCTGGTTAAGTTTGCTACAATGGACCACATTTCAGCCAGCAAGCTGAAATTTCACATCGCAAAAGATGGCCGCAGAATAGGAGCGCTCCCAACGAGCTTCCGGGTTGGGGAATACCAAATTGATAATTATCCCCTGGCATACCCGACCATCCGACCCCCTTTTACACGATTTCAACTACTGATCGAAGGAAGCTCAACGGAATTACCACCTGGAATCGATTCACCAAGGATCCAATTGTCCGCACTGTGCCCTCCTCGCTGCTCTGCTCCCGGATCAAGCCAGCCGAACCGGTCTTGAGGTGTCCGACAGTAATCCGACGCTCTTTTCCTTGTGCTCCCATCCAGGAGCCGGGCCACCGGTGTCGTGGCCCCACCGAGCGGGGACTGGAGGCGCCGTACAGCTCCGGCCTGACCTGGGGCGCTTTCCGGAGATCCGACGCCTTCCTCCTGCCCCCCAGCCGGGTCTGATACTCCCAGGACCTTGCCCTCCGAAGTCGACCACCTACGATCTGCCGCATGGTCCTCTACGCTCCCACCCAGCAACTATCCCTTCAAGTTCGCTACTCCACTGAGCGGGTACCTGAGTTGTTTTCCGGCCCTGGCCTTTCTCTGGACGTTCTCCCGAATACCGACGCCATCTTCGTTGCTCCCACCCTGGGCTTGATCCCTCCAGGACCTAGCCCGCTGTGGGGAGGGGGTGTTGTGACCGAGGCAGAGAGAGTCCTCCGCCTCCAGCCACAGTGAGACTAGGCTGGCCTGGCATCGGCCCCGCTGCTCCACTTGCCTGACTATTCTACCGGGCCACTGGCATGCCTCCACCCATCTCCTCATCCACTGTATTTGTTGCCTGGCGCAGCAACCGGGCTGGCCCCCCCACTGTCGCATCTTTGAACTCCTGCTGGTTTCCGTCTTTGGGGAATCTTTGGTCTCGACCAGCCACCATGGCCCCTAAGTCCTGAACAATCCTCCAAAATGGCTACTGACCTGCCCCCCGTCCCACTTTTGAAACTGCCGACTCCTACCGACTTTCTGCTTTTCTGGGGGAGGATTATGACTTGATTTGCCTCCACTGCCTCCAAGCCTTTTTTCCAACTATCCTCCACCGACTGCTGCGGGGCCCCCGCCTGCCCAGGCCTTCTGTCCGGACATTATTCCTGCGTCCCTTTCACCCTCTCCTGATGCACTGACTCTGGTGCGATCAGCGTCCTTGGCGCTCCTTCTGCTTTTGCCCTGAGATTTCTCCCCTTGGAGGGCCTGTGCTCCTATACACACTCCACCGCCGATACTGCAGTCACGGAAGTAGTCCCTGGATAGTGGGCTGAGGGGACGTCTGGTCTATTCTTTACATCGCCATTTCCTTACCTCGGGGCACCTGGTCTCAACTCTCTAGTGTGAAGCCCAGTTTCCCTGTGGTTCGTTATTACTGAAACCGTCCTTCCTCCTTTCTATAACATGGCGGTGACTCTCCTGAACTCGCCCCACAAGATGGCGAGCGGCGGTGCACTCCGTGCAAGGCCATAACGAATCGCATCTACTCCCTCCGCCTGGACTACCACCTGGATTTCTTTTGCCTGATTTTTCATTTCCCCGATTTGGTCCACCTGAGTTGACTATTTGCAGATTCCCCCACCACACAAACATCCACCTAATGCCTGCCCCCGACATCGCGGCCTTGCTTGCCTTTCCTCCCTGGCAGCTGCTGGTCACTCAGGGTATATTCCACACCCTATGGCCTTATAGCCTTTGACCTCCTATTTTAAGAATCCTTCCTCCTTAACAGGCTAAATCATCACTGCCTATTACCCCCACTCGCAGTCTAGGTGAGTGCTTCGAATTTGCCTTCATGCCCGATGCCTTTCTAACGTTGTCACTCGAGCAACATCCCTCATGACCTGCCTCTCATGCGTGCCCATTATGACTGTCTATTCTCTCGCCATTAGACTGCTAGCGCCTCCCGTTCCTCACTCAATCCTGCTGCGCAAACATGCTGGCTGACCAGTCCCCCCTTGTGAGCCCACCATTTAAATTCTTTTTATTTTTTAAAACAATATTTTTCTTTTCTTTTTGCTCCTCTCAGGATCTCCATCGGAACAGCGTTGTTAACATTTGGGCCGACCAGTCCCCTATGAGCCCACAGCAGAACGTTTTTTTTTTCTTGCCGCCTCTTTCATTATCTTTCAGTCACTGGGTTCCCCACTCCAACAGCTATCTAAATACCAGCGCAGAACGGACTCTTCTGTGAGCCCACAGATTAATCTTCAGTCCTTAGTAACTGCCTGTAATCCTCTGACGGATGCTTAAATGATCTATACACAGTGCCCAAATTTTGCTTTTTTTATCCATTGCTTATTTAATTTTCGTGTTGCTCTTTTTACTTATTGCCACATTGCTAATTAGTGTGATCTCTAAACCACTAGTAACTGCCTGTAATCATCCGACTGATGCTAAAATGCTCTATTCACAGTGCCCAATTTTTGTTGTTCTTTTTATCTATTACTAATTTAATTTTGGTTGTGCTCTTCTTACCTATTGCCACATTGCTAATTAATGTGATCTCTAAATCACTCTGGTACTACAATGGCTGTTTGTTTCTCTTACTTTCTGTAGTAATGTTACTCCTTATTAGTACTCTGACTCATATTTCCTCAGGTCCCCCTGACTACTTTTCCCACTACTCCTTCCAACGTCCAAGCCCGTCCAGGTCTTTCAAATTTTCTAATACTCTCTCATTTTAATCATTCCAAATTGTCGAACCGCCCTCCTGTATTTTTCTGACCTCTCTCACTTTCTTTCTCTCGCCCGATTTTGCACTCCCCGTCACTAAATCTCTCTATATCCCTCCCCTCTAGCACATACCTCCCCCTTACGTCAACCTCCTTACCACTCACTCCTCGTTGTCGCCCTATTCTGTTAATATCACTCCACCCTCCCTTCTTTTCTCCCCCATTTCCTCCAACTAATTGACTAATCATGTCCTACCTCAATCTCGCTCTCACCTCCCAAGACCCCTCCCTCACTAGACATGGCCCCATCTCTTGGACCATTCCTATCCCTCCCAACCTTTCCAAAAACGCGACGAAAATTTTTAAACATAAATTACTAATCCGTCATCCTGAAACCTTAATTGTTGATAACTACCACAGCCTCATGTCCCCTATAAAAACCATCTACATTTTCTACTCCAAACGCCCCACCAAATGGAAAAGCACCTTCCAACGCCACCTCCCAGTCACTAAATCTAGCAAAATTCCTTACAGATTCAAACTATTTACTACTCCTTCCCCAATTTTTCCCAGTGAAATTGACATCTCCATTTTCAAAACTGGTAATATCCTCATACAAGCCTCCGAACACCACCTCTCCATCTTCGAGCATCATTTCAGCACCCTGTCCCCCCAGTTATCCATACCTACACCTCTCCCCACACCTTCCCAACCCCAAGACCCTCCCTTGTTCTCCCCTGCCTCCCCGACGCTAACCCTTCTTCCCCTAGACATCTCAAATCTTAATGATATATCCCATTCTACAACATCCAATCTATCACCCTCTCTTGAATCCCCCCCCATAACATCTCTAATTCACACACCATCTCCCAAACTACCATGCCCCCCAATGACCGATACCTTCTGACCGCTAACCCCACCGGCCTCAAACCCCTCGCCTTCCCCCAAGCTGCCCTCCTAGCTCGCACTACTATACCCCCTCCTGCCCCTACTCCTCCCTCTATGAAGTACACTCCAACCCCTAACTCTGATGTTGCTTCTCCCCACACCCCTTACAACCGCTCTTCTTCTCATACCCTATCTCCTGCCTCTATAATTGTCCCATCCTTCTCCACGCCTCTCCCTCCATCTCACTGCCTGAATACTCCTCTCTCCCCCACCCCCAGGCCTCCCCACTCCCACAGCTTCAGCATTCCTCTCGCACCACCCCAGGCCTCTCACCCTCTCCGAATACCTGACCTCCTCCCCCGGCCAACTCAGAACCTACCTTCTCCCCCCCCCTCTGCCCCAACGGCATCCCACCTCACTCTTTTAACTCAGACACTTTGCAACATTGACTGCAATATTTCTACCTTGGTAACCAAACTCTCCCAACCCTAGAACCCACCCCTTTTGGTCCACTTCTCCATGCTCTGGCCTTCAAAAGCTCCCTAATCCCAAACATTGGAAAACCATGCCACTACACAACCGTACACACAGACCTTTTCGCACCTTGAGCGACTACTCCGATTCTGACCTCTCCGACCTCTGCAACTCCTACCTACAAAAGACCTCACTTACGGATCCTTCCCTTCCTCACTCCAACATCCCTGTTATTATGGGGACTAGCCGAATCCAATCTTCTCCCTGATGCCCCAGACCCCCCCCCCTCAACTTACCGCCAAACACAACCCTAAACCGCTGGCCTGCATGCTTGTGAACTGGCATTCAGCTGTTCGACATGCGACCGAAATATTTGAAACCATCCTTACCGAAGAAATAGACGTCGCCTTCCTCACGGAAACCTGGCTCAAAGATCACTCCACACCCATCCTCAACTTACTCTCTCTCCCCCTCCCCCCCCCGGTTACTGTATCATCAGAAAAGACAGACCTGAGAGGATGGGGGTGGATTAGCAATAAACTTTAAAAATGAACTCCAGCTCTCTCTAGTCAAGAACACAGACTACGCAACCTTCGAATACGTTGGAGCTGAACTTAAGATTCAAGGCTCTCCCCCAATAAGACTACACAATATCTACTTCCCACCTGGAGATCCTCTTCCCTTCGCTGAGGAACTATCTGACCTTCTTACTCAATCGTTACTTTCTAACTCTAAAAATCTCTTCCTAGGAGATTTCAACCTTTACTGGAACGAGCCAGAGGACCCCACAGTCAACCATCTCACTAATCTAGAGATTAGCGACCTCAAACAACTTTGCCATTCCCCAACCCACTCTAAAGAGGCAATTCTTGACGCCATCATTGCAAACGACTTGGCATCCCTATCCAACATCATCCCTATCGACTGGTCTGACCACCACCTCATACTGTTCACGATCTCCCCCTCAGCTCGGCCCTCCCCATCTAAAAACAACAAAGCCACGAAATGGACCAGAAATCTTAATCTTATACCCCCTGGTGTACTGGAGTCCAAACTCCAAGCTCATCTTCGTTGCACCCCTCCCTCTCTTAATGCCAATGAGCTCACGGAGCATTTTAATAAAATTTTCTCCGAGGTTTTAGATCAACTTGCCCCCCCAAACTTAAAACTCAAAAAAATATCCCTTCCAAATATTAGTTTAACTCAGATCTCAACAATGAAAGACGCGCACTTAGACTGGCTGAAAGAACATGAAGACAACACCCTTCTCCCTCCCATCTCGCCCTCCTTAGAACCGCTAGATCTACTTACAAGAAACACATTTTCTATGAAAAGGCATCCTTCTTTCGTTCACAACTCGCCCGTGCCAAAAATAGACCCAGAGAACTGTTCAACATTGTTAGAAACCAAACCTCCCCTGCCCCCCTCAACTTGACGGCCTCCACTAACAAATGTGAAGAAATTGCTAACTTCTTCTCCGAAAAAATTGCAAAAATAGATCAATCCTTCCTTTTAACTCCGATCCCTCGTACCTTTGATGCCACTTCAATACCACCCACCCCTCTGAATCTACCCCCTGCTTCCTCCCCGCCCCTACATTCCACAACCTCTCCTGAAACCTACCTCACCAACCCACAGCTTAAAAATAATGCCTCCTGGCAGAATTTCCACTCTGTTTCCGAACTTGAAGTCTTTAACATCTTGTCCAAATTAAAACCATCCTCTCACACAAAAGACCCTCTCCTGTCTAACCTTGTCCAAGATCTAAAGCACGTTATTGTCCCTTATTGGACCTTTATCATCCACTCCTCCCTTTCCTCGGTGTGCGTCCCTGTCTCCCTCCAACTCGGACAATTCACGCCCATTCCTAAAAACCCCAAGGCTGACCCTAAAGACCCTAACAACCTCCACCCTATCTCCAACCTCCCCCTTCTTTCCAAAGCCCTTGAAAAATGTGCCCTACTTCAATTGGATAAACACATTGACACAACCTACTCAACCCCCTACAATCCGGCTCCGTAAAGGCTGCAGCACTGAAACTGCATTGCTAAATATAGTTGATGACAACCACCACGCCCTGGATAATGGCGAGACCTGCCTACTCATTCTCCTCGACCTCACTTCTGCAGTTGATACAATTAACCATTCAACCTTACTTAACGCACTCACATTTCGTTTTGGCATAAAGGGCCCTGTCCTCAACCGGTTCGCCTCCTACTTTCGGCACAGAACCCAGCAAATCAAAATTCAAAACTACCTCTCTAACCCCACACCTGTCTTCCTCGGTGTCCCCCAAGGATCTGTCCTCTCACCCGCTCCCTTCACCCTCTTTATGGAACCCCTTACCCTCATACTTAAACAAGCCGGAATTAACTACCACCTGTATGCTGATGACACTCAACTGTACTATAAAATTAAATCCCACTCTGATGTCCTGCACCTTAACACTGCCCTGACTAAGATCCAATCCTGGTTTTTCTCCAATCATCTCAAACTCAATTCTAATAAAACTGAAATCATTTTTTTCTCCCCTAAAAACAACCCACTCCCCATCCAAACATGGATCGCTGACCTTAATGCCCTAAACTGTTCACTCTCCCTATCCGAATCAGTAAAATCTCTTGGCATCACCATCGACAGTAAGCTAACGCTCAATTCCCATATAAAAAATTCAGCTAAGGGAGCACTCTTCACGCTCAGATATCTAAAAAAAAAATCAAACCTTTCATTCCAGCTGAAGATTTCAAATTGGTTGTCCAATCTCTAGTCCTCTCGAAAATTGACTATTGTAACGCTATCTTCTCCGGAACTCCTAAAACTCACCTTGCCCCCTTCAAATCTGTTCTCAACCTAGCGGCCAGGCTAACAACTGACTGCAAAAGTTTTGACCACATCTCCCCTGCCCTTAAGGCCCTTAAATGGCTTCCTATCGAAGGCAGATCCTCTTATAAAATAGCCTGCATTACGCACAAAGCCCTTCATGAAAATACCCGCTCTACCTCTCAAACTGAATAAAGCGGGCTGCGCCCGATCGATGAGAAGCACCAACACTCTCCTCCTGATCCCCCTCTCAAGCCTCTCAATCTCGCTCCTTCTCTGGTAAGGCCCCCAGCATCTGGAATGCCCTCCCTAAAGATCTACAACGTAACCCTTTTTACGTCAGTTTAAAAAAAAGACCTTAAAATGCATCTGCTCAACAAATATTCCTTCTCTTACACTACTTGCTATACTCTCCCTTCCTCTTGAAACCCCTCCCTTTCCCCCTCTTCCTCCCTTTTTTGTCGACCTCTCCTACCCATCCCCTTCCTACCCCTCTCCACCTTTTCTTCCTCCCCTCCCCCATCCTAACATTTCCCCACCCCCCTTCTCACTCGCCTAACCCCTCCCGCTATATGCAGACTACTGAGCTTACCTCCTTTATACTGTATAATAATTTGTAATTACATTATTCACGTGTTGTTTGTAAATAGCTCCTTCTTTGCATTTTTATCAATTCAAGTTATATTACTCAGTGTGTTCTCTAAGTCCACCCTGTCTGAAGGCTGCATTTGAAACAATTTTTTTGTATTCCTGTACTATCGTCATACTAATGTAAAGCGCTCTGATACCCCTGGGTGGAGCCAGCACTGTATAAAACCTTTTTAAATAAATAAAAGCTATTTTGTTCCAACTAAAGAGCCGCAACTGTATATTATGAATGTGTCATGGTTCAGTAATCCCAGGTCATTGAGGAGTTATGACTAACTTGGATTTGGCTTGCAATCATTTTGGTGCCATACGTTTCATTCTGATGTTCAAGAATACATTCTAGTGAGTCCAGTTTGTGCTAAACATAAAGCCCCACATTTGTACGAATTTTGAATATTTACCACCATTACCTGTGGCTCCTAATCCATAGCGTACAATTTCTGTAGATTCCATAACGCCTTCCATCTGCATACTATGTGATGTGGTTACCTTATCAAAGGCTGATTTTTTCTCAATTCACAAAGTACCTGCAGCAGAAAAAGTGATTTAGTGTCTTGATTGCTATTTTTCAACTTCATGGACTACCTCGTACAGTATTTCAGACAGATACTCAGTCTCTTTTAAGGTTTTAGATAGTTTTGTACAAGGCATTGGGAATTGAAAAATCCATTTCTCCTGGTTATCATCTCCAATTAAAAGGGGAAAGATAATGACATGAGCAAAGCTTGGAGGAATATCTGTGGTGTAACTGTGATGCTACTTAAGCTATTTGGACCTCTTTTTTTGCCAGCTACAGAGTTGTCTTATAATAATGCTATTCCTAATATAATCAAGGTTTCACCTTTTTGTGTATACAGGGATTTCATCCAAGAGTTTTGCAGTCTAACACCTTATCTCAATAAATCTGTACTGTTGTCAGTACAAGATTTTTTAGGATATGCACCCAGAGGGCACCTTAGAGGTGCACCATGACAAACCTACCACTATCTAGTGTGCTGACTGACTGAGACCAACCAGCCTGCCATCACAGACACGTTTCTGTCCCCCTGCAGGTAAGAGCTCATTCTATGAGGCCAGAAACAATGCCTGCTCCGGAGGAAGGTATTTACACCCACAGCAGGATGGCTAGTGATTTATCATATCAGGGCCAGGGGCTTCATAGCCCCAGCTGCCTTTATTATGCAACCCCAGCTTCCACGAGAACTGGGAAATGCCACCCTCTGCTCTGAGGCTCATTTGGCACAAGAACAGATAGGAAATTAGCTATGCAAGTAGACGCGTTGCACTGATGGGCAAATCACACCCCTAAGGTGGGCTGCCTGATGTGCTCCACGAAAGAAGGACTCCACCATCTTGTCTTTGGTGGAATTAGGAATTCTGGGACAGGGTTATGCCCACTTCCCACAGGAAGTCAATCAATCAGTCAGGGAATTGTAAGCACGCTACTCACCCGTGTGGGTCTCAAAGCGCTGAGGGGGGAGGGGGGTCCGCAGATCTGTTTAGCCGAAGAGCCAGGTCTTGAGGGTCTTCCTAAAGGTGTTCAGGGAGGGGGGGGGAGTGTCTGATGTCTGCCGGTTGCTCGTTCCAGGTCTTGGCTGCAATGTGAGAGAAGGATCTTCCGCCTGCTAGGACTCTGTGGATGCACGGGGTTTCGGCCAGTGCGAGGTTGGAAGATCGTAGGTTTCTTTTGGATACGTGGAAGTTGATTCTGTCGTTGAGGTATTTGGGTCTGTTGTTGTGTAGGCATTTGTAGGCGTGAGTGATGATTTTGAAAGTGACTCTTTTCTCCACGGGGAGCCAGTGGAGACTTCGTAGGTGTTGACTGATGTGTTCGTGTCGGGGGGATGCCGAGGTCAAGTCTGGCGGCGGTGTTCTGTATTGTCTGGAGTTTGCGGAGTAGGGACTTGTTAATGCCGGAGTAGAGTGCGTTTCCATAGTCCAGTCTGCTGGTGATGAGTGCGTGGGTGACTGTCTTCCTTGACTCAGAGGGGATCCACTTGAAGGTCTTGCGGAGGATGCTTAGGGTGTTGAAGCAGCTGGAGGTGACGGCGTTGACCTGTCGGTTCATGGTGAGTGATGAGTCGAGTACGACGCCAAGGTTCTTGGTCTAAAACGGTAGGGGGGCTTCTGAGGGCGGTCGGCCACCAGGTGCTGTCCCATGCATAAGGGGTGGTACTGAGGACTTCTGTTTTCTCGGCGTTGAGCTTTAGGCAGCTGTTGGTCATCCATTCCAGACTGTGACATCTTGCATTCCTTTCTGGAAGTTGAGTTTAGCAGTGGTGGGGCCTTTGGTAAGGGAGGGGATGAGCTGGGTGTCGTCGGCGTAGGATACGATGTTGAGGCCGTGTTGTCGGATGATGGCTGCTTGGGGGCCATGTAGATGTTAAAGAGGGTGGGGCTCAGGGATGAACCCTGTGGGACTCCGCAGGTGATTTTTGTGGGATCCGAGAGGAAGGCTGGGAGTCTGATCCTTTGGCTTCTTCCGGTGAGGAATGATCGTATCCAGTCCAGGGCTGTTCCTTGTATGCCTGCGTTGTGTAATCTGGCGACTAGTGTTCGGTGGGAGACAGTGTCCAAGGCCGCTGATAGGTCGAGTAGGATGAGGGCTGTGGAGTGGCCTTGGTCCAGGAGGGTGCGATGTCATCTGTGGTGGCGAGTAGGGTGGTCTCTGTGCTGTGGTTGCCTTGGAATCTGGATTGGGACAGGTCGAGGACGGTGTTCTCTTCAATGAATCGTATCAGTTTTCTGTTGACTGTTTTCTCTGCAACTTTGGCTGTGAAGGGGAGGAGCGAGATGGGCCGATAGTTCTTGAGGTCGGTGGGGTCAGCTGTGGGCTTCTCGAGTAGAGGTCTGACTTCTGCGCACTTCTAGTAGTCTGGGAAGGTGCCTGTTTTGAAGTTGGTGTTGATGGTGCGTTGTAGTTCGGGTGCGATGGCAGCTGCTGCTCTGCTCTGTGGTAGATGTGAGGGGGGGCAGGGGTCAGTGAGGGCCCCTGAGCAGATGCTTTTCATGGTCGAGGCAGTGTCTTCGGCCGTGATTGGTGTCCAGTTGGAGATGGTGGGCTGGCTGGTGTTTCTGGGGGCCGTCTGTGGTGCCTAGTGGATGGTCGATGAAGTTGTCGTAGAGGTTTTTGATCTTGAGGTGGAAATAGGTTCCTGTTGTGCCTTCCAAATCCGAGTCCTCAGGGCTGTGTCGATGCTCTATGGGGGCCCACCTCTGAATCGACCCAAGTCTGGCGCATGTAGAATACACAGACTCTTGGGGCAATTGAGCGGGGGAAGGAAAGGATGGGGACTGCGGGGAGGGAGACCTGTGTAGAGAAATAAAGAAACAATATAAATACCAAACAGCTGTGTCTTTCTTCTTACTTCCAATTCCCTTTTCCCCTACACTTAACCCCTCTACGTCTCCTTTCCTACCTGTAAAGAAAAGAAAGGTGGCTCGGAACACATTCACAGAGAAACCAAAGGTGGCACTGAAGGAGGCAAGCCAGGAGTAATCTGGACTGGGAACCAGGGGTCCCTACAACGCTTCTTCCTCCGCAATGCTTACGTGTTGGTTCCTGAGGAAATGTAGACAAGAGGAAAACAAAACTACTGCACAATAAAGCGCTCCACAATAGAACATATATCGGAGCACCCGTGCTGTGAGTATATTGCCGCACCTGGCGCTTTGTACATAAGGGAGCTCTGAGGTCAAAGCCACAGAACACAACAGTTGCGTGTTTACCAATCACACACTCCCTCTCTTCTTACTGAACAAAAGGTGATAATGAAGGAACGATAGCCCCTTTTTCCCTAAAGTAAATCCACAAATATGGAGGTGTGTTTTTTCCTCAGTTCAAAAGTCACTTCACACACCCACACTCACTGATATGAGACGTCACTCTGGAATGTACTGCTTTTCCCAAAGTACGAACGGCACTGCACACTTCACGCTCACCAACCAATGCGTATATGTGACTGCGTGTCTCTTCCCAAAGTACGAAAGGCACTGCACACTTCCACGCTCACCGACTCAATGTGAACCTTTAAATGCGCGTCTTTTCCAAAATGTGAACGGCTCAGCACACACCCACGCTCACTGGTTATATGCGTATATCCGGATGTGTGTCAAATCGCGGGCACTATACCCTCCCTGCATAAATGACCACGATTTGGCCTTTTTCCAACAGGGAGAATGTAACCCAAGCGCCTCTATGGGCGACAACTCTCCTCTGCATGTAACGGCTGTGGGAACGCGTTACTGCCAACAGAGGAGATCGCGGGACTTGAGTTATCCGTCACCGGACCAGAGCTATGAGCTGGCGGTTCCAAGAGTCTGCACTCCAGAACCCTCTTACCGCTACCGAAGAGAAGCCGGCGTTCCTATCTGCACGGGAACAGACCACGGGGAGGAATAATCGGCAACGCCGCCCGGGGCTCAGCCGCTTTGAATCCTGTTTCCGGCTCCGCCCCTGCGTTACGCCCGTCACGCCCCGCTAAGCATGCTGGGGAACGTAGTTCCTGGCCGGAAATACGCTATTACAGCTAGCGTTACAACCGGCCAGTGAATCGTGACAGTTCCAAGCTTGTCACAGAGGTCTTGGGATGGGGTGATGTATGTGGCTTCGCTGCGTGCGTTGGTGAATTCTTGAATGACACTGAAAAGTTCCTTGGAGTTGGTGGAGTTGGCCAGGATTCTGTTGTGGATGAAGTTCCTCTTGGTGGCTCTGATCTGGTTGTGGTCGTCCGTCATGGGGTCCTTGTAGGTGGTGTGGTTTTCGGTTGTCTTGGTGTTTCTCCAGTTCTTCTCCAGGCGTCTGCAGGTGCGACTGGCTTCTTGGAGAGTGGTGGTGAACCAGGCAGCTTTCCTGGGACGTTGTCTGTCGGTGTTAAGTAGCGGGCGAGCTCGTCTATGCAGTCGGAGATCCAGGTGTGGAGTTCTCTGGCTGCGTAGTTTGAGTCGGGTGCCCAGGTATGGTTGTCTCGGTTGAGGGTGGAGTTAAGTTGCTCGTCGGTAGCCTTGCTCCAGTTCCTTCGTGGTGTATGCGTGGGGCTGGTTTGGGTGCCTTGGGTTGGTTGATGGCGAAGTGTATGCAGTGGTGGTCGGTCCATGGCAGCTGCGTTGTGTGGCTGAATTGGATGCTGTTTCCTGCCGCGAAGATGGGGTCAAGGGTGTGTCCTGCTCTGTGGATCGGTGTGTTGATGAGTTGTTTAAGTCCGATGCTGGCGATGTTGTCACGAAGGATAGTGGAGTTGGGGTCATTGGGGTTTTCGAGGTGGAAGTTCAGGTCTCCAATGAGTATGTAGTTTGTTGAGGCGATGGCCTGGTGTGCGGTGAAGTCGGTGATGGTGGTGGCGAAGAGTGTTCGGGCCGGGGGGTCTGTAGACGAGGGTTCCTTGGAGTGTGGCTTTGGGGGTGGTCTAGATCTGGGAGTGCAAGTGTTCGACGGAAGGGAAGGTTTCGCTGGAGGTGGTGAGGCGAAGGGTGCACTTGTGGGCGATGGCGAGGCCCCCTCCTGGGTGGTTGGAGCGATCTTTCCTCTAGATCTTGTATCCGTCTGGAATGGCAGTGCTGGTGTCAGGGGCGGAGGATGCGTTGGTCCAGGTCTCTGTGAAGAAGGCGATGTCGGGCGAGAGAGAGTCGAGTAGGTCCCAGATTTCCATGACGTGTTTGTGTACGGAGCTTGCGTTGAGGAGGATGCATTTTAGGGTGTCACCGGTGCTAGCGCCGGTGATGTTGAAGGCCGGTGTGGCGGTGAGGGTCTGTCGGCAGTTGAGGCAGGAGAACTGGCCATGGGTAGTGTTCGGCGAGGCCTGTTGGCATTCTCTAAGTCTTCCAGGGTTCAGTGCGAGGAGGGTGGTGGTGTCGTAGCGATGGGTAGTGGAAGGTCCAGGGTTCCTGGCGCTGGCTGCGGTAGGGTCGCAGACGGGCGGAGACGGGCTTGCCTTCGACAAGCTTTCGGTGCGCCAGCGGCGCGACCGCGCAGCGTCCGCCATTAAGTAGGGGAGGTGGGAGAGAGGAGAGGCCGGGAGGCGGGAGCGGGGAAATTATGGCGTGAATTTCAGGTGTGAGGAGCCGCAGGGGCAGCAGCGGCGAAAGGAACAGGCAGGCACGAGAAAATAAAAACAGTGGTGGAATTAGAGCAAGACACAGATGGGCACAATAACAGTGGCACAACAGGGAAAAATTACTTAAGAAAAAAAAAACGGCTGAGAAAGTGGTCATATAGGGGGTGTAGTTAGTGCCCCTAAATTCAGTATTTAGGTGTCCCCTTGACACCAGGAACTCTGATTCAAATGATTACAAACAGAAGGACATAGGAAAGCCGAAGAACGCAAGAATTGTGGACTAGCTGAGGACCTGCTCTTATCCCAACAATTCCAAATACCTGACTCGTTCTGCAGCTGTGCATCCTCCCAAAGCTGTGGAGGACTGCGGTAACTTCGCCAACCAGCCAATATCTCCCTTTGAGGTGGAGGAGTCACTTGCCTTCAGTCACCGACCCCAATTTCTGGTACACCGACCTTCTGACCACCGGGTCTCCCAACGCAACAGCCACCCAAGAGAAGGTCACCATGCTCCAGGAGGTCATATCTATCTCCCAACGAAGTTTGGAGGCACCAGGACCCCACAGAGCAGCCCTGCACTTATTCCCGGTGTACCGGAGACCTTGCAGCAGCCCAGGCTTGTTCCTTGTCCAGCCCAGACACCAACACACCCAAGCCCAACCTATTGACATAGGCCATCCACATCAGAGAGGCTATTGTCGAGAGTGGCCCTTTTGCCCTGTTTTTTTCTCTTTCCAGGTCGACCTAAAAAGTGAGATCCTCCAACGCAAGTGACCTGCTGGATAAAACTCCTCTGCACCCGAGCCCCACAGCCAGAGTCTGAGCCTACCGATGGTGCACCCGAGTCACAGAGACCCTCAAAAACTGAGCCCCCCTTTGGATTCCGGTGGACTTGTCCTCAAGATCCCGTGCAGCATTTTTTCGGGCTACAGGTTTCGCCATAGACTTTTTTTTTTTTAAAGAATATTTCTTTATTGATATTGTGCACAACAGCATATTTGACAACGAAGAGGTTTCTCCATAGACTTCAGATGTAGCGTTCAAGGCTACCCTTGTGACAAGACCCTCTGCACCCAGACATACCAGGATATCTTCCAGCTGAGCCCAGAGAGTGGGGGAGTGCCTTCCTGTGCCCCAATGGTGACTGGACCAGTCCTAACAATATGCAAGCTCAAGCGACCCTGCCCAGAGTATGATTGTACGGCTGGGCCCCCATCATGTTGATCTGGTGACTGCCTTGGAGGCTATGTAGTGCAGAGGGGTCCAGGAAAGTTTTGTTTGTTCAGCTGGGGGTCCGACAACTCTTCAGATACCAGGGGCACTGTGTTGGTGAGGGGGTGAGCTTACTGTCAGAAGCCCCGGCGGCACAGTCATGGCTGGGGGCAATAAGTGAGCCTTAAGTGGGCATTCATGAAGGGCCCCACCAGAACCCCTTTACACTGTGGGCCCTGCTTGGACTTAGCACATCTAGCCCACAGTGCTGAGCCTTTGACACAGCCTGCAGAAGAAGTTGGCTCCTGGTTGGTAGTCCAACTCAGAGAATAACAGAACCGCCTGCACACATGGAACAGCATTGCGGAACATGCCTAATTTGCGGGACCGACTGAGTGGGTCAGTTCCAGAGGGACCCCACTGCGACAGGACCTTCCTCTCCCTTGCTATGGCGGCGTACAGATATAAGACCCCCTGCACTTCCTCCATCAAGGATATATTCCAGAAGGTTGACCCCGCCTTGCTTCCGCCTGGACAACTATCCAGCATCAGCTGAGAACCAAGAATGTGACCCCGATCTCCGGGCCCTTGCAACTAAAGAGGGCATCCAACTCCTGCTGGCAGAGTTTGGCAAGGACATCACATCGCTCCAGTAAAGCTTCACCAGTGCCATATCCGACATAGATCAATCCTTATGTCAAACGGACTCCCGCCTGACCACTGTGGAATGTCCAGTAGCTGACCACGCACTGTACAACATTGATCGTATGCCGCGTATTGATCATATGGCGCATATTGAAAAACTGAAACGCAACCAAGAATTGCTCCTGGACAAGATAGATGACCTTGAGAATCTCTCACTACACAGCAACGTGTGCATCAGGGGCATTGTCATGTCCGTCGCGCAGGCCAATGTTGGCTCTCTTCGCGCACCTCTGGCATCTCCAAAAGACCAGCCCATGCTTCTGGACAGAGATTTTTGGAGAAGTACGATTGGCAGATACGCTCCTGGGTTATCCCAGTATCTCATAGTTTTCTGTTTAGTCATCTCTTTCTTCCAACTTTTACCCAGTTTTGGAAAAAGTGGCTAATGCACTACAAAGCAAAATCTTACAATCATGTTTTTTGTTCTTTTTAGGAGACATTGCGGCTAGGAGAACATTTCTGGGAATGTCTGTTTGGGTACATTGGATCGCCACTGGTTGACCCCAGGCGTTCACATGACTAAGACAAAGCCTCCCTCCATTCACCCCTAAGCAAGGACTGCATTCATGCATGCCCTTATTCGATTGCAGATTGGTCAGATCCTGGCAGAATTCACATAGCAAGTGCTCTCAGGTACATGAGGCATGTGCAGCCAGATCCTGTTCTCCATTGAGCATGTTCATGCCCCACTGCACCTCCTAGCCAAGGGAGTAACCAGAAAATGTAAATACCCCTCACTTGACCCATACCTCCACACACACTGAGCACATGAGGCAAGCAAATCCGACCTTCCTTAGGATAGTTACTTTCACTCTTTAATCATATATCCATCCACCCATTTACACATACATCTTTTCACACATCCACCCATCAATATGGCCACATATCTATCTAGCCATACGTTCACCCATCATTCCTTTCACTTTTCTCCATCTGTCTATTCATCATCCTGCCACTCATTCATCCTGTAACCTATCAATCAATCCTTCTGCTCTTTTATCCATCCTCTAACCATCCCATCTATCAATCTTATTACCCTTCCATTCACTTTCTCTCCCTGATTTTCTTTTACCTTTCCTTCCTTCCATCCTTCCTCTCTGATTCCATTCTTACTTTCCTCCTACTAGTTACCAGTTTTGACTTTCATCATTACTTTTTCTTGATTACCCTTCTCTCATGCATGCTTTTTCTACTTGTCCCTCGGTTTACCCCCTTTTTTTAGTGATTTAATCTTTTTAAGGTTTCGCCTGCACAGTGCTTGTGCTGTGCTTTAGAAATCTGTTGTTTTTAATATAAACCTAAGAGACTTCCATCTCACCTCCTCTCTTTCCTGGATTCTCATTGGTTCCTGTGTGTGCCAATTACCTTTACTCCATTTCTATTGGCTGTAGCATATTTTCATGCATTACCAATGCTTGTTCCTCGTCTGCTTTTCTTATTAGTTTCCCGCTGCCGAAATACTGTTAACATCCGCTCTGAAACTATATTTTCATAAAGTTTTGCCTTTTTACTCTTGCATCATATTTATATAACAATTTATCACCTGTAGAGATTAAGTGATTTGCATTAAATCCAGCATTTTGTGCGGTGCCACAGAGATTTGAATCGGAATCCCCAGCTCTTGAGCTGCTCTGACCACTGTGCCAAAATCCTCTCCACTCTTGTGTTATCTGTCAGGGAGCTCTTTACTTCTCCCGGACAATGATTGATGAAAGCGGCTCTTTATTTATTACATAGCGAAACCATATTTATTTTTTGTCAACTTTATCTGTATTTATCTATATTTATTATGGGTTTTGTGCAAAAAGTAAAGATAAAACTGGTATATTTCCACATGTATTTAACCAAAAAATATGCAGTCATGCTTGAATGCCTGCAAGGTTTCAGATATATAAACACCTGCAAAAGATAAATCAACACACTTATATGAAAATATGCACATTTCAATATCAGCCTTGTGCATATCTACTGCTGTTTAAGCCTCTTTACAAAAATCCCTTTACTTTTTTTACCCCCCTTACCTATCAATGTACACATTTATTGGCCTGGCAGTCATGGCAAAGTGTATTTAGAATCACTCAAAAAGCACACAATTTCCGATTTTTATCCATATTTAAAAATAAAAACAGACAAGAAAATCAATGGTTTTCTGTCTGTATTTATCTGTAAAAATCAGTAAAAACTGAAAACAGGGAGCCTTAATTCTAAAGTATCAGAATCAAATTAATATAGACAGCAGAGCAGTTCATATCCGTCACACTAATACAGCAGTTCGAAACTGGCATGTTCAAGAGATTTTCCTTCAAACAAATGGAACCAGAGGTCCAATATGTGCCCACCACATTATCGGCAAGGATTTACTGTAAAGCAAGAACAAAATACTTTACCTAACCAGGTGTGGTAACCAGTCTATGAAACAATGTGATAAAGGTCTCCCCTATCTATAAATACAAACATGATTTGGCCACAGCATAACATGCCACAGCATAACATGCCACATTCTTATAGCCAACTATACTCAGTGCCTCCACCACACCATCTACCACCTTTAGCCCCAATGTCAGCAATAGAAAGCCCTTATCAACAATCTCATTGTCACCAATTCTCAACAATTCCTCCACCAACTCATCACCTTTTACACACACATCAATTACCATAACTGCCACCTCCACCAACCCCACCACTTCCATCTACTTCCACTTCCCACTCGTGCAACCCTTCATATTCATCCATGCCACTATTATTCTCATCAATGCCTCCACATCAGTGTAGTATCCTGGTTTGTTATGGTTCATGATGTGCCAGTGGAATGCTGCCTGAAGGATGCAAGATGGAATGTTGGGAGTGGGAACTCACAGTTGGAGAAGGGCTGAGCGACTGGCTGGCTGCTCCTGGTGGGGCTGAATACTACTGTACTTCTGATCTGTAACCAACTTGAATAAATCTACTTAAAACTACATTCTGGATGTGGACTTGATCACTACATTTTATTGGCGACGAGTTGAACCAACGAACCTGCATCTGCTACCTCTGAGACCTTCAACTTCATGTCTGGAGTACTTACTCTCAATCTAAAGCAACTCTTGTAACTACAGCTGCGGTTACTCAACTACTGGCAAATTTCAGCCCCACCAGTGACCTCTACGACGGTCGCCCTCTACGCTACAGTGCCAGCTCCTGTCTCAACTGCAGCTCAAGTCTCTGTTTGCTGACTCTACAGCGTCTGTTTAGATGCAGCCCAAGCCAGTTCCTACTGCGTTGTTTCAACTCCAGTTCAAATCACTACAAACGGTTCCTACTGCGATGTATCTCCAGTGAGGTATTTCAGTCCTAACCTGTTCTCTACAAGTGTCTCACAACTTCTATATCGCTTGGGTCAAGTCTTCATCAACTTCAAGATACCTAAATGATGCTGCGTAGAGTACCTACAAGTTTGAGTGTATGCCTGATAACTGCGTTAGATTAGACCTTCACTACAAATACGCTGCCCATATAAAACCATTACCGACTCCCTCTTCTCGTTTTTGGTGGTGGTTGGAGGAGTGGAGTCAGGTCACAAGACGTGTCGCGGCTGGAGCAAGGAGAGGTGAGACAATTTTTTGCCGATTTTTGTTTTTCGCGTTTGCCCTTGTTTTTCACTTGATTTTGAACATTGCCTGAGGGGCATTTTTGGTAAATTGGTAAATTTATTGTTGGTCTCTTCAGAGTCATTGACAGTTTAACAGTCTTGTTGCATTTCAAGTTTCAAGCGCGAGCATTTTCCAGCGTGCGCACTTACCTATCTTATGCTGCCTTCCACGGAATCTCTGTGACGTATTGCCTTCCTTGAAGGATGTTGGGGAGCACCTGCACGCTGGGAGCCACCCGGCGCAACGTGATCGACGTGCCGCCATTTTTATGACTGTCGATTTTCAGTTCATTTGCCTAGTGCTCTATTCCCAGCTTGCCAACCACAGTTTTCGTCAGTTGAGTTGCTTTAAATAAAGTTAATTGAAGATTTACTCTGTCAGCGGAGCCGTCGTGGGAGCAAGAATTTCACGCTCTTTGTCTTTTGCCTGCTCGTGGATTTTCCGGAGGATTTGAGCTCTATCCGGTGACAGTCTATTTATCTTTTTTTCGTTCCACGTTAGCATTTTAAGAAACTGCAACATGAAGTTATTTTTATTTTCTTATGGGCAGAGCATACTTGGAAGGTTTATGGGAACACAAGTGACTTGTAAATAACAACAGTGACTTGTTTTTATTGGAGGTGGCATTCTTTTCTCGAGTGCAGTTAATATTATTAAGAATTGTGAAATTTTGTTTTCTTACATTTTACTGCTCTGTGTTATGCTGCCATCTAGTGTCATTTTCTCACATTATGAGCTTGAAGCGCCATGGTCAATATATTACCATTCACTATTTGTATTCAATTTTGGAAGTCTTAAGGTATTTCATTTAAAGTCTTTCGTTCCATGTACAAATTACGCTGTTTAACCCTATTTTTTTTCAATGCACAATGTCTTTTAACCTATTTGTGAGGTGTGTCTTTTACCTCCTTACGAGGTACCTGTAGTCTTTGTTTTACTTACCTCACTACTACACAAAATTTCTTTCCTCACATCACGTGTGTTTTTGGTTGTTTTGCGTGTACTACTGTCCCACTTGCACATGTTCTTCTTATGACCTCTCCGCGAGGTGTGTTTTGGGTTATGTCTCAATTTTATGTACATATCAGTTGACTTCCAGTCAAGGTGCATCGCGCGGACGTTTGTCCTGCATTGTCTATGTACAATCTCTTGACCTCTCCGCGAGGTGTGTTTTGGGTTATGTCTCAATTTTATGTACATATCAGTTGACTTCCAGTCGAGGTGCGTCGCGCGGACGTTTGTCCTGCATTGTCTATGTACAATCTCTTGACCTCTCCGGAGGTGTGTTGTGGGGTCTTTCCCCATTATCCCGTGTATAACATGTTTACCTCCAGTTGAGGTGCGTCCGTTGGTGGACATCACATTATATGTTTTATGCCTTCACTGCAGTGCACGCTTTACCTTTCCTAAGGTGTTTAGTGTTGGTCATGTTTTGTTTTCAACAGTGCACGTATCCATACCTCCACTCGAGGTTGCCCATGCAGAAGCAAATGTCTTTACCCTTGGCGGGTGTTTGGTTTTAGTCGCCATAAGTGCATGGGTTATGTTACTCTGGGCTTGATTGTTCTGGTTTTGTTTTTCACGTTGTAGCCCAGTTGTATTTTCTGATTGTAATTTCTTTCTTCATGCCTTGACGGAGAAGAATGAGTATTTACATTACTTTTCTGCTCTGTCGTCTTGTTTCCTCCTGATGTGAGCTGCCTTATTGTATTTCTACCTGGCCAGTGGGTATGCAGAGGACAGTCATTAAGGGTTTCTCCTTCTATTCTTTGCCCTCTCATGCTTCTGTTCTGTCCCTATCGTTGGAAAGGAAGATGAGTTTGGTTTATGTTATTCTCTCTTCTCTTTTCATTATATTTTACCCCTACTCTCTCTGGTGCTTTTTGTTTTTCTCGTTCCTTTAGCCTGCGTCTAGCTTCTGCTCTCTTTCTCTCTTTTTATTCTCTTGTTATTCTAAATTTCTGTGTTCCTTTTGTTTTCTTGTTGGAACAAAGGAGGATATGTAGTATCCTGGTTTGTTATGGTTCATGATGTGCCAGTGGAATGCTGCCTGAATGATGCAAGATGGAATGTTGGGAGTAGGAACTCACAGTTGGAGAAGGGCTGAGCGCCTGGCTGGCTGCTCCTGGTGGGGGCTGAATACTACTGTACTTCTGATCTGTAACCAACTTGAATAAATCTACTTAAAACTACATTCTGGATGTGGACTTGATTACTACATTTTCAGAGTCCTCTATTCTCAGCAATGCTTTTACCACCTCCATCACCTCCTCCTGGTGATTTCACTTCATCTCCATGTTAGTCTTAATGGAGCCTTTCCTTAGAGAAGTATGAGTTAATTGCCACTCCCAATGAAATTGGTTTGTGTGATCTGCAGCTTTTTTCAACATCGTTATTCTTTCCCTCCTATTCAATATAATCACTTATAGGTCAAAAAATGAATGTATAATTTTTAAAGCGTGAACGCTGTATTTCCAGAATATTTGCCATCAGTTACTCATTTTTGGACATAGGCAATTAAAGATATTAGAGATGACCTGTAATAAATGTGTTTCAAAATATCCTTTTCCAACTGTTAGCCAATGCCATCCTCAGGTGTTGGATATGTAGCAGTTCAGTGAGTATTCAGTCATATAACCATGCCCCTGCACCCTGTTTCTAATTTTTAAAAAAAGTCCTCTTTATTTAGATATTGAAGGAGGATTCAGGCCATCGGCCCCCAGTTTTAGGACTGTTTAGATGCAGCTATTCTGCTATTTGGATGTCTGAATCAATTTCCTTTATAGAAGCTGCCAATCGAGTGGCCATACTTGTTACCTGATTGCAATATGCTCGTTGATGAGACAGGGCAACAGTGGAGCCCATCATTCTCTTCCTTTCCTTACAGGGTCAATTGAGGTTGCCCCAAACTCCACGACCCCTGTCCTGCACACATGCAGCTTGGAAGCTATCCTTGCGCATTAAAATAATACAATAAGAGCTAGGGAGAGATCATTGGGGCTCCCCGAATCCAAGTAGTGGAAACACAGGTCCAATCAAAACTGCCCCATGGGGTTTCCAGCAGTCCCTAGCAGTGCCTTCAGTGGGGTACTAGGAAGATCTGCTCCTTGGCTTGGATTTGTGCAGAAAATGTTCCTCCCTATTAGAAAATGTCTTTTTTAAATTCCTGCAACGTAATGAATCTTTTGTCAAGATGTAGCTGCTTTACATACAACTTACAAGTAGAACTGTTTTATTATTTTGTTTTATTCAACTGAAACTTTAGTTTACAAGGTACTTTAAAATTGTCTGAAGTTGGTTTCTTATCTTACTAAGCTGCATGAAAGTTTTCACGACAGTAGATTAGGTAACATCGAATATTGAAATGAGTACGAAAATGCCCATTTTAACTTGCATTACATTTTTGAAAATGTACCACGTAGATATGTTTGTACTCGAATATGTATTCATTCTGCAAACGTTTTGGTTCAGCTTTTATAGTTATTTATTATGTTCCTATATATTTTTTTTAATAAATGCACATCTTCAGCAACAAAAAAAGATGTCATTTCCATCAAAAGTATTTGTTTTTGAATCTTGGTAACGGGGGAACGAATGAGCGAAAGGAGAGAAAAGGGGTTACCAGCCGTTTCTTGAAGTCACATGTTCCAGGAAGTGAGGAGGAGCGAAACAGAGACAGAAAGACAGGGAATAAGCTGCCAGAGGCATAGCAGGAAAAGTGGACACTGTCCTTCTCTGGGAAAGATGGAAGAGAGAGTCCTTTTCTTTCTCTGCCCATGCACCTGTCCCCGGCCAAGTGCAGCCGAGACTTATCAATACGCCTTGGCTATTTCTGCCGTGCGGGGACGAATTTTTAAAATAAAAAAATAGGGGAACGGTTTCCAATAAATTAACAAGCATTGGCATAGCCAATAGGTCTCGCATTTGGGACCTTGTAAGTGTTTAGCCATACAACAGTTGCATAAGTAAATACTTATAAGGTCCCAAAAGCGAGACCTATTGGCTATGCAAAGCGGCCGCGAAAGTGAAAGTAATCGCGGTAAAACGCGACGCCCGCGCACATGCACTGTAGCTCTAGGCTGGCCTGGTAGCACTTTTTGGAGCCCTCTCAATAAGTCTCGCCAGACCAGCGCATGCGCTGGATCAGGCAAGACCTAAAAAAGTAGGGGCACACCGTGCCCTGCCGATCCCGCCCACTTCGACCACTGATACTACTAGGCATGGGTACTCACAGACATTTGCCCGGGGCTCACAAAGTACGGTTTATGGTGGGCCCGAGGGCCGCACTGATGCCAGCAGGGTGGCCGGAGAGGGTCTGGGTGGGTCATGGATAGCATAAGGAGGTTCAAAACCATGTTAAATAAATGGGCAAGCATTTATTTGCAGGTTAATAAATGCTTGCCCATTTATTTAACATCTTTTTGTAAGCATTAGTGCTAGCAAATAAACAGCGCTGATGCTGCTGTTCACCAAGGGGGCCGCTTGAGGCCCCCAGGCCGTACTTTGAGTCTCAGTATGCTAGAGCGTTATCACCCCTTTGGAGGATGTAAACCAGTGAAATCCCCATTTTATTTTAAATGAGGGATGCACCCTCCACTGTGAGCTTGGAGATTGAAACTGCTGCCAGACTCTTCTCAGGTTGTTTTGGAAAGAACATTCCCTTCCCCCACCACTGTTTGTTTCCTTAAAATGCAGCCAAGTGAAGCTCTGGCTGTTGCCCAGTTTTCCCTGAATCGTGGAGCAATTCTCAGTACCACCGCCGGAGAAATTGAAAAATAGAATGTCTCCCAGCAGAACTCGTCGGAGGATGGTTTTAACAGTGTCACTTGTGCACAGCAACTCAGTGCACATTTCTCAAGCAGGAAGGCGGGCTCGTGGAAGTCATTTCTGTGAATAGTTGAGGGGCCTCCGCGCTGGAATGCTGAGGAAGCGAGAGTTTAGGAATGTGGCTGAGCTCTGTGTAAGACCCCCCTCTTGGCGCCCTGCCCTTTGGAGCCTTCTCAGTTACCATGCTTGGGTTCAGGTTCTGCCTTTTATCCTTCAGCCTCCTCGTCTGTCTGTCTGCTATATACAGCAGTCAGGCCAGGTCAAGATAACAAGAAAGCGCCTGGTCTAAGATTCCAGGCGCACTACTGCTGAGAACTTTTCAAGGAATCCACGCTTCCGGGGCTGACTTTCTTGAACTTGCTGTCGAAAATATCAGATCGGTGCGGATGGACACTTTCATTCTTTCTAGCTCTGCAAACTCTCTCAAAGAGCGGCCTGTACTGCTCTGTAGCGGGGTTCGCAGAGTTCAAGGAATGGGGAAGACCTCTTACTGTTAGTAAATGTGTTTATTCAGCGTTTTAATGTCACCGCAATATTCTTGGTTGTGCTGCCTGGCTATTGTGCAGTTAGGTCTGCAGTCACAGTAGGCCACGCGGCACAAAATCTAAGGTAATGCACTAATTGAAAACAATGCATGCATGATTTATAAACTGAACTGTGCGGCTTTAAAGTGTAAACTGAAAACCGCAGGAGAACTCTGCTCTTTCCCAGGGAGCATTACCAACTTATTTACGGGGTAGGCGCGGTTTATGTTGAAGCGCTGCCCGGTTTCACCCCATTCCATTAGGACTGCAGCTTAGTACCCCCAGTGGCACCCCTCTGCCCCCCCTCCCACAGAGTAGGTTACCCAAATAACACACACACAGACTGTTGGGTTGGGTAACAAATGCTGCAGGTTTATTACATAATTCCAGAATATGTAATGGGTGGGTTATTTTACGGGCGATCCAAGGGCAGGCAACCAACTGGGTCGCCTGCCCGCCTGATGAGCCGGGCAGCGCGGGAGTGATACCCGCCGTTGCTGCCATCCATGTGATTCTTTCTACGATCACGTGCCGTTGGTAACTTCTACTCACGCCCCCCTCTCGGGGCGGAGCGTCGCTTAGCAAACCCTTGGTTGTTCAGGCCCACAACCGCCCGCAAGACTAGTGGGGCGCCGACACGGCTTCCGGGATCCTCCCATGAGGCTCCTCGGTTTTGGCTCAGGCACCCCCTATGGTGCCGCGCAGAGGTACCCTTTGTACCGGCCTGCTTCCAGATCGCCCTGTAACTCCGCCACAGCCCTGGAGGCGGCTCACCGTCGCAACCAGGGCCCCCCACCAACCCGCTATAGTCTTACCTGCAACCTCTCCTGTCTAGGGCTTCCTGCAACTAGCTGGAAGGGAACCATCCCTGCAGAAAGGAGAGTTTGAAATGTTGACACCTTATGACACTTTGACAGCGCTGGCGGGACTCAACCCTTGTCCTGTGAGATCCTTTACAACCTCAGGCACAAGACTTACCCGTGAGCTATAGCTCCTGGTGGTGTAGATGGCCCCATCTATGTCCCCAAGCCCTAGACGCTTTCCTGGGTCGGATAGGGTCTGCTGAATTAAAGGTCCCATTGGACCAGTGAAGATGTGCCAAGAACTATTCGCCCCCCTGCGGGAAAGTTACACCTCTTCACAATTCTGGGCGGGAGGAAGCCGGCACCCAGGCTCGCAAAGCCCCATCAATTTGATGACCTCACCTAGCAGCCGCCCTCCGCACCGGGTGTGCCTGAACCTGCGTGCCCAGCTCTGGGACAGCAGCCCACTCGCTGGGTGACCACCCGCCTGCCTGCTTGGCTATTGTGGCAAGAAGGGATTTACGTAACCTTTGGACAGTCCCCTCTGAATGCTAAACCTGGTGCATAGGAGTGCTCCTAGCTGACAGCGCGTGACCATGGGCAAGGGGCGACTCTTGCCCCTGCCCACCATCCCTTATTTCTCATGGGAATTATGCCCCTACAGATCCCTCAGTGATGAAACGCCCTAGGCATACCAGCTTCGGGAATCTGTCTGGTTTGAGCAGTGCGCGCTGTCTGTATGGCTCAGGCCTTGAGGATTGACTAAGTCATACTTCGCCCCTCCCATCATGCTCCCCGGTAGGAGGGTGGCAGGGGGGTGCCCCCCCGCCAACCCAGAGCATCACCTGCGGTGCCAAATTCCTGCTCCGTTGAAGTAGAGTTTTGGTGGCACCCTGGTCGTGCCAAATGTTCTATTGACATAATGTCCCCTTGTGTTTGGCCCGCTGACACCCCCGTTATTGGGACGGCAGCACCAAATGTTGGCTGGCCGCATCCCCTAAGCGGGGTAAAAGTGCCGTGAACCAGGTTCCCAGTTTCCTGCAGCTGCAGAACGCGACCGGTGACTCCGCTAGGGGATACCACCAACCGCAATGGTCCTCCGGACATTAAGGAATGCCATATTCTTACCTGGGCCTATCCCTAACTGATGGTGATTTCACACAGCTGTAAGGCCCGAGGCGCGCCTATGAAACCTATTTACTTGTTTCTTGCTACTCGGCCCCCTTCTGGGGGGTCCTCAGGGTTTGGGCAACACGCGTGCTCCCAGGGCACGGTGCTGCTGGAGAGCAGATGTCTGTTACCCACTCGCTGATACTTTATCTGTTGCTAAATGTGGCGAGGTGGGCGACAAAGAGGTCGCCAGGAGGGTGGGGGAAGGCTAAATAGCCTCCCCTGCCCACAGGGGCCAGGAAGTGACACGCTTGCGCGTCACTTCCGGCCGGCACGAGGAGGGGGGCTCCGGTCGGCGTCCCCGCCAACTCCCTATGGGTCGGGATGGGGAGGGGTGACCGGTGCCCCGGGGGCACTAGGGCGCCAACCGCTGAGTGGCCCCCTGCGGGGGCCGCAGTCAGCGGCATAACATTGGCCCACATTTCAAACATGCCTAGCTGTGGTCCAATGATAGCTTGATGTGTAAGAGCAGGTTTCAGAGAAGGATGATGTTGCCTTGTATTTCAGAGTGTGTGTTTGAGTAATTTATGTGTTTGTTGACTTTTTCCAAGTCATACTTTGATGTTGTGATCTCTGGTTCAGGTATGGTTCTTGATTGCAGGCGCGGTGCGTCCATTGGGGCGTGGGGGCGTAGCCCCCCCGCCCGCGCCCGTGCCCGCAGCTCCCTCCTCTGTGAATGTCCGCAGCTCCCGAGTCCCTCCTCTGTGAATGTCAGTCAGCATGACGTCGGACCGTGGGCGGTCCGGCGTCATGTTGACTGACATCATTGTCAGACGCCTTTGGGAAAGGCAGCACAAGTGCGCATGAGTGGGCATGGAGCTTAATTTTTTACTCCGTGCCCAGTCATGCGTACTTGTGTTTTTGCTGCCTTGCGCATGCCCATTAGGAGCCCCTCGGTCTCCTAATGGGCAGGCGGCGGGCGAGGAGTAGGCTGTGCCGTCAGCCAATCCTGGTGCTGCAGCAGCGCCAGGATTGGCTGAGGGCCGGGTTGCCAGTCACTTGCGTCACGTGGACGTGGTGTTCCGGACCGTTTGAAGGGGCAGAGGCGCGCCAACGCGGGCCAGCCGGCCAGGACATGAAGAAAAGCGAGAAATGTAAGAATTGGCTGCACCGTTTACATGCACCTCATGGACATTGTTGAGGAATGGATCTGTATCCTTGATGCAACCTGGACTCGATGTTGATGGCAGACTGCGCGGCGCCGCCAGTGTCTGGTTGGCATGGAGATAAGTAATGCCTGTAAACCAGCGGAAACCTCCCTCCCTGTCTGTTTGTTTAGTGCTATATGTGGCTCATATTAAAGTGTCTCTAATGCTCCACCCAGCCCTGCATGTATTCCTTGCTTACAGATTGTTTGCAGAGCACGCTGAAGGAGTAATCCTGGAAATAAGAATATTACCACACACTGTGCTTATATAAATAATCAAGGATTTTGCAATAGGGCTGGTAGTTTTTTGTATTTACGTAATCAAGCACTGAACGTTTACGAATGCTTTGGGAGTAAGCACTTCCGATCGGGCACAGGCTGGGAGATATGCAAAACCCACTAAATATTTATGTAAACAGTTATTGTGGTGTCCTCACTTTCATAAACCTGCACTGGGTAATGCTCTATCTTAAGTTTCAAAATAGTTGATTAAAATACTTCGCTCTTTAAGGTGTCCGTTTTATATATACTTTTTTTTGTACTGTGAACCCTTTGCTGGAGTCAGCCGCTCTGGCCGCTGCAATGACTCGCAAGTTGTGTTACATGCGTGTCTGACGAGATCATTCCTCGTAGTATTACAGAATGCCTCAGACTGCGCAGGTAAAATGTCTCCTTGTATTGGTCTGCACAGATTTTTCATAGGTTTGAATGTTCTCTCTTTAATTTGTTTTCATTAGTGACTTGTTCTCAGTCTTTCTTCTGACTTGACTCGTCACGCTGCTAAAATGTGGTGTTTCGTTCTCTGTTTTGATTCATAATTGTCAGCTGTATTGCTTCAGATTTCCCTGTTATCTTATGTGGGCAGTTGCTTTTAATCGGCACTTCGCAGTCCCGTTAGGTGGTGACAGAAAGACACTTACAGAGAAAAGGGAAGGTGTTCTGAAAACCATTCCCAGGGGGCAGTGGTGACTCATCTTCAGCACTTATCCCTGTAGTGTCGAAGCACCGGTAGGAGGTGGGTGAGGGCGTCTGGGCTTTGATTGACATTTCATCGTCACTGCCAAAGAACATATTTCCACCTGCTAACAGAGCTGGGCCAAACTTTTGTGAAATTAGATTTTGAATTGGAAGTTGCTAGTGAGGAGCCAGAAGGGCTGGGGCAGTGTTAAGATTGTGTCCTATAAAGCTGATTGGGTTTTATGTCAGAACACCAGGAAAGAAATCAATTTATCAGCCTTTTGGCTTCCTGGCATGTTCAGCACAGCACGGGGTGAGGCCCTGTGTTTTGGAAGTGGTCTGAAATTTGTCCTGGCATACAGGGATAGTGTTGGTATCATATAACTGGGAACATCACCCAAGCCCACCTGTCCCTGGCATTGATTTCCTTGTTGCAACAGGAGCAGCCTGTAGAGAACTGCAAAGAATATTCTGTGAAATTAGTCTTGTTTATGGGGGATGTATAGGTGATCATGCCGTTTTGGGCTTGCTGTCGCAAATATATTACTAAAGGATGGTGTGCAAATATATTACTTAAAGGATGGTGCAGTAGCACACTGCCATTCACGTAATGCACATTTTCACTGTAGTGGACATTACATTTTAACAATCATGCACTTCTACTAATAATATTATAAAGCAATGATTTGCCCTAAAACTCTCCAGAACCTCCCTTATGATAGTCAGGCTACCTCGCTTAGCTGGCAACATAACACTCATCCACGACTTTTACACCCTTCCACTTTCAAATGTCACCAGCCGCCACTGCTTGATTTACTGTTACAAGTAAAGGTTGCGTGCCGCAGGGGGCAAGAAGACCTGATGTTTGGGGGGAAGGGCCAACCGAAGTCACCCAAAGGAGGTGGGGCTAAGACCGCAAACAATGGGGTGGAGCTATCCCTTAAGCCAATAGATGAAAATAGAGTGATACGTTGTGCATTTTAAGCAGGTTAAACCCAGTGTCATTACAAAAACATGTTTTAGTTTTGACAATGTCTATAGGATACCAACAGATCTTTTAAAAGGGGAATTAATGATTTGGCAAGTAAAAATCAGCTTCTGCAGATTTCAATACAAAGCACTATAGAACCAGTTTTCTCAAAGTTATTTCAAGACCACCTTTTTGCCAGTTCTTGCAGCAGAGCAATTCGGGCCAGGTAGATGGTGATCTCTAAATAAAGTAGACAGTCCTCTGCCTGAGCGGCGGAGGCCTTTGGCTTATCACCCCAGGCAGATCTGTTGACCGTGCACCAGGCTCTAATCATCCCCCTTTGCATGGTCTTCAGGGTTATAGCAGGCAGGCCATTTATCATATCAGGCGAGTCTGGTGCTCTCAATATCTATGAATGATCATTATCTATCTGGTTATCATCTAAGATGTTATCATGGTGCAAGAGCTAAAACCGAGCTGGTGACTGCAGGAAAATGGACAGAACAGATAGATCCACCACTCTCCACACACATCCACAACCACAAGACAGAGGTGGACATTGATTAGAAGCTGCCAAGTTGCATCAGGTAGAAAAATGGATGAACTAGATGCACTTGGTGATCGCAAAATGAGACTAATATATTGTAGGATACATACCGGTTTGGGGATCATCGTGATAGAAGCTCAAAGACAGATTTGAGACCAGGAGCATGGTTCCAAGTTATGTAGAGTTTGGGTGATAATTAGTGCACATGGTAATTGCTACCATTCTGGAATGGGTTAATTTAAGGGAAACATAATTTACTTATTTGGAGTTTCCCACCTCAAAATGAAGCTTAACATGGAATCGGTGTTAACCACACCAATTACTGCATGTTTTGCATTTATATCTTAGTGTTTATCTTTATAGATATCCTCAGGCTTTTTCTGGTGAAAATTGCAGGCCGGGCCCGGTGGATTAGTAGGTCATAGGTTCAAATTCTGGCAGGTCCCCTCAGCCTTTTAGCCTTCTGAGGTCGATAACTTGGGTACCATTGAGTTGGCTAACAGTAAACATCTGTTATTCAGCGCCAAGATACCCTTCTGGGTGTACATGCGCTTTACAAATACACGTTATGTCAATGTGGTAATTGTTGCACAACGCAGAATTCCTATCTATGTGCAAACATCCATTAGTGACAGTATTGGAATTTAAAACACAGTTTTGGATCAGGGTCTAAGTAAGGTATGTAGATTCATAGCAGGCAGGCATAGGTTATGTCAATAAAGATTTGTCCATTGATGTATTGCCATTATTATGGACCTGTAGGGCTTGAGCATGTTTTATTGTTTCGGTGTTGTATTTATACCGTAATTCATACTCTTAATGAGGTAACAAAGAGCATTTGCTGAGAGGTACTCTGTGGAGCGACATAGATGGGACCGTGCATGTTTGTTGTGTGGCCTATAACGGATGTTTTTTGATTTCATGTGACAGGACCAGAGTTATGCTCTTAATATGTTTTGTTGCTATGACTCTGCATGAACTTGAAGAATTCCACAATGCACATCTCCCTACCGGTGCCCTTGTCTTTTTATGGGTTCAATGCAAGTAGGTTGATTAGACCGAGAAATCACGACGCCATGAGAAGCAATGAAAAACCAAACAGAGCCTCCTCTACAAGTAAATACCTTTGGGTTGACCTCAGTGGTTGAAGTGGAGTGTCTAGTAGGAATGACATCCTCAAACTTTTATTTTTATTTTTTTTTACTTTACAAAGAAACCCATAACGGATAATAAAGACATGCTGGTCCCTCTGGCTGAAAGAGAAGAGAGGGAGACTCCTGTTCTGAAGAGCCACGTTAGGGGCAGACAGCAAAGGAAGAAACGAGCATTCTTGCCAGGTTGCCTGCTAGCTGAAATAAATGTAAATGTGCACAATTGGTTAACAAGCAAATCTAAAGGCTGATTGGGAGCTAGTATATTCCTTTAATTCATGGTGTCATTGGAGTCTTCACGTTGGCAAAGGTTTATCCTTTTTAAGACAATGTGAGGATGTTATTAGCTGTGATCTGGAGTTTGTCCTAATAATGGAAACTAATAAAGTTTTGCATTGGGTACAGCCTGGTTGCACATTATTACAAATATATATTTTTAACACACTTATTTTATCTTAAATGCTAAAGGCCTGATGCACAAAATTTCAGTTTACAAAAAGCGGTCGCAAATTTCGCACTGACGTTTTGTGAACTGCAAAGGATTTTGTGAACTTACCTATGTACTAGTAAGTTGCATCACAAAATACCAAATCATAGTAGGTCACAATCAGACCTACCTCATCAATATTCATTAGGTAGCTTTTACATTGTGAAGCGACTCACTCTGAATTGATGCCACCACAGGGATGGTGCCCCGCTAGAGTTCCATGTCTATCATCACACTTAAAGGAAATAGGGCTGCAATTATAAAGAAAGGTTTTTTGTTTATTTTATTTTAAAAATTGTTTAAGAGTTGTCAAGGGTCCCTTGGATCACTGCCTACTCCCCAACAAAATTTGTTGTTTCCATTCACATTTTTGAATGCGTTACCACTCCAACCCAGGAGTCAGTAACTTTTTCAATGGTCGCAAAACATTGATACATACAATAAGGAAACGCTATTTAGAAGGAACACCCTAAATGCACCACTTCCAAATAAATCATTATGCCTTTCTAAACAGTTACACAATTATAATATACATTTAAAAAAATCAATATATATATATATATATATATATATATATATATATATATATATATATATATATATATATATATATATATATATATATATATATATATATATTACCTACTGGTGGTCGCCAGTAGGTAGTTATAGTTAGGACCCAGTTTCCAATAACTTTGGCGCAGTTTGACGAATCTTCACTGAATTTTCAAAACTAGTGGGGCGCTACAGTCAGCTCCTATCTTGAAAGTTTCGGGGTGATTCGTCAAGCGGGGGCCAAGAATAAAGGGGAGTCCCAAAACGCGTTTTCCCCATGTTATTTGCCATAGGAAACTTTAGACAAAGCTACAGCCCGAACTGCTGAACGGAACTACACCAAATTTGGCAAAAAGGTAGGTCTTGGTTTAGAAAGATCCCTTTTTGTTAAATGGTGTAAATCCGTTCAGTAGTTGCTGAGAAATTAGAAAAAGAAAAAGTTTCGATATCTGGGGCAGCGGTGGGTTCGCGAACCCTCCCGAGCACGAGCTTCACTGTGATTGGCTGCCAACACTCCAAACCAGGTTCTACCGAGTCATACGAAAATAGTAAAACAAAGATAAAAAACAAGAAAAGGGGGCAGGGTAGAAACACCCTGACCCCCTAGGCCTGCTCAGGGGGTCCCACAAGGCCCCCCAGGGCCCAAAAAAGCATTTGTAATTGCGGCGTAATTCGCATTGAGGTCACTAATCCCGCCAAAATGTTTTAAATAAGAAGCGCGGGTTCCCGCACTTCATTTTAATGAGGCCCCTGGGTGGGCCAGGTCCCATTGCCCAAGCAATAATAGCGGGGGCCCGTGGGGGCCCCCGCAGCCCCAGGGGCAGCCACTTCTCCGGGGCATTGTTAATTGGATGCGGGGGGCTTGTGGTCCCCCGCAGCCCTGTGGACCACCATCTCCCCGGAGCTTCTTATAAATAATGAGGGGGGGCCTCACAGGCCCCCCCAAGCCCCGGGGATCACCATCTCCCCTGGGCTTCTTTGAATAACGAGGGGGGGGGGGCTCACGGGCCCTCCCAAGCCCCGGGGGCCACCACCTCCCCGCGGCTCTGAAACTGGAGGAAGGGGGGCTACATGCCCCCCTCCAGGAGCCCTCGATGGCCCTGGGGACCGCTATATGATGGCCAGGCAAACAGGAAAGTACAGGGTGTTAGAAAGAAGTTGAAAAAGGAATGACGAAATATGTACAGATAACAGTGAAAGAGTGGAAGACAGCCAAAGACAGAAAAAAGAAAATGATGGCTGTTATCACATAGGCAGAATACAATAGTGGTATGAAACACAGTAAATAAACGGGTGTTAAGCTCACAAAGGTGGGAAAGGGTGGAAATAGAAAGGGGAGCCTCACTATAGTACTTACCCAAGAGCATGTTGGGTGAAAGGTGTGGGAAGGAACCCACAAAGTAGAACGTAAAAATGTAAAATGCAACATGTGCAATAGATGTGGATGAACCACATGAAACAATCGTACGGTGAAGGAGAAGAAGGTGTGGGACGGACCCACACAGCACAACATAAAATGGAAAATGCAAAATGCGCAATAGATATGGGAGTACCACATGAAACAATGTGAATGCAATTTCTAAAATGCGCATAAGATGTGGATGTACCACATTAAACAAGGTAAGTAAAAAGTAGATGTGGGAATGCCACATGACACAATACAATAATATGCGCACAAGATGTGGTAGTACCACATGAGACAATGTAATTGCAATATGCGAAATGTGCATGAGATATGGTAATACCACATGAAACGAGGTAAATGCAATTTGTGAAAATGCGCTTGAGATGTGGTAGTTCCACATGAAACAACCAAATATATAGCAAAGTACTTATTTCAAACATAACTGTAATGATATCATGAAGTACTTATATAATAAATATAAATAATTAAGTTAAGGAGCAGTGGTAACGTGAGTAGAGATTAACAAGCACTACTGTGAAAATGTCCCAAAAAACAATAAATCAAAATAAAGAAGGTAGTCACCGTAATCAGGAATAGAACAGAATACTTGAAGAGGACCCAGCAGGATAGTCGCAGAAAGTCTAAGCGAGAAAGAGACGCACACTGCTACGTAAAAATCTCCATCGGAACATGTGAAAGAAATCAACAGTATCTTCCTCTTGAAGATCGCTTGGGCAGTCCGCTCCCAAACCAGACGGTGTAACTGAGGGCACAGGAACAAGATGACAGAAACTTGCAGCAAAGTAGTGCCATCTATGCTTGAGGCACTGGAAGCACCACGATTGAAGTACGGAACAACGTGGCTGGCAGAATGGTTGGCAAAAGCACAATGGAAAACATGCAGACTGGAAACACAGTGCCTCATGCGTAAGATGGTGGCACGTTTTTGACAGTGAGCCGGCAGGCTCACGGCAGAGAGATGCTCCCAAGATTGCCGAAGGCTTAGGTGATGCCTTGAAGAATCGTCACAGAGGGGAATCCATGTGACGAAGGCTCGAGGTATGGAGGTGCCTCGCGCTGTCTTTGAATGTTGCAAGGCGATAACGGTAATTACCAAGAGCTGATTTGGTGCTCAGGAAAAATGTTTTAATATTTAAAAATATAGGCAGAACACAAACATGAGACAGCCCTGCAGTGGATTGTAGTGACTGTCTAGTCACACTGTCGTCGGTACTGGTCAGTCACAGCTTGAGAGGGCCGCATCATTTGTAAAGAAGTGTTTGAGATGCAGGGCTTTCTCGTGTGACAGTTGACCTAAGAAAGACCAGGTGGCATAGGTTGACAGGAAACAGGCAGCACAGAAGAAACATTAGAAACACTGTAAGTCCCGAGCAGATGCGATGAAACTGCAGTAACGTTAAGTAACTTTAATGGAGAAACAAACAGGCAGCTCTTCAACAGCATCTGAGGCAGGAAGTAGACAGGAAAACACAGCAGGGCTGGCACATCTGGAGTTGAGGGCGACCGGTGGGAGGTCACTGGTGGGGCTCGTTGGTGCCAGTTAAATTGAAGTGCTCCTCATAAGTTTCAAAGAGAATCCTTTATCTTGAGTGTAGGTTCTTGTTCTTCAGCCTCTTCTTTTCAGACTGTATACACCCCACTTCTGGTACCAAATGTAGTATTGAAGAAAGGACACTCCAAGCAAGGTAGTTTACCACGTAGATTTATTGATGTGGTAAGTTAGATACAGAGAGATAAAGTAGGAGCCCCACCAGGAGCAGCTTCCCTACTGCTCAGCCTTTCATCCAACTGATTCACGCACACACACATTCCATCAGGCAGTCATTCTGGTCGAGCAGCAGGATACCACAGGGAGCTGCATGTCAGCAGCTCCCCTTTGCTCAAAAGCAATGCCGGCTACCACAGCCGGCGGGACCGTGGGGGCATTGGGGCTCCTCCCATGGTCCCCAACACAAAGGGCCGGCCCCAGGGCCAGAAGTGTGGCCTCAGAACACCTTTCTGCAACACAGCTCTGTGGCGTTTACTGGATGTACTTGGTGGGCTACTTGGCCACCAGGGACCTTCAGGATTCAAGGGGACTTAATAGGGATGTTATAGTTAGAAATTAGCATTTAAAAAACCATTGAAATTCACTGAAAAAACAATAGATTTCAGGGACGTTCTAGTTAGAAATTAGCATTTAAAAAACCATTGAAATTCACTGAAAAAACCATAGGTTTCAGGCACGTTATAGTTCGAAATTAGCATTTAAAAAACCTTACAAATTCACCGAAAAAAACATAGGTTTCAGGGACATTATAGTTAGTTGGACATTTCTCTCATACAAAACCATAGAAATTGCCCCGTTATAGTTAGTTCAGCTAACTATAACTTGCGCACCCGCAATGCACTGCAGATGATGTCACATATTACATCATTCATGACATGGTCAGTGACATCACTGATGACATCATCCCCGTGAAAATCTGATGCACCTCCACAAACTCTAATATAACCTTTGATACACCCACTGTAAAATACAGACTACCATTTTCGAAACCATCGACACACCAATACCAGTTACAACATACGCACTCACTGATTCCTAGGTCTACACACACATCCACTCATTCACCCATACAATCACTCATACATGCAGTCACTCATCAATACAACACTATCATAAGCACTCATACACCTGTACAGACACTCACACACCACCACTCATCCAGAGTTACTCACACACCTAGTCAGTCATGCAAAGAATCAATCACACTTCCATTTACTGACCTATACAGTTATACACATACCACATCACTTATTCATACAGATACTAACACATACTTACTCTCTTATACAATCACTGATACAAGTACACACTCATCCATACAGCCACTCTCACAATCACTGACTCACGTATAGTCATTTATATACTTCAACTCTCACATACACTGCCTTTTACAGATGCAGTTACTTGGTCATGTACCATTGAGACATCCATTCACTCACCAACACACCCATACACACACTCACCCACCCATACAGGTGTTTCCACCTGCACTCATGAACCCATACACACAGTGAATCAACCACTCAAACATCTATGCACAGTCACACACCTCCCACCCACCCACACACACACACTCTGGCACCCATACAAATACTCAGGCAACCAATCGATAACCCAAATAGACACTCATGTAGCTACTGACCAACCCATGCAGCAGCTTATACAACAACAGAAAGACTGATAGACATTCACACAGTTTAGTCACTAACCCATGCATTCAGTAAGACACATATAATCACTCACTTAAACAGTCAGTCACGCACCTTCTCCTCCATCCAGACACTTATACACCCACTCATTCTTCAATACACCTTGGCATATATATAATTCATATTTAACTTTAAAGAAAAACACAGTCACTGGATGATGTCATCAGTGATGTCATTTGAGATGTCATCAGTGATGTCACTGACCATGTCATGTTATGGTACGTTATGTTACATAAATTTGTAATGCACACAGATACTCATGAGTGTCCCGGCGCAGTGCCTCGTGGAGTATGGAAAATGAACATTAAGCAAAGAAATGTGTTTTCAGATTCCTCTTAAAAGCCACTGGATCCTGAATATTATGCAGGGCAAGAGGAAGGGCATTCCAAGCAACAGCAGCCTTCAGAGCAAAAGAGCTGCTCTTTAGCCTCTGATATTTAAAGCGAGGAACCTGAGCGAACTGTAGGGACATAGACCGCAAGGGTCACAAAGGAACATAGAAGGACATACGTTTCTGCAAGTTGAAAGGACCACTACCATGAAGAGCACGATGGGCCAGAACCAGTGATTTAAATTTAAATCTAACCATCACGGGGAGCCAGTGAAGTGATTGCAACTGATGGTGGACGCTGTTCCTAGCCGAAATGCCCAATAGAAGTCTAGCTGCCGTATTTTGAACCACCTGGAGCTTGTTCAGCAGGTAACCCTGAATACCAACATAAAGGGCATTGGCGTAGTCCAGCTGAGACAAAATCAGTGCACAAGAAACCGTCTCCCTCGCCGCCTGGGGTTGGAGAGGAAAGAATATTTCTTAGGGTTTTGAGACGACCAAAACAACAACCAGCCAGCTTCTTAATATGCGTAATAAAGGAAAGACTCATCAAACCACACTCTCAGATTTTTAACAGGCTTCCCTGTAGAGGTGAGCAAGGGGAACTCAGGTGGCCAGAGAATCTCGGAAGGAAATTTCCCAAAAAGAAGAATCTCGGACTTCTCTTCATTGCACTTGAGTTGTGCCTCCGCCAACCATTTGAAGATAGAAGAGAGACAGTGTTGGACCGAAAGAACAGAGTCTGCATTTTTGTCCCAGGTAAAAAGCAGCTGGGTGTCGTTGGCATAGGCCATCACCTTGGCCCCCACACCCTCCGCCAGATATATTAAAGGCGTGACATCATGAATGATGTAATGTGACGTCATCAGCAGTGCATTGCCGGTGCGCGAGTTATAGTTAGCTGAACTAACTATAACAGGGGAATTTCTGTGGTTTAGTAAGAGAGAAATGTCCAACTAACTATAATGTCCCTGAAACCTATGGTTTTTTCAGTGAATTTGTAAGGTTTTTTAAATGCTAATTTCTAACTATAATGTCCCTGAAACCTATGTTTTTTTCTGTGAATTTGTAAGGTTTTTTAAATGCTAATTTCGAACTATAATGTGCCTGAAGCATGTGTGTATATATATATATATATATATATATATATATATATATATATATATATATACCAACAATGTGCCCTGAAGCATTAGGAGCGCACACGACTTCGTTCTGCCAACCAGCTTTAAACATGCAGCCTGCCTTTCTGCGCCACAGTGTTATTCAGCAGCCAGCGCGTTTCAAGGTTAAACAACCCCTTCGTCATGGGCAAACACAAACGACATTTGAAAACTCGCAGCCATTGAATTTCCGGCTATTTATTCATTAGTAATGCCCCCAGTGGGCGTCTGCTTAGTGCATCTGTTGCAATGCCTGATGGGACAGGCATTACTAATGAATAAATAGCCGGAAATTCAATGGCTGCGAGTTTTCAAATGTCGTTTGTGTTTGCCCATGACGAAGGGGTTGTTTAACCTTGAAACGCGTTGGCTGCTGAATAACACTGTGGCGCAGAAAGGCAGGCTGCATGTTTAAAGCTGGTTGGCAGAACGAAGTCGTGTGCGCTCCTAATGCTTCAGGGCACATTGTTGGTATAAAATTGACACGGCGGTCCGGCCGTGGGGAGCTGCACCATTGCCTGTTGTGGGATTGCAAACAGCTGTGCAAGGCTGCGGATTTGAACTTTTCATTTCTGAATCAGCACGTCGTTCATATGCAGATTGAGCCTGCCTGAATGAGCCACGACCTACTAAGGTAATAATACATAAATGAAACTGACAAATGGAACATTTGAACTTACCTTAAGAAAATTGACACTCGTACCAGGACTTGATGTCCCATCAGGCATTGCAACAGATGCACTAAGCAGACGCCCACTGGGGGCATTACTAATGAATAAATAGCCGGAAATTCAATGGCTGCGAGTTTTCAAATGTCGTTTGTGTTTGCCCATGACGAAGGGGTTGTTTAACCTTGAAACGCGTTGGCTGCTGAATAACACTGTGGCGCAGAAAGGCAGGCTGCATGTTTAAAGCTGGTTGGCAGAACGAAGTCGTGTGCGCTCCTAATGCTTCAGGGCACATTGTTGATATATATATATATATATATATATATATATATATATTGTGCAACCCAATTCAAGCGATACTGAAGAGGCGCTGACACCGTGGGTAATCCATCAAGAAAAGTTTTTATTCTTCACACCAAAGCCAAACGCGTTTCGACGGACTTGCCGCCTTGGTCACTGAACACAGGTAAGACATTATTACAGTGCTTAAATACACCTTTGGCTAGTTAACTTTTGGCGGTTAATCATAAACATAGAAAGAGTCACTGCGAGTGTTTTCTTTAGATCACCAAATGTATGTACAGAGTAATACTGTTTGCGCAAGCATTTAACTTTCATTGTCGAACATGAAATGTAAACATTTAAAATATGTGCTTTAGTATAGTTGTATTAACTCGCTAACCTATTGAACCCAAGTGGGTAGTGGCTTCTTGTAACTGTAAAATGAAACTTTATACCGCCTTAAGGAAAAACAAGCTAATATTCATCTAGGCTTGTGCCAAAAGTTTAAACCTGTGCTGTAGAAGAGTGAGCAAAAAACACAAAAGAAGTAGTCTTTCAAAATAAACAGATGAACACACAGTATTGTATTATCTAAATGCTAAATAAACTGTGTTACATTGGTTTCACTTTTATTATTGCAGATGTACACTTAGAGCTTCATCCGCATTGAATCCATTTGGAATCTTGCTATTAAGTAGAACAATGTATCTAGATTCGAGTTTGCGCAGAGACAGTAATCTGTTTCCTCCCCGAATGTTTTTTGGAACACTATCTATCACAAAATATGTGAGATCCTCACTTCTACCACTATGTGTAGTGTTTATGTGACGTGCTACAGGGTAAGATGGATCATCAGTATTTATAGCACGTAGGTGTTGCAGGATATATATATATATATATATATATATATATATATATATATAATTTTTTGTTTTTCAATCCAATGTGCCCCGAAGCTTTAGGAGCGCACTCAACACCTCCTGTCATCAGACTTTAAACATGCAGCCTGCATTCCGGTTACACTTCATTTTTCAATTGCCAACGCGTTTCAAGGTTCACTGACCTCTTCATCCTTGTTCAATGCGGCAGCGGCGAGGCGCGTCTTGACCGGAGTGCCGGTCGGGAGTGCAGCCGCTCTTGGTCTCGCTAGTCGGGGCACCGTTTTAGACGCCATATCTCGCGCTCCGCCGAGCACCCAAGAACAGCAGCTGCCGTTGGAAAACAGATGAAGCCGCCGGTAAGAGGGGTTAAGTAATAATGGTATCCGCCACAGCATCAGAGAGTTTTTACTCTCGTTTTCCTCCTAAGCAGGCCAGAAAAGATCACAGCGCCTGTAGCGGGGTCGAGGAGAGGAGAGGAGCAACCCGCTCAACCGGCCAGCAGCGTGGCTGCCATCTTGCCTCTTCTTTCTAAACGAGAGAAAAAGATCAAGGGTTTCTTTTCTTGTAAGACAGAATATGCTGTCTACGTTCTTCAATGCCCATGTGGCTTGAGGTACGTAGGCAGCACGATTCATCCCGCCCATAAAAGAGTGTTACAACACTTAAGAGCTATACGTAATGGAGATAAGACGTACCCAGTGGCGCGCCATTTCGAATCCCATGATGATAAAAATCCACAAGGTCTAACTTATTTTGTGATCGATTGTATCCCACCAAGTATTCGAGGGGGCAATCGAGAAAAAAAGTTAAGAAGACTTGAGTCCTGTAATATTCTGGAATTAAACACACGAATCCCGATGGGGTTAAATATGGAAGAAGATTTAATTGGACATCTTTGAATCCTGTGTTGGTATGCTGAATAAATGAAAAAATGAGAAAATGAGTATAAGAGAGATACTGCTAGCAAACTCTGAATTTTTGTTTTTATCTGCTTAGGTTCAAATAGTTTTTTATTATTTCTTCGTCTTAATATATATATATTTTTTTCACAGTTGTTTTGCACTTTATAAAAAAAAGACTTATAGAGGCTGAGATTAGTAATGGCCCACTTGGGCGTTATTCTAGGAAAATGCAACGACATAAAATGCTGTGGGACTTTTTACGAATATTAATTGAAAGATGCCCATTTGGGTCAAACATGCTCCTATCGTATTATAAGGGGTGTTTGCTGGAGGAACGATAAAGTTTGTTGATAATGATTATATAAAAAAATGTAATAGATTGTGCAAGTGACGAATTGATTAAGGACTATATACCCACATGGGTTGTATCTTTTGGAAGTCATTTGCAAAGGCATTTCTATTTTACAAATTTGTTTAAATCATGTCAAATGAACTTATATTTATAGATATATATTTCTTATCGCTTCACCGCGGTTACCAATGAAATTGAATTTTAATTTTAATTATGTCGTAAAATTAGAACCGAAATGCGAGTGCATCTTTGTTAAAAACTACCAGTCTTTTGTCTAATACACTTTGGTGGTAGTCACATCACGTGACTCGGTTTTGTATACACTGTGTTTAAAAATGGCCGACTGACAAGCAATAAAACTGTTGGTGAACAAGCCTGCTGGACAGGCGAAACGCGTCTTATCAGCTGTCCAAAATAAATTGACTTATGGCCAGTACACGGCGTCGTCATCCCTTGCTTTCTGTGTGAGGAGATTGTTATATGTCTGGACCGTGCTTGGATGGTCCAATTTATGGCGACGCACCCGCTGTTCTGGTAGTGCGGCGGCTGTACCGAAGCATGGAGGAGAGAAGATATATTACCTACTGGCGGTTGCCAGTAGGTAGCTATAGTTAGGACCTATTTTCCATAGGATATCCGCAACATTCTATTCCCAATAAGTCTGGCGCCGGTTGACGAATCTTTGCGAAACATTTTCAAACTTTTGGCCAGCTCCGGTCCGCTCGTATCCTGAAAGTTTCGTGGTGATTCGTCAAGCGGGGCCTGAGAAAAAGGGGGGTCCCAAAACGCGTTTTCCCCATGCAATTTCCCATTGGGCCTGTTGACGCAGCTACAGCCCGAACTGCTGAACGGAATTACACCAAATTTGGCAAAGAGGTAGTCCTCAGTTCAGACTCGTGCCTTTTGCATAAATGGTGTAGATCCGTTCAGTAGTTCCTGAGAAAATTAGAGTAAAAAAGATTGATATAGCTATGGCCTCGGAGGATCCGCGCACCCTATGCACACCCTAAGCGCACCCTCTGCGAACCGAGCGCGCACCCTCCCGATCAGTGATGTCATCAGTGATGTCATTTGAGATGTCATCAGTGATGTCATCAGTGATGTCACTGACCATGTCATGAGTGATGTAATATGTGACGTCATCAGCAGTGCATTGCGGGGGCGCGAGTTATAGTTTTACTGATAAAAAACCAATGAAATTCCCCCGTTATAGTTAGTGCAGGCAACTATAACTCACGCGACCGCAATCCTCTGCTGATGACATATGTGTCTTTATGAAAAAAAAATATTTGTAATATATGTATAGCTAAAATTTAATGGAAGAAGACATGGGCAAATAAGTGTCTAAATACAGTATTAGCATCAGCAGAAGATTGCGGTCGCGTGAGTTATAGTTGCCTGCACTAACTATAACGGGGGAATTTCATTGGTTTTTTATCAGTAAAATTTCCAGCTAACTATAACATGTGTGAAACCTATGGTTTTTTCACTGAATTTGCAAGGTTTTTTAAATGCTAATTCCTAACTATAACGTGTGTGAAACCTATGGTTTTTTCAGTGAATTTGTGCGGTTTTTTAAATGCTAAGTTACTTTACGCCATTCGTGGCGTGCGCGCCCACTTAACGCAGTTCGTTCCGTGCGCGCACGGTGCGCTTCGCGCACCGTGCGCGCACAGTGAGCACGCGGTGCGCTTCGCGCACCGCGCGCCCACTTTACGCAGTTAGTGCCATGAACGCACGGTGGGCACGCGGTGCGCTACGCGCACCGCGTGCCCACGTTACGCTAGATGGGCCATGTACGCATGATGCGCTTCGCGCACCGTGCGCACATGGAGGACATATGATGCGCTTCGTTGTGAAAGGTAATATTTTAATTTTTCAATTATGGGATATGCCATGCACATGGGGTGGGGAGAATATGGATATTTTTTTTTTTTGATTAATTTTTACCGTACGCGTACGGTAAGCGTAATCGGCGAAATTATCGAAAAAATTAAAATTCCGTTTTTGGCCTTGGGGGATCTTTGAGGACTCCCTCAATATGGCTAGGTGCTTAGGAGCTGTCTAAACAGCCCCTTTACATGTTTTTGGCCTTTGTTTTTTAACCCCCTCTCAGACTGCGAGAGAGAAAATGGCGGCCACCGCTTCCTGGTTTCGACCGATTCGAATGTTTACTAAGATCTAACAGCCAATCAGAATCGCGCTCGCGCACGGCGGCGTGCGCGTACGGTAAGCACACCGTAAGCGCACCGTAAGCTGGCTCAGATATATATATTGATTTAAAGGCTATTTTCTCAGAATCTACTGAACAGATTTACACCAAACCTACAAAAGGCACTTCCTTGACCTGTAGACTACCTCTCTGCCAAATTTCAAGGAACTCTGTTCAGCCGTTCGGGCTGTAGCTGTGTCTAAAGGTCCTATGGAAAAATGCATGGGAAAAACGCGTTTTGGGACCCCCCTTTTATCTCAGCCCCCGCTTGACGAATCCCCCCGAGACTTTCAGGGTAGGAGCGGAGCGTAGCGCCCCATTAGTTTTGAAAATTTCGCGAGGATTCGTCGACCGGCGCCAAAGTTATTCCAAATAGAATGTTGCGGTTTTCCTATGGAAACAGGGTCCTAACTAGAACTACCTACTGGCGACCGCCAGTAGGTAATATATATATATATATATATATATATATATATATATTCACTGAAAAAAACATAGGTTTCAGGGGCGTTATAGTTAGCTGGACTTTTCACTTGTACAAAACCATTGAAATTCCCCCGTTATAGTTAGTTCAGCTAACTATAACTCGCGCGCCCGCAATGCACTGCCGATGACGTCACATATTACATCACTCATGACATGGTCAGTGACATCACTCATGACATCACTGATGACATCTCAAATGACATCACTGAAGACATCACTGATGACATCATCCTTGTGATAGAGTGGCAGACCTCCTCTCACCCTAATATAACCTTTGATACACACATTCAAAAATAGAGACTACAATTTTCAAAACAATGGACATACCAATACCAGTTACAACAACCTCTTCAGTAATTCTAAGATCCACATACACATCCACTCATTCACCAACAGTCCTATACAGTCACTCATACATGTACTCACTCATCATATGTAGTCATACACCTATACATCCTGTTACACAATGCCACTCATCCATAGAGTTACTCACACACATAGTCACTCATGCTAATAAAGAATCAAACATACATTTACTTGCATATACAGCTATACACACACACCACCACACTTACTTCTACGGAAACTTACACATACTTAGTCTTTTAAACAATCACTTATAGAAACACATACTTATTCATACAGGAACTCTTTCAATCTCTCACTCTCACATATACTCACTTATATACACCAATAGTCACATATACTAGTTTAAAACATATGTAGTTACTCATAAAGACACTATTGAGACAGTCATTCACTCACTAACACACCCATACACACACTCATCCACCCATACAGTCCTGCACACATGCTGTCTTCAACACATACAAGCAGTGAGTCACTCATTCATGCACCTATGCACTACGTAATACCCCCCACCGAACCATGCAGACACTCAGACTGATACTCAAAAAACCAACTAATAACCTATATAGACACCCATGTAACTACTCACCAACCCATGCAGCCACTTGTACACAAAGTGAGAGACTGATACAGATATTTACATATTTAAACATTACTCACTAAGCCATGTATTCACTATGATACACTTAATCAGTTACACAATCAATTTTTCAAAAACAAATCATCCATTTAGACACTTATATACCCATTTATTCTTCCATCGACCGTGAGATATACATATATAAAACATATTTAATTTTCAGAAAAACACACATTCACTGGATGATGTCATCAGTGATGTCATTTGAGATGTCATCAGTGATGTCATGAGTGATGTCATGAGTGATGTCACTGACCATGTCATGAGTGATGTAATATGTGACGTCATCAGCAGTACATTGCGGGCGCGCGAGTTATAGTTAGCTGAACTAACTATAACGGGGGAATTTCAATAGTTTTGTACGAGTGAAAAGTCCAGCTAACTATAACACCCCTGAAACCTATGGTTTTTTCAGTGCATATATATATATATATATATATATATATATATATATATATATATATTCACAGAAAAAACGACCAAAATTCGACCAAAACTATGCAAGAAACCCCCCTCACGGTTAATAAAACACACATCCACTGCCGGATGTGTAATACTTTTTATTTTACTCTCTGGAAAGGGGACGAACATCACTTGAGAGTCACAGCGCGCTCCTGACAGAGCCCAATGCTGTGTTACACCCACCATTGCCTGCTGAGTGCCACACACCTCTGTGTTGTATTCCACTAGCTAGTGCATATGCTATGACACTCTCTAGCCCATGTGCACTGTAACACCACCCCGTGAATATGTCATGCCACACTTGTCTTCGCACGGGTTATATTGCCCCATCTAACGTGCCTTCCTCGATGCCTATGTTATAACGCACAGTGCTATGCCATACATATTACAATCTGGTATCCATATCTTTGTCACAGTGCATATGCAACGTTACACTCCCCAGCACATATTTTATATTACAACTTTAGAGACTAGTTAGGTTACACAACACTGCCCTGTGCATATTACACTCCAAGGCGCATAACGCATAGCACGCACTAGTGCCTGTGCTATCTCGCGCTCTCCAATGAATCTGTCATTGCGCACAATGTATTGCATATTATATTTCACGCCCGGTTCATCTTATATCACACTTTTTGGTGCATAGTTTATACCATACACTATATCTAGTTTTCATTTTCAATCGTGCTCTCAGGACTATGTTCTATATAACGCTGTGTTCACCTACCCTTTTCACGGGCATTACATTTTGCGATAGGGGGTGGAGGGTCAGGGGGTGTTTCTGCCAAGTGAGCCCGGAGTCAGTCACAAACGTCCTCTTCTTCCTGAATAAAAGTGAGATTATGCTGCATACTTGTTCATATTTTAAGTAGTTCGCACAGACACAATGTTTTAAAAACAATAAAGTTCCTAATACCCGCCTTCTCTGAACAGTTAGCTTGCTGCCCCATCCCCCTCCTCCCTATCCTCTGTTGTGTGAATCCATGGACTAGCCTCCTCCCTCCTGCCATGCATGGTCTGATGTGCTGCCACTGCCCTCAATTTAGTATGATGTACCAGTCCACTCCTCCTGCCCTCCATTGCCTAATTCAATGCCCCATCATTGACCTCCTGCTTAAACTCTGTGCTTAGCTTGCTGCCCCTATTCTCCTTCCCCCTGCCCTCCCGATGTCTTTGTGCATGCCCCTGCTCCATCCTTTTTGCCCACCATGTTCCATGGACCTGCCACTCCTATCTACTCTGAGTGTTCTGTTGAGCTGCCACTCCCCTCCCACCTGCCTAGCATTGTCAGATGACTGTAACCTGTCCCTGCCACCTCCACCCTGCCTGTCCACATGCCATGCCCCTATCCTCTTCCTCCTGTCCTACATGGTCCATTGTACTGCCACACCCTTCTGCCCTTTCTGGTCTGTTGTGCTGCAACTGCTCCTCCTGCCTGCCCCGTGTGGTCTGTTGTGAGGCCCCTTCCCCTGAACTTTCTTGTCTGTGCACAGGTCCTGACCCTCCCTTCTATCCTCCATCGTCCTTTGTGCATGCCCCTGCACCCTCCTTCTTGCCCATCATAGCCATTGTGCTGCCACTAACCCTCCCACTTGCCATGCATGGTCTTCTGTGCTGCCATGGCCCCTCCCACCTTCCCTGTGTGGTCAGTTAGCTGCCCCTGACCCCCTCCCACCTTCCCTCCATGGTCTGTGTGTATGCCATCACAGTTCACTTTTGCTCTTCATGGTGTGTCTTGCTTCTAGTGCCCATCCTGCCTGACCTCCATGGCTATCTTGCTGCTCCTGCCCTGCTCCCTTGCCCCCAGCCCTCTGTTTAGATGTGCAGACCCCTACTCCCTCCCTCCTGGCTTGTCTGTTCCATTGTAATGCCCCTGAACCGTCCCTCCTGCCCTTTATGGTCTGTTATGCTGCAGCTTTCTCTCCTGTCTGTCCATTATGGTCAGCTAGCTACCATTGCCTCTTGCCCCTCTGTTCTCTGTTGTCCATGTGCATGGGCCTGTCCCATCCCTCTTGCTTTCTATGGATTGTTGTGCTGCACTCCCGTCCTGCATGCCCTGTGTGGTGTATTGTGCTGCTGCAAACCCTGATGCCTGCCCTGCAGGCTCAGTTTGGTGCACCTCTCCATGTCCATCCTGTCCTCTGTTATCCAAGTCCATGTCCCTACCCCATTTCCTTCCATGATCCAATGTACCATACTTGCGAACATTTTGAACTTGGTAAGAGGGAGATTTTGAAAAAAAACTGGGGTATTGATTTTCCCCTTTGAGTTACATTGAAAAAGAGGAGATTGTAGACAGGAGACAGATCAAATAAAGCCCATTTGAGCTTAAAAACATTGGACGTTTCCTGGCTGAATCGGGTCTGTTGGCATGTATGGTTGTACTACCATTGCCTCTTCCTTCTGCCCACAATGGTCTATTACATTGCCACAGCCTCTCTTGCAAGTCCTGTATTGTTGGTTTGTTGCCCCTGCCCCCCTTTCCACTGCCCTCCATAGTCTGTTGTTCTTCCACGGCCCTTCCTGCCTGCTCAGTGTGGTTAAATTGTTGCCTTTGCACCCTCCTACCTGCCTTCAATTTTCAGAGTCCGTGCCCCTGGCCTCTGCCTCTCAACAGTATCCTAATGAACAACTAGATTGCTAACATTCTATATTTATTACAAAAGTGTGGAACGCCTGACATCATCTTGATGTAATCAAAACTGTAATACCTAGAGCATTTCCTTTAGAAATTACATATATGAGAGGGTCTTATTTGCATCAAAATTATAGTTAGTGCTCTAAAAGACTAAAATAAGGACATATTTTCTGAGTTTTCAAATAGCGACAAAGCACTTTTAAATTATTTGTTATCTTTATGTTTTTTTATCCAGTTGACCACTTGATTAAATGTTGCACTTAGGGGAGAGGATGTGGTGTTACTTCCAGAACTGCAGACTTTGCAACTGGGGAACCAGGTTGAAGTTTCTGCTTCAGCTCGACATTCTGTGATTCTGGTCAAATCACTTAGTCTCCCCATGTCTATATGGGGCGCTAGAGGGCGCCAAACCAAGATGGCCGCACGCGAGTGAGGCTCCCGCCGGACCGGGCGATTTCGCTATCCTTTCCAACATCCTGACAGCGCTATCCTTTACCTCACCCCCACGGCTGGCTCCGCTGTGCCCTGTGCAACGTCCCGGTGCCCGGCACGACCGCTGGGACGGCCGGAGTGCCCAGATATCCTCTATTGCTCATCCGGGCGGAGGGGAGTTTTCATCCGCGGCCTGCACCTGGCGGGGGACGCTCTGCACGGGAGCCCGGTGCTGCGAGGCCTATGCAGCGCGGGCAGATCCCGGCCCTCGGAGCTGGAAGCTGAGCCAGACGACCATCGGCTGTCCCCGCCTTGACGTGGGGGTCTGCGAGAGGTAGGCGGGGACCCCTCTGAGACCTGGGCGCCCTGGGGGCCCTTTCCGCCCGCTGCCCCTTCATCTGCCGGAGCCTGCGCTCGGGATGCGGGCTTGCCGGCTGCTTGTGTTGCCGTGAGGCTGGGTACGCCTCGGACTACTGCGGCTCCCCTGAACGTGTGGTCGCTTGCCTGGGCCTGGCTGCGAGGCCACACTAGGAGAGGCCGGAGATCTCAGACCTGCACGGTGCATTATACACCGCTTGACCGGCTAGGTGGACCAAGAGGCCGGACCGTCTGCTGTTGCTCCCCCGCCGCGGAGGTGAAAGGTGGGAGCAGCGATCCTCCGGTTGCGAGGTGTGTGCGCCCAAGACCCCATCCTACGGACTACAGACCGCACCGGGGGCCGGGACCGACAGCGGTGGACCACGCTGTGGGGCCGCTTGAAGCGGGCGAATCGCGCCTCGGGCGTCCCCCCCCCCCCCCTGCTGCCTTACTGACGCTTGCTGCGGCCTGCTGCGGGCCTGGGGATACTGCCTCGTGCGGTCCGGCCAAGATTGGCCTGCCGACTGCGGAGTCCCCCCCCCCCCCCCCACCCTGATTGATTGACCGGCCACGTGCGGGGTACCCCTGAGGTGGCCGGCGGGGCCGCGCCCCTAGTGGCCGTGTTCCTTGGGGTGGGCCTGGGAGCTGCATCGGCCCTATTTGCCCACGCGGTTTGGCTGGTCCCGAGCGAGGCCCCCGCGGGTGTTGCGTGCTCTATCCTCGCCCGCACTATCTACGGGGTGAACTGGGCAGGTCGTATTCCTGGCGTCATGGGGCGCAACGACGCTAAGCAGTCCAAATTACCGTTCGACACCAAAAAAGCCCCCGCGACGGCGCCCGAGCCTGGCCCCTCCGCTGCCGGCCCTCCGGACGAAGACTGGAAATCTCTCCTGCTGGGATTGAAACAAAGCCTGTCGACCATAGACTCCAAGATTGACACCATCACTACCAGGTTGGATGGCGTTGTTGCCAAACTGGACCAGCATGACGCCCGCATAAAAGAGACTGAGGACAGGATCTCCACACTGGAAGACGGCGCCACATCCACAGACCGACATGTAACACAAATGGACCGGCTTCTCAAAATAATCGCCGACAAGAACGAGGACCTAGAAGCGAGGTCCCGTCGCAACAACGTTCGCATCCTTGGCCTTGCGGAGACCACCAACACTGGGAAAATGGAGGTCTTCATTGAGAACCTAGTGGCTGAACTGTTTGGAAGGGAGTCCTTCTCCCCACACTTCATCGTAGAGAGAGCCCACAGATCCCTTGCTGCCCGCCCCCCTCCTGGCGCCCAGCTGCGGCCCATCATCGCGCGTTTCCTTAATTATAGGGACCGGGATGTGGTGCTCAGGCGCTCGAGAGAGATGGGAACAGTGAGTTACTGCAACACTACGCTGTCCTTCTTCCCCGATTTCACCGCATCTGTGCAGGAAGCCCGTCGGAAATTTACTGGGGTTAAGAAAAAACTGCAGGCCCGGGAGATTCCGTACGCAATGCTGTACCCCGCGAAACTGAAAATCTCGCATCATGGCAAACAACTGTTTTTCCAGCAGCCGCAGCAGGTGGAAGACTGCCTCAAACAGCATAGGAGGGACTCAGCCAAAGAGGGCGCGGAGCCGCGGCACTCTCGATCGTCCTCGCCGACGGAGCAGCGGGACTGAATGAGTCGGGGGATGCTCCCCTTTGCTCACTTTGCTGCCGTGGCTGGACTTGCCTGAATGGGCCAACGTCACTCCTCGTGAGGTACCTCTCTGTTTTTCAAGAACATGACAATTGAATTGATCTCTGTCATATTATGTGCCCGGTCGCCCACCTCCGTCCCACACTGTGAACCTGGAGTATTTCTGGGTTCTCGTGGGTGTAAGTAGGGAGGTGGTTGGCAGGTCTGGCGCCCCTAGAGTTCGATCCCCCAATGGGCGCACCCCAATACACCCCTTTCCTCATTAAGGCAGGGGTGGTTACTGCCATTGTTCTGTTTGTTACGTTGGGTTTGATGGGGGGGGAAGGGGATGGGTGGGCAAAGTGTACCCGGCCAGTTGGGGTTGCCGGTGTGGGTGGGTGGCTGTGCCGACTTTCTCCTGGGCCTATCGGTGACTCAGGACAGGGTATGAAAAGTCGAGTGGGTGGGGTAATTAACCGTGACCTAGGTTTGGAATGTGATACTGAGTGCTACGTGCAATTACAAGCTATGAATACATGCCACACATGCCTTTATCCGGGTGAATGGGGGACTTAGCTGACACACGCCCTGTGCCTAACTTCCAGCTGCTCTCCTGGAACGTACGCGGATTAAATGACCCAAGAAAGAAGAGGCAGGCCATGCTCCAGGAGACACACTTAAAACCAGGAGGAACCCCCTCATTTGCATCACGGTGGGCTAATAGTAGGGTGTTCTCGTCTTACTCGAGTTACGCGAGGGGAGTGACCATTCTAGTGAGACGCGGGGTGGGGTTTACACTTGCGGGGGCCGAAGTGGACTCTGGCGGGAGGTACTGCATGGTGTGGGGGACATTGCACTCACATACAATACTGTTTGCGTGTTACTATGGCCCTAATACGGATGACCCGTCCGCGCTCCTCACTATGTGGGGCAAGATCCAGACCCTAGGAATACCCCACATCCTACTGGGGGGGGATTTCAACACTGCACTCAAACCTGAAATGGACAGGTCACGCCCGCAGGCATCGCACTACACAAACACACAGCGCGCGTTGGTAAACATGGTGGATGAGCACCACTTAGTTGATGCTTGGAGGCATTGCCACCCCTCGTTCCGGCAGGGCACACACTACTCTGCAGTACATTCCACTTGGGCACGTCTTGATTACATATTCCTGTCGCCGGGCCTCTCTCCTTGGCTGGGCGAGGCGTTTCATCTTGCTCGCACATTCTCTGACCATTCCCCAGTCCTGCTGTCCCTACGTATTCCCCTTGAGGTATCCCCGTACCTGAGCTGGCGCTTAAATCCTGCGCACCTCACGGACTCCGTGTTTCAGGCGGAACTAGAGCAAGACATAAAAGACTTTTTTGAGCGTAATATTGATTCCGTATCTAGCCTCACTACTGTTTGGGAGGCGTTTAAAGTCACCGTAAGAGGTTGGTGCATAGCTAAGGGAGGAGGTGTCCTTAAGTTTCTGCGCGGAGATCTGCGCAGGCTGGAGAGTGACCTCCGTAAGCTAGAGCGCGAAATGGAACGGAACCAACGGGGGCCTGACACTGCGGCACAGCTCCGAGAGAAACTAAATGAATACACGGAAGCTGCAGCCAAAGAATCCAAATTTCTGGGGCGACCCTTTGTCTCTAGGGTGTATGGAGAGGGTGACAGGCCTGGCAGGGCGTTGGCCTCCGCAGTTCGCCCCCCCCAGGTACCATAACTACGTTACCTCCCTGCTTGATGAACACGGCACCCCGCAGCGGGATCTTGCTGCCCAACTCAAAGTCCTCACAGACCACTACACTAAACTTTACACGTCCCACAGAACTACACCGATCATACTACATGAGTACCTTGACGACACTGCGCTTGCGTGGCTGGGCCCATCCCAGCAGAAGTTCCTTCATCACGAACTAGAACTAGATGAAATAACGGACGCCATAATGTCCATGAAGTCGGGCAATGCGCCGGGATCGGACGGGTTACCGATTGACTTTTACAAGGCCTTCAAGCATGTGCTGGCCCCCATTCTACAGCAGGTGTACTACTCTGCACTGGAGGAGGGTGCCCTGCCGGCCACGATGCGAGAGGCCCTCATAACGTCACTGTTGAAACCTGGTAAACCACCGGAACAATGCGACTCGTACAGGCCCCTTTCGCTACTAAATACGGACGTTAAGATATTGGCGAAGGTCCTAGCCACGCGCCTTAACCTTCTGATGGAACGCCTCGTCCTCCCGGACCAGGCTGGGTTTGTTCCCAATCGTGCGACTTCCCACAACCTGCGCACGCTACAGGCGGTGATGCAGGATATTGACCCTACGAGTGAGGCTGCCGCGGTCTTTCTTGACGCCACCAAGGCGTTTGATTCCCTGGAGTGGGATTACCTTCTGGCCTTGTTGGAGCGGATGGGCATGCCATTCAATTTCCTAGATTGGATACGGCTGTTGTACCGCCAGCCTCGAGCAACTGTCCTGCTCAACGGCGCCCGCTCCCCCCCTTCGCGATCCACAGGGGTACCCGGCAGGGGTGCCCTCTCTCCCCGGTTCTGTTCGCAATCGCCATAGAGCCCCTGGCGGCCAAACTTCGGCAGCATCACAAACACAGAGCTCTCATTTATCCAGAGCGCCAACTACTCATTGCCCTATATGCAGATGACATGACTCTATATGTGCATAAGCCGCGTGAACACCTGAATCCCCTGCTTCGTGAGGTCACCAAATTCGGAGCCATCTCGGGGATTCAAATCAACTGGGCAAAGTCGGCCCTGTTCCCCTTGACTGACAACACCACGCAGTTCCCTCTCGATTACCCCCTGGTGTGGGAATCGGACGAGATAAAATACCTGGGCATTCAGGTGACCAGAAATCGGGAGGCCCTGATTAGAGCCAACTACGGGACTGTCATAGACAAACTCACGGACAATGTTACTCGGTGGATTCGCCTCCCGCTGTCAATGGCGGGTCGGATCTCGCTGATTAAGATGGTGGTTCTTCCCAAATTGTTGTACCTCTTTACAAACATACCATACAGCCCTGGGGCATGTTTCTTTCGCGCTCTCAACTCCCAGTTGTCGCGACTTGTCTGTGGGGGGAAGCAGGCCAGACTTGGCCTGCGGACCCTTATGTTGCCTTATCACCAAGGGGGGTTTGATGTACCCAACTTTCAACGATATTATGACTGCGCACAGGGCCACTTCGGTGCCTACTGGTTCCATCCCCCTCCCTTTATGGCGCACCTGGCAGTTGAAGATGGATATATGAGGCCAGAGCAACCCTCCGGATATTTATACACGACAGCACGCATAGAACATAGAGACCCCACCACAGTCGACTGCACGGTCAATGCCTGGAAACGACTGGCGGGATATATGGACGTGAAATTCCTATACTCCCCCCGCATGGCTCTGGCGCACGATCCCAGATTGAGTGTTACCCGTGAGGAGATTGGCCGTAAGCTGCTCACAAAACTCGCGATTCACACTTGGGGGGATCTATACCACCAGGGGAGTTTTCGTACGGCGATGCACTTCTTTGGGGACAATACTCCTTCGGTTATGGATACCTTCCTTTACGTTCGGCTCCGGCAAAATATCAGGGCTGTCACGCCTGACTTTCCGGATGAGCCGGATACCGTGGCGCCACTCCATGCTCTGTTGCAGAAGGGAACGCCGACACACGTGGTCTCCATGTTATATAAACACGCGCAGGCGGCCCCGTCTCCCCCCCTTCTCCGCGCACGCGCCAGCTGGGACGCAGATCTGGGGGAGCCACTGTCGGATGCTCAGTGGGAAGAAAGTTGCTCTCATACCAATGCGGTGACAGGTAATGCTCGCCTTAGGCTAGTTCACTTTAAATTTCTACATCGCCTCTACTTCACCCCTGCCAAGTTGCACCGATTCGGACTCCGGGACAATGATCGCTGCCTACGGTGAAGAAGGCCAGGAGCAGACTTCATGCACTTAGCATGGGCGTGCCAGGCCGTGGCCGCCTATTGGGTAGCGGTGTTTGCTGCTCTCTCTGACCTGATTGGGGTAAGCATTGCGCCTTGCCCTAGGATTGCCCTGCTGGGTCACTCCAACCCCGCTGTTAAGACACACCGGAAATTTTTCGCACTGGGACTTCTGCTGGCTAAGCGCCACGTCACGTGCCGGTGGGGACGAGGGAGAGCGCCTAAATTCAAAACCTGGCTGGACACGATGACAACTTGGCAGGAGCAACTGCATAGTTATTCAGACCTTTTACCACACAAGTCGCGCCCCAGAGACCTTTGGGGCCCCCTTGCTGCGTATCTCCTTCGTGCGCAGGTTCCAGACGCATCCACTACTGACGCGAATAGTGACACAGTGATGGGCGGTCGACCCTCCATGCTGGCTCCAGCGCCCCTTCCACTGGCAACTGACATTGACTGATCCCCTCCCCTTCCTCACTCCTCTCGCTTCCCATACATAATGGCTTGCGTTCTGGGTACGAATGGCAGGGCTACAGACGTCCCGTGGGAGCATCCGCTGACGCGGGTGAGTGGGGCGGCGGACCTCCCGTCCCCCTGGGATCGGGGCGTGGCGGAGTCCACCCCGCGATGGCGTAAAATACACGGCACTACAGGCAGTAGCATCATGGCGCGTTTCTTACTTAGGTCATTGCCACATCCTCCCAGATCATCTGATGGGTCTGTGGGGCGCAGGGCGTCGCTACTCTGATTATCGACTGCATTCCATGGTGGGAGGTAATGCCCTCACAGCACCACGCCGCACTACCTTTGTATACCTCATACTGTGTATGGAGGGTATCTTCTGGGAGGGAACAGTCCATATTGCACTTGTTTTTGGTTTGTTACTAAAGTTGAATGAAACCTCATGTACCTCATGCTTGAATACCACTTGCGGATATGCTTACTTACTACTGCATTCTTAAACAGCTCAACTTCCAACACTACGCGGCCGGCCCGTCTGGGTTGTAGGCGACATGCTGTGTACTTCAGTCGATGCTTTTCAACCTGCGCTTCTTGATTCTTGCACTGCACGTTGTCGCTGCCGGCCTGTTCATTCAGAATGTAGGCGTAGAGCTGTGTGCTATTTTTTCATGCTCAATAAAGGTTTTGGAAAAAAAAAAAAGTCTGCACTATATAACACTGCAAAAACACAAAATAATAAGTGTTTTGCACACTTCTGTCATTGGGCTATATTCGGGCTACATCTGGGTGATTTAGGGCTACATTTGGGCTCTTTTGTCTCCGGTGGCCATCTTGGGAGATTTATTTGTTATGAAGTTTCCTAATTTCCTCATGTACTGCAGTCTCCTCAGTAGGAAATGCTTTCAGTTTTTTACTTCGATTCCATCATGAAGGTATTCAGATGTGTCACACATTTGCCATAAATTCAGAATGTTAGCACTCTTTTTGCTCATTAGATCACTGCTCACCAGGGGAAACTGCTGCTGGTATTGAAAGTGCATGTTTCAGTCTGCATGTCAGAATTTGTTTATGAAATAGAAGAGGATTTGAGAAGTCACTCAAAATGTGCCCTCATTTTCTTTCTTCAGCATTAATCATAATTTCTATGGCAAAATGAACCCCAGCATTGTGTTCCTTTTTAAATTAAATGTTTTAAGTGTTACCAGTTTATTCCAATCAAGATGGCTTCAGGTGTGCCATACTTTTGTCATAATGAAGACAGTAAGCGCTCTAGTTGTTTTTAAGAACATTCTGGGACATTCTGTCATTGGGCTATACTTGGGCTACATCTGGGTGATATTTGGGCTACATTTGGGCTCTTTTGTCTCTGGTGGCCATCTTGGGAGACTTATTTGTTATGAAGTTTCCTAATTTCCTCATTTACTGCAGTCTCCTCAGTAGGAAATACTTTCAGTTTTTTACTTTGATTCCATCAAGAAGGCATTCAGATGTGTCACACATTTGCCATAAATTCAGAATGTTAGCACTCTTTTTGCTCATTAGATCACTGTAGTAAAGCTACTGCTCACCAGGGAAAACTGCTGCTGGTATTGAAAGTGCATGTTTCAGTCTGCATGTCAGAATGTTTTAATGAAATAGAAGAGGATTTGAGAAGTCACTCAAAATGTGCCCTAATATTTCTTTCTGCAGCACTAATCATACTTTTTATGGAAAAATGAACCCCCTCATTTTGTTCCTTTTTAAATTAAATGTTTTAAGAGTTACCACTTTAATCCAAGCAAGATGGCTTCAGGTGTGCCATACGTTTATCATAAGTAGGACTGTTAGCGCTCTAGTAGTTCTTTGGAACACTCTGGGAAGCTGCAGTAGAACACAAAGGAATCAACTGATAGTCTCTGCCCTTGTTGGATGTACATGTTTTAC
>NC_140581.1:446890752-446962865 GCF_964204655.1 Triturus cristatus
ATTTATTAAAAGCACTTCAGAACCTTCTGTTAGTCGCACCCAGAGAATTTGGGAATGGGTACCAACTGTTAGATGTTTAACAACCGTCAACTTAAGGTCTACTGATATAAGAAAAAGCAGTCCCCCCTTTGCTCTTCCATGTCTAGACTCAGTAGCATCCAAGCTATAACATATATAACCATCAAAGCAAGGTTGAGCAGTACACCAGGATTCTTGAAGACAAAGAATATCATGTGATCTAATCAGGACCTCCCATCCCGGATTGTTTTCCTTAGAGGCCCAACCGGCTATATTCCAGCTAGCAATAGAGATACCCCTATGTGAGCAGTTATTAAGCTCATCTTGAACAGTATTGGGGATGTCTCCATCGCAGCATAGATCAATCACAGGCACACCCAAGCTGCTAGCTACATCATTAATCGATTCCAAATTACCCCCAATAACATTTGCTACTACTGATCCACTGTTAATAGTTCCCAGGTTATCATTAAACTGGGGATCCTCATGAGCTAACTTAAACCCATCAGAGTGTTTAGACAGACCGCTAAGAATAACGGTCGCCTGAGACCTGAATGTCTTCTGATGTCAGTCATTCTGATCTAAGGAGCTCAGGGATTGGTATCTATTCTGAACAGGGATTTCAAAAACTAACCCGTAATTGGGGGATAATAATCTATTTCTGTTTATGGTATGATTAGGAGGGGGGACTCTATCCCTGTTACTAGCATGGGGCGGCTTACTAAGATGGTTGTAAAAATAACCCAAAGGTCGTACAGTTATGTCAGTCTCATTCTGTGATATAGAGGCTGCTCTTAGCAGGACCGTCGCAACATGCTGAGGGTGTTGAAAATTAACAATAACACAATCCCCCCTACATGACTTCCTTGTGTTTCCTATCCAGCTAACCCTTCTTGTAGTTATAATTTGATCAAAGAACTTTACTGGGAACCCACAATGCTTATTTAGCCAGAAGGTTGTTTTATTTTTTAGTGAGTCCTGCGACTCTAAAGAGGTTCTAGTCCGGCCAAGATCTAAGCAGGGGACATTGGATAGGACAGCAACATAAGGTGCACACTCAGGTGGGAGGTCTACAGATCGGTTGTTGTTGGGTGCAGCTTCCCTAACTGGTATAGCAGTCATAACAGGCTCCTGCACAGTAGTGCTTGTATTACAAGCCTGTAGTTCACTCCGACTTGCCGGTGCAGGTACTACTTGGACCTGCTTTGTCCGACCACCTGCTCATGTACCTAGTGTGGCTACTTGCACAGAACAGGCGCTTTTGTTAGTCGGTTTTATGGCAGGTTCAGCTCTACTACCATCCTTCACTGAAGGCCCATGGTGTTCCATCTTAGTCGTAAGCCTATCTAGGGCACTCCCCAATCTAGACACTTCGGCTGTAAGTTCGTCTATTTTGGTGGTTAATGGCTTAACAATCAGCTCAAATTTACTCTCGATATTACCAACTAGTAGATTAAATTGCTCGGTATTAATGGTAACTGAATTGTCCTTAGCCAAGGTCCCTTTTTCACAAACAAAGTTCTTGGATGCAGGTTCGGCTTTTCTTCTAGTAGAATTTCCTCCCCGTTTGTTAGTTACTTTTCTGCATGCCCTCACTGCACGCGGGCCAACGGGCATTGCTGTGGGACAAGCTCCGGTACTACCAATAGATCTTCAATCAAGGCAGAAACCGCTGGGGGATCAGAAACTACTACAGGTAGAACTTCGGAATCACAATGGGTGACCACGGACTCAACAGTGTCAGTTATTTCTTCTTCACGGGGTCCCAAGGACAGGGGCAGAGCAGGCAAATTATCTCGCCCTAAGGATTTTCTGCGGTCACTGTTTATCTTGCTTACAACTTTGACCAGATAGTTATCCATGGTTGACTTTTGTTTGGTCATAGTGGCATTAATTGAATTACACAACTACTGCGCAACAACAGGCTATGTGTTGCAGGGCTGTTAAACTGATATTCGCCAATCCCCTGAAACTGGAGGCACACACAGCTCACAGGAACTATCATACAATCACAAAGAGCTTACTGGATTCTGGGAGCGACCAAAGGGGATGGCCCAGCCCGGCCTCAATCGGTCCTCTGAGGGCCACAGAGGGCCCGCCCTTTGCCCGGGCTTAGCCCGGCGCCGCCCGCGCGCGTCCTCGCGGGACGAGGGACCGAGCCCGCCTTTAAGCGCCTCCTGGCGCGGGATTGTGAGGCGTCCTGCCCCTAGGAATTCTGGGGGTTGTGGTCCGGTGGAGCAAAGCCCAGCCCCGGTAGAGCAGGAAACACCAAACAGCCAGCTGAGGACAAACAGCACACCGAAGGACTCAGCACCGAGCCCGCCTTGAAGCGCCTCCTGGCGCGGGATTGTGAGGCGTCCTGCCCCTAGGAATGCTGGGGGTTGTGGTCCGGTGGAGCAAAGCCCAGCCCCGGTAGAGCAGGAAATACCAAACAGCCAGCTGAGGACAAACAGCACACCCGACTTCTCATCCTGCTCTCTTTCTCTTTGTAGTTCTCGTATTTTTTCCATGCCAAGGACCAATGTGGCTGCCATTGTGTAATTGCTGTTCTACCCCTGATTAGTTCAAAAGGGGTTCTACCAGTGGTATTGTTAGGGGTGGTGCGGTATGACCACAACCTGGTATATAGTGCTGCCTCAACAGGAATGTGGGATTTTATAGCCATTTGGATAGTTTCTTTGATCAAGCGATTGGCCCGTTCTACCTGGCCATTGCTTTGTGAGTGGTATAAAGAGGACCTCACATGTTCTATGCTATTTTGTTTAGGAATGAGACCAACTCGGAGGATACAAACTGCACACTGTTATCGGTGACGAGCTGATGAGGGAAACCTTCTCTGCAAAACAATTCCTTCAAGTTAGCTACTTCACACATGGTGGATTGAGACACAAATTTGACTTTCACCAACTTGCTGAAGTAATCAATTAATACAATGGCATAGCGTATTTCTAGACTCAAAGCATTCATTGGTCCAATGAAGTCGATGCCGACTTTGATCCATGGACCCTCAGGTAGTTCAACAGAGGTCATGGGGCAATGGTGCGTCGTCATTGTTTTGTCTGCCTCAGCGCAAACTGAACAACGAGTGACAAATATATCAATGTCACGACCCATGGAGGGCCACCAGTATCTCTCCCTCAATCTCTGTTTGGTGCCTGTCATCCCCACATGTCCTTCGTGGGCTAATGCTACCAACCTGCTCCTCATGGACATTGGTGCTATCAAAGTCTCACCCCGGAGAATGATATCTTCGACAACACTGATGTCTTCTTAAATTTTCCAGTATGGTCTGAGAGCCTCGTCTAATATCCTTTCACGTGGCCAAGCTTTGACCACATATTTCTTAATTCCTTCAAACACTGTGATCCTTTATTGCCTCTAACCATCCTGACTTTGTATTGGTACCATTGGACTCGTGACTTTCAAACAAGCATGCAACAAGTAAGTCATCTTCCTCATCCTCATCACATTCAGATTTTTCCTCACAGGGGGCACGTGACAAGTAATCTGCCGACACATTCACTCGGCCTGGAATGTATTCCATCCTAACTTGATGCTCCGGCAATTTGCATGCCAACTTCGCAATTCTCGGTGGGGGTCGACTAAAACCTTTCCCTTCAAGTATACTGACCGACAGTTTGTGATCAGTGCGGATGGTGAATTCCTTGCCCAACAAAAAACGTTAAAATTTTGTAACAGCCCAAACACAAGCCAATAATTCACGCTCAATTACTGAGTACTTTATCTCTGGGCCCCTTAACTTGCGAGATGCAAATGCGATGATTTTCTCCCCTTTTTCAGTCTTTTGGCTGAGCACTGCCCCCAGCCCGGTCTGGCTAGCATCTGTGGTTACAGTGCTTTGCAATTTTTCGTTGAATGACTGGGGTGATGTTGCTTGCTCGAGTTCCTTCTTTATGGTCTTTATGCTCTGTTTGCATTTTTCATTCCAAATGAATTCTGCATCCTTCGTCATCATTTTTCAAAGTGGTTCGACCTTGGTTGCGTAATGTTGTATGAACTTGGAGTGGAATTCACACATGCCTAAGAAGGATGCAAGTTCTTCCTTATTTCTTGGGTTTGGTGAACAGGAAATAGCAGATATCAGGGACGGCTTGGGTCGAACTCCATTTTTATTATTGATGAGATGACCTAAGTACTCTACAGTTCCTTTGAGGAATTTGCATTTGTCCTTTTGCAATGTGAGACCACAGTCCTGAATCCTTTGAAGAACCTTCCTTAAAACGGCTAGGTGTTCTTCTTCCGTCTTGCTGTAAATCAGTACATCATCCTGGAATGACCTAACATCTTCCATGCCGCTGAACACTTGATTCATTGTGCGCTGTAATAAAGCTGATGCTGAACTCAGCCCGAAGGGTAATCTGCAAAATTGATATGTGCTTTCTAGTGTGATGAACGCAGCATATTTCTTTGATTCATCTTGTAGTTATATTTGATGGTATGCTGCGCTGAAGTCTAATGTAGTAAAGATCTTTGCTTGACCCAACGTCATCACCATTTCGTTTATCAGAGGCAGGGGTTGGCAATCAGCTACCACATGACAGTTTAGTTTGCAAAGGTCTATGCATAAGCGGATATTTCCATTCCTTTTCTTTGCAATAACCACGGGCAATAACCACTCAGACGCATTGATTGGTTCGATTATGCCGTCCTTGCACCAATTCTCTAGAATTGTCTTAACTTCAGCGCAGGCAGATAATGGTATGTTCCTGACCCTTTGTTTTACTGGGTATGCATTTCTCTTCAGAACAATCTGATGTTCGAAGTCCCTTATGCATCCAAATTGCTCGCTGAACACCCACTTGAATTCCTTGAGAATAGTTTCCAAGTCGTCCTCTTGAATGCTGAATACATTCGATGGTTGGCAAGGGTTGATCATTATCTTCAGATTTTCATTTCCATCCAACCGAGAATGTTCACATTGTAATCTACTATGAAGAGTCTTGTGAAGGTTTTTTTCCCCTTGAATGACAAATCCACCTTGAATACCCCTTCCAATTTTATCTTGTGTCCGCCATACGCACTTGGAACAATTCTGCTGGAATCCAATGGTGTGTTGCACTTTAAACCAATGTAGGTGTCCTTTGACAAGATTGTAATTCTTGATCCAGTATCCACCAACATCTTGACATTTTCTCTGTTCACACCGACATTACACCTGGGTTGGTTTTGCACATCTTCTCTGTTAATGATGGCAACCAGCAGTACCAAGTTCGCCAATAGTTCACTCCCATCAGAGTCTTCCTCGGATTCATTCACTGTATAAATCTTCTTCGAACGCGAAGTTCTGCAAACCTAAAGGAAATGTCCCATTTTTCCTCATCCCTGGCAGACCTTGTCCAATGCAGGACACTCTTTGTTTGATGCCACATGCGCAATGGATCCGCAACGGTAACAGCTAGGCTTTCCGCTGTATGCTCTGGAGGTCTTCCTTGTGAAATTCTTGTGTGGTCTATTGGATGCAGATTCTTCGTCTTTACGGACTAGATTGACGCTCACTTGCTGGGTGTAAAGTTTGCGCAGTAACTTAACTCCTTTAGCTGATCTTTCTATGCTCTTGATGGTGGAAATCACCTTTTCTAGGTTCGGGTTGCTATGACACAACCTCTTCTCTTGCGCTTTCACACACATGGTGCACATCACCACCTGATTGCGTATCATCTTGTCTATATCTCTGAATGCACATGTTGTGGCCAACATCCTTAGTGTAGCAACGTAAGATTCAGTTGCCTCACCCAGTGGTTGGTACCTGTAGTAGAAGTTGTCCCTCTCCATTATCACACTCATAGTGGTATCGAAGTAATTCTTCATTCTCATTTTGGCTTCAACAAACACATTCCACTCTTCGTCCTCCTTTTCTTTTTCAATAGGAGTTATGTGATCAAATAACCTCCTTCTTTCTGCCCCCAAACAGTGGTACATCATGGCTTACTTCCTGGCTGGATTGTATTCAGTTCCATCAATTGCCTCCAGATGTTTAGGCGTGGGAAGATATTCATCTTGAGTGTCTCCATTCTTTCCAACCAGGAAAAAAAGAGAGGGCCCCCGCGCATCATATCTGCCTTTAGTTTCCTGAGAAGAGATTATGTTATATTATGTTATGTTATGTTATGTTAAACCGTTTTATAGAGCGCAACAGCTGCCTCAGCTAAGAGGCGTCCCGGCGCTAAGCAACAGCAGAGCAGTACGCAAAAACGATCAAGGCCTACGAGGATGGAAACAGGAAAGTCTTCATTACTTTCCTGAACTGGAGATAGTTAGTAAGCTCCTGAATTTGAACCGGCAGAGAGTTCCACAGCAGGGCCTCTCTATGCCGGAAGGAGCATCCGCCAGCGCGGGCTTTCCTTACCCGGGGGACCACTACTAAACATTGTCCCATAGAACGAAGTGGTCGTCTAGGGATATAAGGTGAAAGGAGATTGGACAAAATGTAAGGAGATGCCAGCTTCAGAATTTTAAAGGCAAAACAGAGTGCCTTGAACTCAATGCGCCTGGCCACCGGCAGCCAATGAAGGCGACGAATAGCACTGGTCACTGAGCAGGTTCTACGCAAGCCCAGGAGAGATCTAACGGCCACATTCTGGACTCTCTGAAGCCTCTGTATTTCAGATTTATTTATTCCCAAATACAGCGAGCAGGCGTAATCGAGCCTTGACAAAATCAGGGCCTGAATAATGGTCTGCCTGGTTGTAGCATCAAAAAAGGCCAGAATGGGTTTAAGCCCACGTAGCAGACCAAAACAAGTGCCTGCCACCCTCTTCGTTTGGATCAAAAAGTTGAGTGAGCTGTCCATCCAAACCCTCAAGTTCTTTACCACCAGCTTGGGGGTAGGTGCCGCGCCCAGACTAGCAGGCCACCACAGGTCACTCCAGTGCTCATGGTTCCCCCCCACCAAAAACACCTCAGACTTGTTAGAATTTAATTGTAAACAGTTGGCGGTCATCCACTTGGCGACTGCAGAGAGGTCGCCCTGGAATTTCCTGGCGTCCTGCTCGGGGTCACTCGAGAGGGCCACCACCAGCTGAGTGTCGTCGGCATATGAAACCATGGTCAACCCCCTGCTCCTGGCAACTTCCGCCAAAGGTTGAACATAAAGATTAAAGAGCAGGGGGCTCAAGGACGAGCCCTGTGGGACCCCCTGACCAATAGGAAAAGTGCCAGAGGCAAAAGGGGGGGTGACTACCTGAACAGTCCTGCAGGCCAAGAAGGAGGACAGCCATCTAAGACCTAGCCCAGAGACCCCAGCCTCAGATAGGCGTTTCAGCAAGATGACATGAGATACAGTATCGAATGCGGCACTGAGATCCAAAAGGATCAGTGCCGACGTCTGCCCTGCATCTAAGGCCGCCCATAGGTGTTCAGCAACGGCCAAAAGTGCTGGCTCAGTACTATGGCCGGGTTGAAAGCCATTTTGAGACAGATCAAACCTCTGAAGAACCGTAAAAAAATATGTGAGGAGAGTGGTAATATAGGCCTCAGTGTTTTTAGCCACCCAAGATAACAAAGAGATGGGACGAAAACTTTCTAGTTTCCGAGGGTCTAAAGAGGGTTTCTTAAGCAGCTGAAGAACCCTGGCCTGTTTCCAGGCCCTGGGCACAACTGCCTCACGCAAAGACAGGTAGATGATTGGCTCAGTAAAAATCACCCAATGAGGGATTCAGATGAATTCCCAGCTATTTAAACAATTTCTTGGCCTACTTCAAGGAAGAGGTTTACTCTGTTCTTTAGTTTGTGTGTCTCGCATCCTTTACCCAACATCCCCTGCTTCCTCATGCTGCATTCCCATATCCCTCGGTAAGGGAGTGTTTTAGTGTAACATGGAAGTGGTATGTGGAAGCGGATGGTGCATAATTACATTATTGTTCAAAGAGATTGCCATGGTGATGGTATGGTATAGAATGGAGGGCTTCATTTGGATTCATGCAATGGTGTAGGCGTATCAAGACTGAAATGTACTGCCATACTTGTAAGATTTATTCCTGCCTCAAGAACACTGACATCTGCACAAAATGGAAAAAAAGAAACGCCCATCTAATATATAATACTATGCTAAATAGCACCTCTGGGCAAATCGGTCACATTTAAGCAATTTATCAAGTGAAAATCGAATCAAATTATCTAAGATGGGTAACCATACTAGTACGACCCAGATTTGACCATTCCTGCGTAAATGCTATCTAGCAACAAAACCCTTCTTTAGTTTTTAATTATGACAGATTCAAAACCTGCATTATGTGATAAAACTAGTATTTTGTTTAACTAGGCTTACATGATCAGGTAGGGGGGGTTGAGGCACCCTCTTTTACAAATGAATTCCAATACCCTGAACTGAGCCGTAACACAATGGGTGCAGCAGTTCCTCATATGGAATAATGCAAAGGACATTTGACAATGGCTGGTTTGTTTACTTCATATTTCCCAAACTTCCGATTTAATTGAACTTTGCTGTTTGTCAGATCTCTTCAGATGTAACTTTTTCTGAAGTTAGCTAGAGGTCACTTTTATAACTGGCACCGACCAACAGCTCTTGTGCCACCTCCTCATGCTAGGATTTTTGTGTTCAATGCCTCAGCCTGCAGTATATTTAATTCTGATACTGAATGGTGTTTAAGCCCAACAACTGCCAGCACAGAACCCCAGATTTTCCACAGACTGTGCCCTTGAGTGCAGGAAAAAGATCACTTGGTATTGCTTCTATTTGGGATGCTACCACCAGAATCTCAGTCTCGGGAGGGCTCATTAGGTCGCCGTTACCAGACAGCACAGCTGTCTTGCTATGCAAAAGACATCTTGGGCACTTTCAAAAAGTTGATCTGAGAATGCATTCCACTTATGGATTGCTATTGGCATTGTGGTTGGTAACTCACATTTTCTGCCTTTCCGTTTGCTAGCTTTATTTGCTTTAGGCTGTCCAGCGTGAGTTCGTACATCCCCATGCTAACGCCTTATTTACAGTATTCTTTCACGAACTCGTTTTCTGTAATAAACAGGCCATTAAATCTTGTTCTTAATGCGTCACATTTGCTGCCGGGTGCTTATTTTGCTTTCAGCTGACTTCAAAGTGAGGGTATTTATAATAATAATAATAATAATCCACATTTCTAAAGTGCGAACAATCACCCGTAAGGGTCTCTAGGCGCCGTCGGGAAGATTAAGCAAGCTATTGCCCAGAGTCACATGGTGCTGGGCTAATCTGTCGCTGGCACCGGGGATCAAACCGTAATCCCCAGATTCCGGAGTCAGTCGCCCTGGCCGTGGCGCCACACCTCTTCCCATAGGAAAGAGGGCTGCAGCGTACTTTCTCCATTGAGCCTGCTTGTGCCCTTTTTAGGCCGACCCTAGAGGCAGAGTGCATGTGCTGCTCTGCGAGGCATGCTGTAATGTCTCGGGGACGTTAAAGGACAACCACCACATGCCTACCGTTAGTGATTGGTTACTTAGTCTGCCTTTCTAAATGCCATAGTTTTGGTTCGTGAATAGAGTACATTTGTCCCACTTTGTGGCTGTTTTGTTTCCACCCTGGCGTTTGCCCTTGGTGCATGGATACTTTTGATACGGGCCATATGTTTTGGTACCCGCACTACTTTTTCTTTTGCCTCAGCTTGTTTTTTAATTTCCTGTTGTCTTTTACTTTGCTCCCGCCCCCTCCTGTTGTCGGAGTTCACCATGCTCCCGCCCCCTCCCGTTGTCCACATTCCCTTTGTTCCCGCCCCCTCCCGTTGTCCGCATTCCCTTTGTTCCTGCCCCCTCCCGTTGTCCGTGTGCAACATGGTCCTGCCTCCTCCCGTTGTCCGCATTCCCTTCATCTCTGCCCCCCTCCCATTGTCCATGTTCAGAATGCTCTCACCCCCTGCCGTTGTCCACATTGTTTTTCTTCCCATCCCCCTCCCGCCATACTTTTGGTTGCTCCTTTATTCTCGTTCCTTTCAACAGTAATGGCACAGACAAGTCAAACCTCCCAATTTTGAAAAGATTTCCAGAAATGTTCATTTGCTCAAATCAGAATTAAAGTCCAATCGGAAATAACGGAAGATAAACACAACTTTTTTTGTAAACATCCTTACGGTACTTCTTACGACTATGATACAGGGTAACGTCATTTCGAGGATGTAAAAGAAAAAATCTTGAAAGCATTTTACAAAGTTGCATAGTTTATTATGGCCTTGCTAAAGAACATGTCACACAAGATTAATCCAACAACATTGGAAGAAAACAGCAGTATATAAATCCAGGTCCTGTTGTGCAGATTAGAAAAACAGTCCAGTTTTCCCAAGCCCAGCAAAACACAAAGAGACTCTGAAACCTGCTGCAATTAATGTAAATGAGAGCTAGGGGGAGGAGTCAACGATGCATCATGGACATTGGCTTTATTAGTTGTTCAGCTTGACTTCCTACAATTGCTTTCTTTATAAAATCATTTCATAAGTGATCCTTTCGCTTAATAGCAAGGATTTACTATATTGGGTGGACAAGGATATCGAGCTTGGGGCTGCCTTCTTTGCAGTTCACAGCCCTCAAAAGAGTTGCTTAACCACTCCTCAGCAGAAACAGAACTGCATTAAAGTTCTGTTCTTTCTAGGACTGACGTATCAGTTGAAGTCAATCCACGTTAGAGCTCCACAGAAGATTTCGAGAGGATTTGCTCACATTTTATTACTTTTGTTCCTGCACCCCTACCATTATACGTGTCCAACATACTCCCGCCCCCTCTCGTTGTCCATGTTGTTTTTCTTCCTGCACCCTTTTGGCTGTGCTTTTTGTCGACTTTTTCTGTGGGTCTCCATGCTGCATTGTCGATCATAGGCCACGGAGGGCCTGTCGCAAGTGGGTGCTCCACAGGTGCCACGACCTGCTCGTAGGAGGCGCTGAGTCTGCTGCTCTCACCCTCTCGGCTTCACTTGCGGTGGCCCATGAGGTACCCCCCCAACCCCCTACGGCACGCCACTGTTTTTGTTTAAATGCTGAACAGAGGCAGCGAAAAGCATTGGCAAAGCCAAAACCCAAGACCTATTGGGTTTGCCAAAGCTTGTTTATTTTATTTTAGACATAGCCATCTCAATAGGTATCTCGTTCTTCAGCTGCACAAAACACTTGCATATTTATTGCAAAATTCCTCTTTTTTGGTGAGTCCATTTATTTTGTGAAACTGTCTTTATAGAAATAAAGTATAAAACCACATTTCAGTCTCAGTGTCAGCCTAACATCAGGCAATCGTGGGCAATTTACACAGTTTATGGCCCATTCACTGTCAAGCACAGGATAACATCTTTCAACAGGAAAGAGCCACCCACATTGTAACACAATCTAATAAATGCTTGGTTTTCACTATGATGTGTAAAGCATATGCTTTATTTCTGACATCTGTGGCCACTCGTTTTGGAGAGCTGGATAAGTTTAAAGGCACCTTTTGTGTTTGTTTACCTACACAATAATTATGTATTCAGTCTGTAACTGTGCCTTTTTAGGAACACATATATTACTGGATATAAACTATTTCCTTGTTCTAGCAGGCACTAGGGTCTTAATTTCAATGGTACAGCAGGTGCAGTGGCACAGGGGCCAAAAGGTTTAGGCATCCCACTGACCACTGATTATTGTGATATTTTACTACAAAACAAGCAGTCACAAGCGCAACTACCTTGCAGGTATGAGGGTCATGATTTGAATGGTGCAGCAGGTGCAGTTGACACAGGAGCCACAATGTCTAGGAAACACACTGAACACCGGTTATTGCTATATTGTATTACTAAACAAGCAGTCAGGATTGCTTTTTTGGTTCTTTTGTAACCATTACAGCCTAAAGCATCACTGTAATTAAAGCTGTAACCTAATTGACTTTTCTGTTTTCCATACAACTTATGTTACATTTAGCACATTTATAAGGCGCATTTTCACAAATTTTGTTTACGGTTTTAAAAATGTATTTGAATCTGAAAACACTAACACTTTCGCAAGGGCATTCTCCATTCTATAGCATTAGCAATTTAGCCCTTGTTAACACTATGTAAGTACTTATAACCTACCATATGCATTTTATCCCAAGCACTGGCAAATTCAATAAGTCTCACCTATGCGAGATCTATTGGCTGTGCCAATGTTTTTTTAGCCATATAATACAACAGTGCTAGCTTCAGTGCAGCATAACTGAAAATAAAAAAGCGCTATAATGCAGATAACGCTGGATATGTCATACAGCTTTTTAGGTTGAGCTTGGGCAGCCCATTTGCTGCTCTGCGAGGCATGCTGTATTCAGGTAAGGACTTGAAGCTCCGCCCACTCTCCACCCAAATTTTTTATTGGCTTGTGTCACTGTCCTTTGTAAACTGTGGCTTTCATTGGTCGATAGGCTTAGTAGTCCCTCTTTAGTACTACCTTGTCTCATCTTGTAACCTTCAATAAGGACTCGCCCTCTTACGTGTGTTGTTACTCGGTTGGCTTTAATTACAGCCTCCGAGCTCTATTTCGTTAAATAGTTTTCACCTGCCTGCTGTTGTAGGCAAGACACACTCTCTCCTAACGCCCTATATATTTTTTTGTAGCACGGAACGCCACAGTGGCCGCCGCGCTTTTGTTTTATTTGCGAAGCCGAACACGGCTGCATGGTTTTTTTTCTATTTATTCACTTGTTGTAATGTGCAGGCGTGTGTTATATTCTATTCACAAATAACCAACATCACATCACATTTATTTGTTTTATTTCGAAGCGCACCATGCCGCGCTTTTACGTTAATAGAGGCTGCGCCCTTTTCTTTAGGCGAGCCTCTTCTAAAGAAAGGTCCGCGGCTGCTATTAAAGTGAAACCACGTCATGGGGCGCTTTAACAAAAAACAAACAAATGCTTCTTTGTTTTTGTAAAAGCGCCCCATACCACGCTTTCATTTTAATGGCGGTTGCGGACCTTTCTTTAGACGTGGCTCGTCTAAAGAAAGGGGCGCAGCCTCCATTAACGTGAAAGCGCGGCATGGGGAACTTTTACAAAAAAAGTATTTGCTGTGCAAGAGGTTTCGCATTTGCGAGAGTATAAGCTATTGTCATTTACAATGCCAATAGCTCAAACTCTCGTAAATGTGAGACCTATTGCATTGCAAATGCATGTTTGTATTACTTCTGGCCATTTGCAACATAGCTCAACAGTGGCGTAGCTAGGGGGGGGGGGGGGCGGTGAGGGCGGTCCGATCCCGGCGGCACTATTTTGGGGGAGGACAAAGGCATTTAGATAAGGCTCGGCTTGCTTTCGTGGACATTCGGGGACGGGCAGAGAAGGAATAGGACTCAGGCAATGTCCTCATCTTTTTTGTGCTGGCAGCTGTTCCCCCCCACCTCTCTTCCTATTATTCCCTCTCTTTCTGTCTTGCTCCTCACTTACTGAAAACCGTAACTTGAAGAAACGGTTCACAACCTCTCTTTCCATCTTTCATTTAGTAGCTTCCCTGTGAAATGGATCCAAAAAAGAAAAACACTCTTGCGGGTAATGCCCTTTTTCTGACATTTTTCTATTCCAAAGTGCAGCGGGATGGAGACAAATAGAAGTTTTTAAATATGGAAAATAAATACATAACTAAATAAAGCAAGACAGAGTGGTTGCAAAGTGGCCAGATTGGTTTTATTCACATCCAAACACATCAGCCTCACTTTACAGACTTTGCAGTGAAGTGCTACTTTTGTTTTCTCGTCTTTCTTTGAACAGCATTGTTGTCCCCAGGTGGGAAAGTTCACCATTCCTGGATGTATTGCAATACCTGGTTGATGGATGGATTGGAAAACAAAATGCGTACCATGGCTCTGTTTATGGATGTGGTCTTTTTAAACCATACTGCTTACGTTTATTAAAGATATAAGCAATGGACATTGAAACGGTTCCCTTCAGGGCCCTGTAGTCATGTCCTTAACTTTTCAGGTAAAACCACTCGCTGATTTCTGAATAGTGAGTGAGAGATCGTTAAGGTAACCATGTTGTTTCTGCTTACTTTTCACATGCTTTACTTAATCTTGCATTCCCTATGAGTGTTTGCTTTTACTTTTTTTTTTTAGGCAGCATATTACTCTTATCAAGTGCATAATTTGAATTGAGCCACATCCAAGTGTTTATAGCGGGCACAATTAGGTTGTAGCTGAAGGCAGTGCGAGTTTCTCTCAGTGGGGCAGTATGGTGTTCAATGGGGGAGAGGATGTGGCACTATGGCCAGAGCTGTCGAATTTGCAACTGGGGAACAGGGTTCAGCCTTCATGACCAGTCCACCAGACCACTCTACTGAGGGAACATATCACCATGCTAGACCTTACAAGGCCCCACTAGACCTTACAAGGCCTGATGACTTAGCACAAGCAGGTGTACCCTAGTGGTGTCAATTGTGAGTTAACCTTGAAGGCCTGTCCACCACAATCCATACTGAAGTTCATCTCCAGTCTTGCGGGCAGGCCTATGAAGCAGCACACCCTAGAGCATGGGTACTCACAAACGTTCTCTCGGGGGCCAAATTTACAGTGTGGTTTGTGGCCGAGGGCCGCACCGGTGTGGGCGGGGTTAGAAGGGGTGGGGAGGGGCTAAAGCAAAAAAAAATTGTGACAATGAGGTTGAACACAGGTCCCTGCACCAGACGCCTTCTTCCACTGAGCCACCAGACCCAGCATACACAGATCTCTCTCTCTCTCTCTCTCTCTCTCTCTCTCTCTCTCTCTCTCTCTCTCTCTCTCTCTCTCTCTCTATCTCTCTCTCCCTCCCTCTCCCCCTCCCTCCCCCTTCCTCCCCCTCTCCCTCCATCTCTCCCCCTCCCTCCCTCTCCCTTTCTCCCTCCCTGTCTCTCTCTCCCTGTCTCTCTCTCCCTGTCTCTCTCCCCCTGTCTCTCTCCCCGTCGCCCTCCCTCTGTCGCCCTCCCTCTGTCGCCCTCCCTCTGTAGCCCTCCCTCCGTCACCCTCCCTCCGTCTCCCTCCTCTCCTTCTGTCTCCCTCCTCCCTGTCTCACTCCTCCCCCTCTGTCACCCTCCCTCTGTCGCCCTCCTCCCTATGTCTCCTTCTATGTCTCCCTCTCTGTCTCCCTCCCTCTGTCTCCCTCCCCCTCTGTCTCCCTCCCTCCCTCCGTCTCCCTGTCTCCCTCTGTCCCTCTGTCTCCTTCCCTCCCTCTGTCTCTCTCCGTCTCCCTCTCTCCCTCTGTCTCCCTCCGTCTCACTTCCTCCCTCTGTCTCCCTCCGTCTCCCTCCCTCCCTGTCTCCCTCCGTCTCCCTCCCTCCCTGCCTCCCTCCATCTCCCTCCCTCCATCTCCCTCCCTCCCTCCCTCTCCCTCCGTCTCCCTCCCTCCCTCCCTCCCTCTCCCTCCTTCCCTCTCCCTCCGCCTCCCTCCCTCCCTCCGTCTCCCTCCCTCTGTCTCCCTCCCTCCGTCTCCCTCCCTCTCCTTCTGTCTCTCTCCCTCCCTCTCCCTCCCTCTGTATCCCTCTGTCTCTCTCCCTCTGTCTCCCCCCCTCTCCCTCCGTCTCCCTCCTTCTGTCTCCCTCCCTGTCGCCCTCCCTCTGTCGCCCTCCCTCTGTCGCCCTCCCTCTGTCGCCCTCCCTCTGTCGCCCTCCCTCTGTCGCCCTCCCTCTGTCGCCCTCCCTCTGTCGCCCTCCCTCTGTCGCCCTCCCTCTGTCCCCCTCCCTCTGTCGCCCTCCCTCTGTCCCCCTCCCTCTGTCCCCCTCCCTCTGTCGCCCTCCCTCTGTCTCCCTCCCTCTGTCTCGCTCCCTCCGTCTCCCTCCCTCTCCCTCTCTCCCTCTGTCTCTCTCCCTCTGTCTCTCTCCCTCTGTCTCTCTCCCCCTCCCTCTCTCTGTCACCCTCCCTCTCTGTCTCTCTCCCTGCGTCTCCCTCTGTCTCCCTCCCTCTGTCTCTCTCTGTCTCCCTCCCTCTGCCTCCCTCCCTCCCTCCCTCCCTCTGTCTCCCTCCCTCCCTCTGTCTCCCTCCCTCCGTCTCTCTCCCTCCATATCTCTCCCTCTCCCTCTCCCTCCCTCTCTCTCCCTCCCTCTCACTCTGTCTCTCTCCCTCTGTCTCCCTCTGTCTCTCTCCGTCTCCCTCCCTCCGTCTCCCTCCCTCCCTCTGTCTCCCTCCGTCTCCCTCTTCCCTCCCCCCGTCTCCCTCCCATCTCCCTCCCTCTCTCTGTCTCCCTCCCTCTATCTCTCCCTGTCTCTCTCCCTCCGTCTCCCTCCCTCTGTCTCCCTCCCTCCGTCTCCTTCTCTGCCTCCCTCTCTGCCTCCCTCTCTGCCTCTCTCGGTCTCCCTTCCTCTCCCTCTGTATCCCTCCCTCTGTCTCCCCTAGACTGCGCCTCTCTGTCACCCTCTGTCAACCTCTGTCTCCCTCCCTCTCCCTCTGACTCCCTCTCCCTCCCTCCGTCACCCTCTGTCATCTCACCCCGTGTGTGTGTCAGCCCTCAGCCCGGACTGAGACAGCTTCCCAGCGTGCACACAGCCGCACTGTCCCAGCACTCACACACAGCCCGCACCCGAGTACTTCACAGGTCTTTAAAAGACCATTTACATGTTAATAAAGCTTTGTTGTATTTCACCTCTTAGGCCCCTGCATATCCCCTTTGACAATCACTGGAATCCCCCGGCCCCCACAGTGCAGAGTCTCAGAGTCCGGGCTGCTAACACTATTTTTTTTTTTTTAAACACATGTAGGATATCTGCAAGGTCCGCGGGCCGCCAAGAAAGGCTTGCCGGGCCGCTGGCGGCCAAAGGGCCGTACTATGAGTAACCCTGCCCTAGAGCAACAGTGATCCAGTCACTGTGACTCTGTCACTGAGGTCACATGAACCTTGAGCAGGTTAGGGCGGTGCGAACGGTGTGACCGCACTGGGTACCTATTTCGGGTGGGTGTGTAGTGTTTGCAAGTATATTATGGTTTTTAAAAAAACTTGCTGACTCCTCCCTGGCCTCCAGCAATTTTCAGAAACAATGAAAATGTGATGATAACTTCGGTGATTAATGTTCTTCCTAGAGAGAGAGATCCGAGTTTTGTCTAGTAGAAGGGTTGACTCCTGGAAAGGTAGCACAGAGGGTTAATGTGCCTGCTGTAAAGAACATGTACCATGCAGATCACAAAGTGCACTGCTTTAATGGGGCGACCATGATGAATGGTCATTTAATGTCAGCTGTAGATGACGGATCCCTGAACAGTGTCATGTATGTGCATGTTTGCATTGTGCTGAGGGGATTACCAGGTAATTGTTCACGCAGCTCTCTGATGGATGTCACATGCGGTTTTTCTGAGTCCCCATATATATCATGCAGTCTGTGTGTTCTCTTTTGTACTGCCAGTCACCGGTGTATTCAACAGTGTAGCCTTGGACTGTGTCATGTATGTGCATGTAACTTGCATGATCGAGGTAACTATTGGCGGCGATACTACATGTCTCTCGGTCCTCTTTCAAGTGCTTGCCGTCCTTTTTCACCAGCAACCCCCCCCCCCCCCCCCCCAGGGGCGGCAATCTGAGGGATAGCCCCGGGCGCCACAAGCTCTGGCTACGCCTCTGTAGCTCAAAAACATTAGCAAAGACAAGATCTCACATAGGCAAGAAAACTCCAGTCAATTTCAATAAGGCTTGGTGCAAAATACTGACCAGCTATTTTTGTTTGTGGAATAGTTTGGTTGCAATGATAAAATTCAGTTCCAAGAAATGTAACGAGTTTGGCAAGGAGGAATGTGCTACGGTTTTTGAAGAATTGGAGAAGTGCCCAATAGTGTTTAATTCCAAACATCACCCAGGTGTCGACTTTCCTTTCTGATGTTTCCACACACTTTTCTTCTGCCTGGAAAGTCAGGCAGAGATAGACAATTTGGAAGTGACATCCAAAAAGGCAAAAAGGTTGGAAAATTGTGAATTGTCCCAAATCTGCTGTGGAACCATGAAATCTGAACTTTCCATAGGAAATCTGCACCTCGGGTTTGACCTGGCTCTAGTTACATCTTGCAACATGCACTGTACCCTAGTGGAAGCTTCACCTCTCACAGAATGAGCCTTCGAAGGATCCCCCTTTGCACTGGTGCACAATGTTGAACAGATGCAAGAGCAGCAGAGACCCCCCATGCTGGCTATGTGGCTGGAAGCCTCCTAGCCCGAGAGTAATCCAACTCGCCTACCAATCCCACTTCAGGCTGCCATAGAAGCAACGCCTACTCACACAGGGACGGTCCTACCTAACCAACAGCTAGAAAAGAGTGATGTCATGGGTCATGCTGAAGGCAAGACCTACTCCCACATCTTATGGAAGACGGTCTTCATGTAGGACTACCCATAGGAGTGTAGTGCAGAATCCGCATTTATAGTGGATGACACCAAGGGGTGAAACCTGATTTTCATGGGCACACTGCCATGCTGCTTAGGACTTTAAGCCCCCTTGCAGGCAGCGGGGACTGGCAGAAGCGTCCAGCAGTGGGCCTGTGTGTAATGAAGAGACAAATCACTCCACGCCGCCCCTCTTTCGGAAGCAAACCATCTACCACGTGGCAGGAGTCATGGTACACCGTTACATAATGACGCTGTAACACTGTGGTTCTAACTGTTTTGTGCAGATACAATCCATTTCTACATTGTGAAAAAAACATACTCTGCTATTTATAGTATCACTGTAGGATCAGTAGCCGGCAAACACAAACTGTACATGGAGACACCGCGGAATTATCACAGCAAGTCTGCTGTACTACATGTTTTGTACAATTTCATGCTATAGTAGGGCCCAAAAGGTACCTTCAGTCTGGCTGAATGCACTGGCGCTGTTCCAGAGCCGACATGTTCCCGAGGAGTGCCGCCTCACTGCATAGGGGCATTCACCAATCACCATGTACACAGGGAATGTTCCAATGCCCAGCGCATGTCCCAGTGACAGACCTTGAGCAGAGGTAACCTCCATGGGGTGGTGGGCACACTGCACGCCGTCTCCCATGGAGCTGGTTCTGTGGAGGTAGCTAGGAGTATCTATCGTTAGGACCCTTTGACCTTGGGCTGTACCCCTCTCCGCCCACCTTGCAAAGTTATGGAAGTATCCGTGGCCATGAAGTAGACAAGTGCTGTCATTATGCGCACGCCATCCAGGCCACGCTCAATTGGCCTGGCATCTGTGCAGCGAGCAGTCAGTTCAGTACATATACGCTGCGGCTCTCTAAGCAGTAGTTTTGCAGTTGCATAATGGCTTTCATATGTTATTCCAAAAGAACTGATAAACTGTAGATTCTATAAAAACAACAGAATTTTGAGAGCTCCTGTGACGACAACAGTTTTTAATACCCTTAGCTTTAAAGCACTCGAGCTGTAAAAGGCCCTTACAATTGGCTTGGTCTGTAACTGGGTTTGAGGGCCTTTAATAGCTGTATTGCCCTCAGCAGTGGACTATAATGATTATGTTCATACTGATTCTGAATTCATGTTGCACAACAGCCAGATTGACATTTGTCCAGAATTTCCTCCCACTTTATATTCGCTCATTGCCATTAAAAAGGAACCTGTATGACCCGAGGTCAGTTACATTCCATCCTATGTAAAGAATGCTTTTTTGAAACTACATATTACAGTGCATGTACTTGTAAAGCGCATGTTCACCCCTTGGAGCACATTGGCGCTAAATAATAAGTATTTATTATTACCGAACTTATTGGTACTGTTTTTTTTTTATTGACCTTGGAAGGATGAGAGGCTGAGTGGGCTTGTTGGGATTTGAACTAGGATACCCTCCAATAATTTCTTAGATTTTGCTAAGCCTTTTTTGGGTCGCCTTTCAGGCCCCGGGTTGGAACCCGCATCAATCACCTTCGGAGTCCCCCAAGGATTCTCCATCAGACCAACCCTGTTCAACGTGTACATGGCACCGCTCGTATCCCTCGTCAGATCACACAGACTCAACATTGTTTTGTACGCTCATGACACCCAACTCATCCTCTCCCTATCCAACAAACCCAACATCTACAAACACAACTTCCAAGAAGGAATGGAAGCAGTCGATAGATGGAAGAAGAATAGCTGCCTTCAACTCAACACAGACAAAACCAAAGTACTCATTAGGGGCCCCCACTCCAATGCCTAGTGGCTCCTGTCCTCGGGAACCCCCATCCTGCCCCCACGGACCACGCACTCAACCTCGGAATCATCCTGGACTCCAAACTCAAAATGGACCGCCAGATCAGCGCGGTCACCTCTTCCTGCTACCACTTCGAAAGACATTCAATTGGATTCCACGCGAACACAGGAAAACTGCCACCCACGCCCTCAACAGCAGCAGACTAGACTACGGCAATGAACTCTATGTCAGGATCAACAAAAACCTCACCCGCAAACTCCAGAACGTCTAGAATGCCGCCGTCAGACTAGTACTTGACCTACCTCGCTACTGTTACATCAGCCAACACCTACCGACACTACACTGGCTTCCCATTGAGAAGAGAGTCACCTTCAAGCTACTCACCCACATCCACAAAGCCCTCCATAAAGCCGATTTCGCCTACATGAACCACGGCCTCTCGTTCCATGCACCCCAAAGATCCCTCTGCTCAGACCAGCTCTCCCTTGCGACGGTACCACGCATCAAGAAGACGAGAACATGAGGAAGCTCCTTCTCCCTCCTCACTGCTCAGGCATGGAACTCCCTCCCTCTCCACCTCCATCAGACACCATCACTCCCAAAATTCTTGAAGAAACTTAAGACCTGGCTTTTCGACGAAGCACCGTGAACATCCAAGAAGTGCATGCCCTCCTCCTTCCCCCTCCACCCCCAGCGCCTCGAGACCCTGCAGATGAGTAGCTGCGCTTTAAAAAGCCCATGATTGATTGATTGATTTTCTACCTGTTTCTAATGAGGAGTGTTGGCGAGTGAATTTACTATCTTCTCTCTAGCTCATTGGCCGCTTATCCTTAAGAATCTGTGTCTGGAAACCATCTTATGTTATGCAGTTCTTTAAGGGCTGAAAACCAAACCACTAACACATTGTAAAAATGGTTTATTGATGATGGTGATGGCGACTTCCAGCTTACCGACACTGATCTGAACAAAAGCTGAGTCCGGAGTCAGTTTCCAAATCTCCAGTCTTTCTCGAAAGATGCTCAAGATAAAATTCTGCCAAAATAGACCGCGGCACAAACCTGTAAAGATTTCTCAGCAAAAGTAAATTATTAATAGTTCCCAGAAGTTGGACCACATTTTAAAGGAGTTGTGTCAGGATCTTCTTAAGTCGCTTCCAGCATGTGTCGCAACGTTCTGAAAGTAACGTACAGTTTGCCTGAAAAACATCTTTTTCCTTCAGATTTCTTTGACTTAAGTAAGCGATAAAGGCATTTGGAAACATATAAATGTCATGGAAAGTATTAACAGCTTTTAAATATGTGTTTGGAAATGGGAAAAATCGAAACTATAGCTATGCTTCACAGTTGACATCAAGTTTATTGATGAGTTAAGACAACTTCAATGACGTTGCTGTGGCACTGTTAAACTTTCGCGCTCTATTGGCGTGATCTTATTTCCTAAACTTGTGCGGCTTGTCATAATCTCTGCATATTTCAGGCCAGGTGGGTGCGAACCATCCCAGATCAAGTCAGCCTGGGGGAGCCAGGCAGGTTCAGCAAGGATCCGAAAGGCAAGGTTGTAATATCTTCACATGCATGATCAGAAGCTAGCATATAGTGCCTCGTAAAATAAGACAGAAGCGTGCGCCAATGGTCCACCCTGCCTCCAAAATGGACAGGGTACTCTTCAGCACTGAAACGAGCCAAGAGCCAGCCAACACCAAAAATGGTCATCCCTGCCGCTGATGGAGGACCGACTAGGGGCCTTATTTATGAGGCCCTGCGTCACATTTACGCAGCCATTGCATCACTTTTTGTGACGCTGCGGCTGCGTAAATAAGCGCCACGGTGCTCCATATTTACGAAGTGACGCATCTAGGCAGATGCGTCACTTCGTAAACCCCTGCACTACATTATACCTGCGTCAGGTATAATATATGCAGTGTGGTCGTTCCCCCGCATCAAAACCTCGTAAAAGTGGCGCATTGAAATCTATAAGGTTTCAGTGCGCCACTTCTAGGACGAAATTGCATCAAAACCATATGCCTGCCTCATGAGTGATGCAGGTCCTTTCAAATGGGGCTTTCCCCGTGTGAAAGGACACACTGCCCGAGTTGCGTCTGTTTTCAGACACACCCCAGCAATGCGTCACTTTTGTGCCTACAGATACATCAGTAATACTGACTTATCAGTGACTCCTTGCGACATGATGCACCGTACTGTAAATATGGCGCATCCATGGTGTCGCAAGGAAGGCGCACTGAAAAATGCTGCATCGCTGCTTTGTTGCAGGGATGCAACACTTCTCATAAATAAGGCCCTAAGTGACCAGCAGTGTCACTTAATCTGAAACAATTCTGAGAGTGGGGGTGGTGCCATGAACCTTACATCACTAAAGTCCCAGGAATTGTGAAAAATTCAAGCATCACACAACGAACAAATGAGCAACACCCATTCAACTGGAGAGTGGTATGGGTGTGTTTAGTCGGTGGTGGATTTTGAAAGACACTGTTACAAATACATTTCTAAAAGGTGGTGTGGTAGCACACTGTCATTGACAGACAGTTCATTTTCAATAGAAATGGATGCTTCATTTACACTACAATGCAGTTTTAGTGGTAAAACTATATAGCACACAAGCTATACTTTTTGTGGAAATTGGGTTCCAGTGAATATTTATCATTTACACATCACCAAGTAACGCACCTTGATTTGTTTTGATCCTATTTAAATCCTTGTTTCCATCACACTTCAGACTTACAAAAAGAATGTGCTTTATGTGTGTGCTTTCCTAACTGCTGCTATATTTTGAAATATTTGTACAGTTAATGTGCACTTGTTAAAATGTTGTGTGTTAGGAAAAAACTGACAGCCTTGCGTTTCACACTCCCTGGTCCTCAGCAAGATTGTCACATAGTTCATGTTACAAAATTCTATAACTTTGCAGTCAGAGAAAGAAAAATAACACCAATCTCTATGTCAGCAGATGTAGCCCAACATTTGACCTCTGTCTTTGCAGAAATGTGACAAGACAAAAACAAAATTGAAATACATTTGTATGGCTCATTTTCTTTCTAAGCTCCAGCATGGTTATTTTGGGGGTGCTGCAGCACCCCCCTACAGCCCTGCTTCCATCTCCTATACTGACCAAAGTCAAAGGCAGTGTTGCCGTTGACGGTGATTGCGGAGAGTCTGCCACAGTCATAGAGACACTTGTATAGCACAACATTCATCCAGGCTCGCTTGATACCAGGCTAGATGTGAATAAGAACAGGAGAAAGAAAAGGGCCAAAGCAGCACATGTATAAGGTATTCGGTCTCCTACGACTGCCCCATTGCAGTTGGTGGCATCTGATCATTGCCCACAGGAGACTTTGTAATCTTCACAACAAATTGCCATTGCCACCATTTAACTTTCTGCGCCTCCCTCCGATTAAAATATGTTCTCATTAGACTGATGTTGGGATGAGTACAACAGAATGGGTGTTTTCAAGAAAAATAGATAAACTGCGACACTTTCTGAAGTGTGTGCTCCTTGGGGCATGTCACTCTAGACACTACAGACCTGATGTATGAAAAGATGTTCTCCCCTTTCAAAGAGGTGCTCAGACCAAAAAGCAAAATTCAAGGTACCTTAAAATGATTGTAAGTCGAAAATATTTTCAAGCCTCACAGTGTTAACACTGTAGTTAGTAGAAAGGGGGGTTGCCCCATTGTTTTCTGTTCACATGGAAACTTAGCAATAATTTGGAACAGCACTGGCAGTTACCCAGCATTTAAAGTCTGCAGACTGACCTTCTCGATTTGTAACCATTTAGATTGTGGAAGGTGACGGCAAGGACAGCTTCCACTGTGTGCATGACAGTTTACAGCCTCAAGGATAGGGGTGTTGGAAGTTGCAGAGCAAAACTCTTAACAGTTTCCTATAATTTCTTGTACTCCCCATTCCAGCCAGTAGGATGTCCACTGCCGGGAATGCTGGCAGCGACGAATGGGATGACTGACTGCTAAGAAGGTGGCTGTTGTGTTTCCACACTGACACTCGCCCTCAGTGACAACAGGGGAAACAATTTCCTGGAGCTTGAAGTCTTACCAGCCTGAGGCGAGCATCCCATTGCAGGCTATAGAAGATGAGTGTAGCTAAACTTTGCCTGAGATCAAAGCTGGGAAACTTCACTGGAAACTTCACCTGACTTCTCCAAGGGAAAGTGTCCTAGCCGCTGACTTTGTGGGTGGAGTTTAAAGTTTTGCTCACCTCCAATCGGTGCTTGCAAGCAACAGTCCCATAATTCATGCACATATTGCATAAAAAGGTGAGTTCCAGAGGAGTAATCATCATAGACTCTCAGTACAAACTGGGGGAACTCCAGGAATATTAATATCTTTTTAGGGCATGTCTAAAGTTTTGCAAATGACTTTGTTGGCTTACATGAACAGATAAAGTGCACCTAAAAAGAACCAAACACAAGTGAGGTGTTGTGCGTTCATCACTTTAAAATGCACAAAAGTAGTGTATAGAAAAAATTGACATGCAGAAGACTCGTTTTATTACAGTAAAGATGAATGAAGATGAATAAACCAGATTTTTTTTTAATTTCCTAACCCTACATGAGCAATCTGTGCAACAATAAGGTACACATGCGTAGGGCTTTAGATACTTGCACAAATTCACTGATATAAAGGCCAAACTCCATCTTGAGCAGGCCGAGACTCAATTTTCTCTATTTTTACAGAATCATAAACATTATTGCCTTTGATGTAGATGTTGTCTGGACTTATCTTTCCAAGAATCTGTGAAAGTCTCAAGTCACTCAGACAATGACATCTTTAAAACACCTGATGTGTCTGGGACAAGTCAAACACAAGGAGATGATCGACGGAGCGCTGAAACCTTTCAGACACTCAACCCCAGTCACAGATCTGGGTTGAATCCATCATCGTTCTTTAGCTCACTTCGCCACCCCAGGTCATAGACAGCTATATGCAAATCAGCCTTGACCCTGTGCCTCATGGGAACAGTCCAGCCCGAACTGCCAAGCCATGTCTTCCCTAGACTGGAAACAAGCAACCTGGGACCGGTTTTGGGTTAACTGCCCTCATCAGCCAGGCTAGCTTGAATCCAGTAGCAGAGTGAGCAAGGGACCCATGTCTGGGCATACCCTGCCAACTTAGGGCGAGCAAAGAAAACACAATGAGATGATGGACCGAGCGCTGAAACCTTTCTGTTAGAAATGGGATTTTTGGCCAGCTAGGGCATGTGCCAAAGCAGGCAGAAAACACCACTCTAGTCAGGATAAGGGAGTTACACTCCTAAAATAACCCCTGCTCACCCCCTTGGTAGCTTGGCGCGAGCAGTCAGGCTCATCTTAGAGGCAGTGTGTAAAGCATTTGCACATAACCAACAGTAATACAGTGTAAGCACTACAAAAGGACACCACACCAGTTTAGAAAAATATCCAATATTTTTATACACTTCAGACAAGAACAAAAACATCAAAAATCCACAATACAGTACTGAAAAATCTACAGTTATCAAAATACGCTTTAAAAACAGTTCCTTGATGTCAATAGCTCCGTCCGGGGCTATCACGGCATCATGAGCAAACAAATCCAAACAGTTCTGGCTGACCGCGGCGTTGCGGGCCAGCTACGGTGTTGGGAAGACCCGCAAACAGTACCTTTTAGAAATGCAGGGTGCCGGCGACCTCTCGTTGAGTTTTTGAAAACACGGCGTCCGCAGGTGTCGGGTCCGGAGGTCGGTGCAGGAGTCGTCGGGGCCCTCAAAGTCACACACATTGCAGGTTGATCTCCTCTCTGTTGGAGCCAGGAGCACTGGCGTCGGCAGGCGCCGTGTGCTGCAGAGCAAAGTGCAGCGGTGCGGTGCCCTCAGGACGCGGTGTGAGCAGCGGCTCAGTGGTGGCGTCAGATGGCGTCATCGGTGAGACCAGGGTCGCGGCGCAAGGTGAAGGCGGTGCTCGTCACGGTGTTGATAGGTCACGGTGCAAGCAGCGGCATCGTCTTTGCAGAAGTGCTGTCGTCTGTTGACGAACTGGAGTCGATGGCGCCGGCGTTGGTAGGCCAAAGCTGCGGTGAGGGATGAGGGCTGTGCGTCATGTAACTTCACGAGCGGTGCCATCGAACCATGGTGCAAGCAGCGGCGTCGATTTCGGCGTGGAGCGTCGTCGTCCGGGATACCAAGGTCGCGGTGCGAGCAGCAGCTCGGTGGCGGCATCAGCAGGTGTTGTTGGTGAGACCAGGGTCGCGGTGCGGTATTGTGGCAGTGCCCTCTGCGGTGCCAAGGCGTCGGCGTGAAGCGAGGCGGTGCGGAGTGTGGTGACCACAGATCGCGGTGCGAGCAGCGGCTCGGTGGCAGCATCAGCAGGCTTCGTCGGTGAGACCAAGGTCGCGGTGCGGTGTGGTGGCGGTGCCCTCTGCGGTGCCTTCAGGACACGGAGTCGGCAGAGGCGTCGTAGACGTCGTTGGGTTGCTTTCCTTCTGTTGCAGCACAAAACACACAGTCCCCAGTGCTGCAGGCAGAAGAGCTCACAAAGCATATTGCAGAACGTTCAGTCAAGTCCTTTCACTGCCCAAGACAGAAGCAGACACTGCAGGCTAACACAGCAAAGCACAAAGCAATGTGTTAGTTCCTCCTCACAGCTTCGCCAGCTCTTCTTCTTGGCAGTTTTCTTGGTCCAAAAGAGTTCTAAAGTTCAGGGGTCTGGGCCCCAATATTTATATCCCCAAAAAGCCTTTGATCTCTTAGACAGAGACTGTCTGTGCCCAGCCAGAACCAGTTCTGCCTTCTCTGGTGTAATTTCCTGGCAGGAGGTGGAGACATCATTGTCAGAGGCAGACCAGGCCTTTTGAGGTGCAAGGAAATCTCCTCCCCCCATTGCAGCCCAGGTCTATTCAGCCCTTACCTGACCCTACCTAGACTATGTGGAGCCACACCTGCTCCCCAGCCTTTTATAATCCAAAACCCAGACAGGCAATTCACATTCCAGCAGAGGCACACAGGATGACTGAGCAAGAAAATACCTACTTTCTAAAAGTGGTATTTTCAAACACAGAATGTAAAAATCACCTTCACTAAAAGATGAATCTTTAGATTCTGAGTTCAGGCATAGTACATTTTATTTTCCTACCTATTTCCCAGGGCCAGTTATGTTTATAAGATGTTATAAACAAACTTCCCATTCTGTCCTATGGGGAGCAGGTAGCCTTACAATAGTGAAAAACGAAATGGGCTGTAATTCACTATCAGGACATGCCACACACACCAGGGCATGTCCTACCTTTCACATACACTGCACCTTGCCCCAGAGGTACCTTGGGCCTTCCTTAGGGGTGTCTGACATGTAAGAAAAGGGAAGGTTAGGGACTGGCAAGTGTGTGCACTGGCCAAGTCGACATGGCAGTTACCAACTGCGCGCAGACTCTGTAATGGCAGGTCTTAGTTACCTTTTTAAGGCTACTCCCGTGGGTGGCACAATCAGTGCTGCAGGCCCACTAGTAGAATTTGATTTACAGGCCCTGGCACACTCAGTGCACTTCTCGGGACTAACAAGTAAATAAAATATCCAGTCATGGAAACACCAATCCATAACACAATTTACACAGAGGGCATATGCACTTTAGCACTGATTAGCAGTGGTAAAGTGCCCAGAGTCCTAAAACCAACACAAACATGTCAGGAAAAAATAGGAGGATTACCCTGCAAAAAGGGCCATTTCCAACATTTTCAGACACTCACCCCCAGCCACAGATCTGGGTTGAATCCATCATCATTCTTTAGCTCACTTCGCCACACCAGGTCATACACAGCTATCTGAAAATCAGTCTTGACCCTGTGCCTCATGGGAACAGTCCAGCCTGAACTGCCAAGCCATGTCTCCCCTGGACCGGAAACAAGGATCCTGAGACCGGTTTCGGTAATCTAATAGCCCTCATCAGCCATGAGGCTAGCTTGAATCCAGTGGCAAAGTGAGCAAGGTGAAGAAATAAAAACCTTTTTAGGGGTTCACTTATACACCTGGTCTTTTAAACCAACAAAGAAGAGATTGGCAAGGAAGATGTAATATCAAAAAGAAGTATTTATTAACCTCACACGAGGGAGACTGCATCATACAGTACCCTCAGGCCACTGTAGGAGACAGTGCAAGGAGTACAGAGAACAGGGGCCTTTTATGGACAGTTTATTGCTGAGTGAGCATGAAGACTCAAAAAGAGTCAGTACAAGTGCGCACATTAATAGCTAGTTATATATAAGGACTAACAGAAAATACTTAGTCGATAAAGTAGGAGGAGTAACAGAGTGGCTGACATCAGTTAAAATAGTCTGACAGTTACTCTAAGAGCAGGTGCATTCTAGAAGCTAGGCCTTTCTGCGCATGTGCAAGGCTCTGGCTCAATGCTGACGGAGTTAACTATATCACATGACACAAGCAGAATACAAGGGCAGTCAACAGTGAAGACGGAGAAAGCACATGGCCAACTAAAATGGCTGCCACAAACAAAATGGCTTCAGCAGATGCTAACAGCGATTTTAGCTAGTTTTCCACAGATGGCCATTTTAACATCCGTTATGATCTAGAAGGAATATAGGAAATTTATTCTCATAAATTCATTAATATTCTGATCCATTGCTAGGTGGGCATTTACATTCCTAGCATTTCATTAAGCAGGTATATATAAGGTATAAGCAGGAGCACAAAAGGAACAGAGCATTGGGTCATACAGATAGCAGGAGAAAATAATGGCTATTATTACAAACAGAACTATCAATATTTTCCAACCCCAAGCAGAAAGCAAATCCCCAAACCATCCAGTTCAATTCTATGTAAAAAACATTTTCAATAGAACTTTCCAGTGCTCTTTTTATGAGGGCTAGAGTATCAATTAATATACTTAGGAAGAGGGCAAAGAAGAATTTATCGATTGTTTTGCAAAATGTTTCTCTTGCAGAATAAACATTACTAATGCAAATATTAAAGAAAATACTAGGATCATTCCAAAAACTATCTTGGCTGCAGGGACCAGGAGGACCAAACGTGGCCATAGGAATTAGGACGAGGAGCCGCAAAGGGCTGCTCCTCCTCAAAAATGGGACGACCAAAGGGGTACATTACTAACAAAAAGAAGTCACAGGCAGGCTCTTGTTCCCACGATGGAGCTGCACAACGTGCAACTCAAGAAAACAATCACGGCCCAGTTTCAAGGGAAAAGCTTCTTCTTTCAGGATAGGGCAATCACCTTCCGGGGCAAATGCCCTCAGCGATCCTGTCCAGTGTCTCAGGCAGTGCACCAGTTCTCTTCACTTTAATCTAACAGGCACCAAAGGCACAGCACCTGTGCCCTGAACTCAAGTCCTTCCCTAACTCCTGTGTTGCTCTGCTGATGCACTGCTCTTTTGTTGGGGCCACAGATTGTACCCAGTATGCCCAGGTATCTCTTGCTCAACAAACAGAGGTGCAGACTTGCATTCACTTGGAGACCAGGACTCAAAGGCTTGATGCTGGGATATCTGAAGCAACCCTTGTTTCAAAATGGGTCACCTCAAGCAAAAGCCTCCTTGCCATCCTTGTCGGTCTGTGACTCTCTCAGCTGGGCATCAAAAACTGGATCCACAAAGGATCACTTCTCCATTCTGATTTGTGACCCCGTCTTTCACCCAAGACAGTGGCAGGGGTCCACACTTCACGTCCCAGTGCTTCCGGCCTTCTACCTTCACTGAGGTCCTAGTTGCCAGCAATGCCTGTGCTTGTTCCCTTCACCATGGCTTCAAGCTGGACTGGTGCTTACTCCTCAGGCTGGATCTGATGTCCGGGCCCCTCTGGCAATGGTTGTAGGGCAGCAAATATCTATTGGTGGGCAGAACAAAAGGTCTTTAGACAAGACATACAATGAATCTATCAACAGAGAGGATAGTCTCAGAATACTTCCTTAGTCTTGGGGCACCCCATACGTTAGCAAGGCACCCAAGAACCACTTCATCTATCTAACATTGTACACTTAGGACCATGCTCTCATGTTATAGGCGCAGCGGGAAAATCTAAAACTGCTAATTTAACATGGATTCTTTTTACATAAAGAACTAAAAAAACTCAACATAGTGGGTACATAAATTTCTCCAGCAGAACATGTTGTGAAAAACAAACTCCTAGAAAACAATATTTTCCTTCAAAAATGTTTGCTGAGGATCACATGGGCGTCTTTCCTGCATTCTACTTTTCACGATCCAGACTATGCAACATCATTTTCAAAGAAAAACCCTATTCACCAGCTCTAATAAGGGCTGTCCGCTTATTTACACAGACTAACTAATAAAAGACTAGCAATGCCCTTGCAAAACTGTATGTAGCATGAGAATAACATATAGATTCTCCTTAAAGGTCAAATAAGGGAACAGCAATTTAGACTACTCATCCTTTCATAATTTCATCAGACAGGATGGGCAGTAAAATGACGTATTTTTTATTCATTAATGCAAACAATCTTAAAACAGTATTACTGAATAGCCAATTAAATGTCTCATGGACGTTCCATAGACAGCTTAGACAGGCTCAAAAGAGAGTGAGAAAAAGAGAAAGAAAGCATAAATGTGCTTACCCTTAATTTGCCCAGGGTCTAACCTCGTTTCCCCCATTTCGACTGTAGGAAACCTGAAACAGATGAACTTCTGTCGACACCATCTACCCCTATTTTTGGCAGCTGGGCACAAACAAACTTGTAGGAGGTAAATAGCACAGTGAGCTAGCTAGAAAACATTAATAACCAACTACCAATTCCTTTAGCAATAGTACTAGTGTAACATGAGGGCGCATGAATGCAAACTGAATTGCATTGCCTCCTTATTGTACAGTAATATTCAAACTAAAAGCATTAGTGCTATATACATGGCAGAGCTATTCTCTGCATATGACCTACAAACGCTGCTATCCCTTGATAATGTTATTCAATAGGATAAACTCCACCTGCATATCTCCTACACTTGTATTATGTCTCAAGAAAACAGTGATATCCCCATGTGCTCCTAACAGAATATGCAATATTTCTTTTAGCTAATGTTACCAAAACCAGATCTGTAGTGCTTTACCCTACAATGTAAGAATCAGGATATTTAATTAATACAAAGAAATCAGTTGATTAAACTACTCTTCAGTATTACAAGCTTCCATAGTGTAATGTAGAAATCACATACTGTCATAGTGGCACCCTGCGTGGAAATTGCACGTTCAGTAGGGTTGATCAGTTCTAAAAACAGACGTTGGCCTTTGACCCTTAAACCTGTTGTCCCATGTCTGAGAAAAGGCTATACCATGAGGTCTTTCCAATTCAAAGCAACTCTGGAGAATCACAGCTAATAGGCAGTCCTGTTTTGTACCTGTTTGCCAATAATTTAAAGGTAGGATAATAACTTCTGCTGGTTTCTTTATACTTATTTTCATCGTTGTGCAGTGTGTGGTGTGCTGTCTAGCAGTTTAGAGGTCAGCTGCTTGTTCTGTACTTGCATGTGTGCACTACTGAAGCCTGAGATCAGTTTGAAAACTGCCCTGAGTGGCAGAACTGCTATTAAAAAGTAAATGTTGGCCGAATTCGACTTTGGTGGTAGGGGCACTTAAAAAAGGATAACCTACAATGTTATGGCATATTAGGGACCCCCAGGGTCTCTCTTAGATATCTCAGTTGTGGAGATCAGAAATGTATAAGGTACACCATTAAACAAGCATTTACAATGCAACGGTCTCGGCATTGTTAAAGTTAGAGCTATTGGCATTGCTCATGACATTATTTTTGTTTGTTTTTGTTTTTAAAACATTTAAAGAAAGGGCATTGTTATTTACAATGTCAATAGCTTAATCACTCTGAAATGCGAGACCTATTGCATTTGCAGCCACACACAGAGCCACACACACATAGCCACACACACACACAAAGCCACCCACACAAAGCCAGACCAATCACAATGCAGCTGTAAGGCAGTGTTCTGATTGGTCAGGTGATTCTCAGAGGCTGGGTTCTTCCTGGTTCCTGCTTGAAGGAGAGGCGGTGGCCGGCAACGGCGACCCCAGCTAAGTTTTTTTTTCTTTCCTAACCCCTCCCCACCATACCCACACCACCACCATTCCATACCAGCCACCACTGATTAGTGGAACTCCGCTCCTGATATGAAAGAGGCGCCTGAGAGGTGTGTTTAGTTGTCCTTCGGTGAGTAGGGCTTTCTGATACTCATTACAATGTGCGATAATAATGGCATTAAAGAAAGCGTTTGTTGGTTTGGGCCCAAATACAGACATTTATTTTCAAAATGATATTAAAACTCTAGTTGAAAAGATCGGAATTTAGAAACCATATTTGTACTTAAAAGATCTTCTGTAGGAAAATAAATTAATATTTCGAAAGCAATATTTTGTATGAAATAATTATTGTTGAAACCATTATGCAAATGAATATTGTGCAAAAATATATCTGAATCAAAATTTTGTAGACTATATGATACTCTCAGTTGTTTATAAGTGCAGAGGAGAAGCCCTTTTCCTTTCTCCTGTACTTCCACTGTACCTCCTTTTCACATGTCCTTCCTCCCCAGGTGCTCCTGCCCATGGCCACCGCTTCACACCTCTGTCAACGTACCCTTACCTTCACTGGAGATCACCTCTGGCATCTGACCTGACCCGTCTTTGGCCTACTCCCCCTCTAGCCCTGCATCTGAGCCCCACTCGAGTCCCGATATACTATCCATTGGAAAAGTCATAGGGCTCAGTTCTGCGTCAAAAAGCCGGGGCTGGGCAAAGAAAGAGGCGATGGGTGGGATCAACTCAAGAGAAGGCAGGCCTGGTAGTAAGCTGCTCCGGCGTCCGAGGTCAGCTGCTGCTCCTAAGGCGAACTTTAGGCCCTACACTTGTGTTTTTTTATACGGTCTCCCCGTGTTTCATGAGTACCAATGACAAGTAGCTGAGTGTGCCCTACCACCTGTTTGCCTCGTTCGTTTCCTCTTCAGGCCCGCGGCTATGCCCGGGTCCTCTCGGTGAGCGATGCCCGCGCGGGGAGAGCCATCAGTGGCAGTAAAGCCTGTGACCGCTCTGATCGCAGGGTGTCATGAGGGATGACCCTGCGCAGCCGCACACAGCCGAGGGCTCGAGCGCTCCGTCTCTGTTTGCCGCTCCAGCCGACTGTGCTGTAATTAAAAGCTCGCCCGGACAGATCGATGGCGGACGCAGATATGGATCTTGCACTGCGCCTCGCGGTTGCTTTTTCATTGTCGCTCCGGCCCTCCTTCTTAAAAAATAAGGTCTTATTGTTTTCCGTCCTCCACTTTTGTGCCAGTTAGAAGTCAAGGTGTTCTCTTCAACCACTACCAATTACTGGAACCTTTCAGCACCACATCAAAATATCAAATACTAAACAGGTGTGGCATCAGTCCTCATGAATATATGCGTATTCATTACCGCGTGATTGAAAGATCAAGCACTCGCGTATAAAAAAAAAATGTTGCACGGTAACACTCAAAACAACCACAGCACTGACCAAAAATATCATGGAAACTCGTGTGAATATAAAATGGACGAAGCCTATTCGATTTCAGAATCTGTCACATTCTACATAGCAGGGAGCACAGACAACCAAAGCCGATCGCAGAAGATTACCCATAAAAGTTAAACAATTCATTTGGCACACGAGTGCCAACCTCTGGACCTCATTACGCACACACCTGAGAAGCCAGCAAAAACAAATAGCCTTCAAGAGTTTGAAAACGTTCCTTTCTCGACAAGCACACCACCGCCTTTCTCCGAGGCGAAGCAGAAATGCCTCGGAGAAAGGCAGCGGCGGTTTCCGATTTGGGGGCGTGTTTTTCTTTTTCTCTCCTCTTGCCATTGGCTGGAGGAGATAATCAGAAAAGTTGAAAAAAACACGCACCTGAATCCGAAAAGGACGGGGCCTGTTCGGAGTGACGAAGCTCTTCGCCAATGGCTGGCCAGCATTCAAGAGGCCAGCCAATGGAGAAGAGGGGCGGGTTCAAGCCCCTCTTCTCCAAGTCATTAAATCTCGGAGCGAGACTGCGCAAGCGCAGCCTTCGAGCCGAGACCTAAAAATGAGTTTTTATACGCCTGGTTAAAGTGAAATTTCACATGTTACTCCCCCCATTGTGGTAAAGCACTTCTCAAATGTAAACTTTGATGCTAGGAGCTATATATTGTTCACAGTAGGTTTATTAGACATTATAAATGCAAACAAATGATTTTAGTGCAATTATGTTTAATAATATTTTTTTTTCGTATAATCACATTTAAAAAAAAAAAATCACCAACCCTTTTGATGTTTCCACATATGAAAAGCATGCCTTATTCCTTTCGCCTTTGGATGCATTTATTTATAACACTAAGCACAGAAGCTTTACTGAAACATGAAATAGCTTGCGCCACTTTTTAAAGGGCAGTAATTATTTTACCATCAGATCCACATATGTACTCATGTAAAAAGCAACAAGAAAGAAAATCCCTACTTTTAATCCTTTCACTGTTATCCAAAATAATGAAACTGTCTTTTCTTAACTTTTAAAATCAGTAGTTGTTAACACACGTGCCTTCATCACTAACTTAAGATCTAGTTGACCCAGGATTTTCCCTCCGTGGCTTGTGGCCAAGAATAGCCATGTGTTATTTACTCAGCTGTGCTCTGACCAGCAGGCGTCAATTTCTACACCTTTCTCAGGAGAAAAACCCTTTGCTGTATTGAAATGTCCTGAAAAAGTTTAATCTCCTTTTGTTGTGTCAGACAGCTTCTTCTCAGTGAGACAGCTTAAAAACAGCTGTTTAAAAGCTCTTTTTCTGGGGCTAAAATGTGAGCACGGTCACAGTCTTTTTAAAACTCAGGCATTGCAAGCCAGTCAAAATCTATCATTTTGTAGTGTTGTGTTTATTTCTGCAACAACCAATTCACTCAGATGATGTAAATGCCTTTGAATATTAATATATATAAGGATAAATGCTGTAACATTTTGTATGGAGCCCTAGTAATGCAAAGCACACAATTTCGTTGTTTCTTCCTTTCTATGAGGCCTATTTTATTCCTATTGATTGTGAATTCTAATTTATCTTTACCATTGTGGCAATTTGCACATCCAGACTTTGTTACTATTTTACTTCTAATGTGCTTTTTAGCATATGTTACATAATTCATTTCTTGAATTTTAAAATGTAATTCTTTCAATGACATTTGCATAACAGAATGACAACAAAAACCAAATTGAGCTCATTCCAAACATTTTGAACAAGGGGGTCATACACTCAGAACACACAACACTGCTTGTTTAAAGCAAGCCATTCTCACACAAAAACATAGTCTGCTTACTGAAACAAGTACTTTCAAGAATGTCAGTCCACAACCACATACAACAAAAAGAACAATTGACCCACAAATCAACACTTAGGACAAAGCAAAAGACAGACCACAGACTGTACTCAAACCAGACCATTTGTAAATACCAATTGTAAGTCATATTTACAAAAAGAGCTCTAAAAAAAAAAAAGGAACTGCACCAAAGCAGCCCAAAGACTGTTCCATGTTCAAGACGCCAAAATACACCAAATGACCAGTTTGGCTGACAGAACACTGCATATCACCACTTATGAATTTTACTAAGTGCGCAGACCCGGATCCTTTGTATATATATATATTTTTAGTTCCATGGTGTACAAGTCAGAATGGAAGAAATACCTTTTTTACTATACCTAAACCTATTTAGGTATCCCCTCTGAGGGGAGTCAGCTGAGTAATTTCAAGATTCACATTGGTACCTCCAAGAAAGCAGCACATTCTACGAAGTGCGCTTGAAACAGGCATGCCAAGAATATTGTAGCATATACAATATTAAATATGAAGTGGCACTTCGCTCAAAGTGTGCCGTTCAATTTCTCACAATTTAGAGAAAAATCTCCTCATGACCTGCCTACACAAATAGCGCAATTTGCATATATCCAGAAAAATCAAGTAAATCACATTTTTTGGGCAAAACAAGCAAACAAATGTCGACGACATTACCAAGCACAAATCTCCAGCTTTCCACTGCCAAAGTCTGAGTGATCTAAAGGTCGTTTGAGAATACTCACACCAAAGAAAATCTCAGTCGGGAGTGGCTAACACCTGGAGGACCAGATCAGGGAAACCAGAACCACATGGGTCTGCAAAGACAAACAATCTCTGTGCGCAGGGTTCCTCCTCAGTAGATTCCTGTCCTGTCCTCCTCAGTAGATTCCTGTCTCCTGTCAAGACCACTCCCTTGCATAGTTTCTCCAATGAGGTCCACGTTTGGGCACCATTTGAAGAAATAAAAACCTTTTTAGTGGTTCACTGAAACACCTGGTCCTTTAAACCAACAAAGAGATTGGCACGGAAGCTGTAATATCAAAAAGAAGTATTTATTAACCTCACATGAGGGAGACTGCATCATACAATACCCTCAGGCCACTGTAGGAGACAGTCTAAGGAGTACAGAGAACTGTGGCCTTTTATGGCCAGTTTATTGCTAAGTGAGCATGAAGACTCAAAAAGAGGCAGTACAAGTGTGCACATGAATAGCTAGTTACATATAAGGACTAACAGAAAATACTTCGTCGACAAAGTAGGAGGAGTAACAGAGTTGCTGACATCAGTTAAAATAGCCTGACAGTTACTCTAAGAGCAGGTGCACTCTAGAAGCTAGGCCTTTCTGAGCATGTGCAAGGCTCTGACTTAGTGCTGAAGAAGTTAACTATATCACATGACACAAGCAGAATACAAGGGCAGTCAACAGTGAAGAGCGAGAAAGCACATGGGGAGCACTTGGCCAACTAAAATGGCTGCCACAAACAAAATGGCTTCAGCAGATGGATTTCAGTTAGTTTTCCGCAAAGGGACCCACGTCTGGGCATAACCTGGCAACTAAGAGCGAGCAAAGCAAACACAAGGAGATGATGGACGGAGCGCGGAAACCTTTCAGACACTCACCCCCAGTCACAGGTCTGGGACAAGTGCCTTGGTATCTCTATGTTAAGGTCACAGAAGAACAGCCAAAGCAGTGTAGTCTGAATTCACGTTTTTACCTTATTTGTTCATAAGAATGCGTCTACATCTTGATGTATATAGGTTTTTTTCAGACATTCTTAGATAAGATACAGTATAAAAGGACTCCCACTTGACCGCTTGTGGGGCGAGGTCCTTTGCCCCAGATTATCGCGCAAGGTACTGCCAGAGAAGATCTTGACTGCCAGAGATGCTGCTGCATTGTAATTTCTACTGAAAGTTGATACGAGACTGTTGACAACTATACCGCTTTGCAGTAAACAGGTATGCAGTACGCTGATTTTACCTAGGAAACTCTAGACACAAGTTATACTGCTCCATGCTTTCTGAGTTTAGCACATAGAAGTAGGTTTTAGTTTGTTAGGTTTCTAGATTACATTTTAACTATGGTAGAAATTTTTACTTTATTCTCGTTTTTCGCAATATTAATTTGTGCTGTTATTATGATCATTTATGTGGTTATTTTTTATATGCTAAGCAACAGAAGGAGACTGTTAAAATAAAAGCTTCTTAGTTAAAGTGTCTTTTTCTTAGTGCAGTTTGTGTGTGGTATTGAGAACAAAATAGATTTGTTTCCAATCACCACAATGTCCCTGTTCCCTGTTTAGGGAATGTTAGTAACTTCACTTGAAGTATGTGTTTGGTGGGGTTCTGCATAGCTACAGTAAACGGTCTTTCACATTCAAGTGTTGGTGCATTGAACTAAGTTAACTTGTGTCACCCGTGAGTGTGAAAACAAACCTTGTAGAGCTAAGCTAAAGTCTTAGTTTATGCAATACCATTATCGCTCAAAATGCTAAGCATTTACAGTAGGTTTGTATTCCATGCACTGGTTGCACTTGCTTAGATCAGGTGCCATGGAAATGTTTGAGAACTAGCAACACACAAAATGTACAAATGACTAGCAAAACTCCGAGCTGTAAGACAGCTATGATTTATTCACAATACTATTTTAAATTGTTTCACAAAAACACATGCCGTTTTCAATATCTAATTAATGTATTACTTTTTCATATTTCCTTTAATTTTCTTTATGTATTTTCTCTTCACCATTAGTACATCGTTATGTGAGTTAAAGAATAGCACTTAAAAAATATATAATTATGAGTGTAGACAGTCACAAAACCAACAATTTATGCCAGAAGATATTATAACATAATGAGGCACATATGTTCCTTTGTAAGCAGTAAGACCTGGCTGCCATTTCATTTGAGTCTTCTAAACATTAGGGTGCCGATTCCGATCCGTTAAAAAAAAAATTCCGTACGACTCGTATCCGTATTTATTTGCATACGAATCGTACAAGTCACATCCGACCCGTGAAGTACGATTCGTACGGGAAAAAGTACATACGGATCGGCCCGATCCGTCCGAATCGTAGCGGGAAAAGTTGTACGAGACGTACCCGGACACTTTTCCGTACGATTCATAAAAATACAGTCCGAGCGTACAAGTACGATCCGGACCGGCTATCCGATTTACAAATCGTACGGAAAACGTTCCGTACACGGGGAATGACTCTATCGCTACGAAGCGAAGTTTGTACGACTCGTAGCCCGGGAAAAGTTATTCCCGGGGTATGAGTCGTACAGGCCCCCCCCCCACCCCACCCGCGTATGTACACACTGTACCCACTGTATGTACGCACCGAGCCGTACGGAGTGGCGTAGGGACGGATCGTACTTGCTGGGCCGTAAAACACTGCTTACATACGTACGGACGTCGCGTACAGGCTGTTCCGGATCAGATTCGTAGGTTTTTTTTGCCGTACGGTCTTTTGTACGATTCGTACGGAAATAGGCTTTCTGTACGAATCGTACTTCCTAGGTTGTACGGACAGTTTACCGGGTACGAGTCGTACGGAGAAAACGCTCCGTACGACGATTCGTAGGGCCTTTTTACAGGATCGGAATCGGCACCTTGATAGGAAAAGACAACTTACCTTCTGCAAAATGCCAGGAGTTCCATCTTTATGATAGTAAGCCACCTTTATGCATTGCAGGGCAGTATTCATATATTTTTTTCTTAAAGAGTTATATAAAACACTACTTTTCTACTTTCAGTTACTTCAGAGCACTTGGCAGAGAAATGTCCAGTAGTGTAGGAATCTGGAGAGGATAGAGTCCAGAACGATGGTTGGTTAGCCAAGTCTAAAATTCTTTGATTAGGATCTCACTCTGTGTTGAGTTTAGTAAAAGGCAAGTCTAAATAGTTCAGTTTTCAAATGTTTCCTGATCTTAGGCACTGGCAAGGTATATTCCAGAGTGTAAGGCCCTCATTACAAGTTAGGCGGAATAGGTCAGATATTTACTACAGGTGGCAAATACCAATACTCTGGAGTGACATATTTAACATGTGTGGTCAATACCTCCTATTCTGACTTTTAAACTTGCAAATGAGGTATACCAAATGGAATTGGCATTTAACACACTGAATTCTGCATATTTGGCCTTTTACAGGCCTAGTTTTTTCCCCAGTACATTTCAGCAGGTTTCACCTGTTGGAACTTATCAGGGAAAACTGCAATGGTATTATAATTATCACAGAACGTGTAGTTCTGATCACTGCACAAACACATATTTGCAGTAGGATGGGAATTTCGCTCTGGGATTAGGTCCTTGAACATTCAGTGATCCTCCTCCAGGATTTCATATTCTTGAATCAGCATTGGCTGATCTGACTGACCAATATGGCTGGACAGTGTGTTAAGTGCTCTATTTGGGGCATAGTGAGGTGTCCGTTTTTGACTTTGCCATAGTGTGCTCTTTGGACTGTGCATAAGACCTTGACTTTGATTCTAGAATTGACAGAGCCAGTAGAGTGTTTTATGGCCAAGTTTGATATGATCCCAATTGCAAAGGTTAAAGAAAAGTCTGACTGCCTAGTTCTGAAGTTGTTGGCATCTAGTTATGAGTTTCTGGAGAGGACAGAACAAATGAAGTTACAGTAATTAAGCAGCACCAGTTCAAGGGCTTACGTCAGTTCATCATTGGCTCATGTGAAGGAGGGGAAATATTTTTTGCAGGAGAGATGACAGCATGTTTATATCATTTACCACAGCATTAACTTGAGGTGTAAAAGAGAGGTAAGCATCGAAGAGAACTCTCCAGGTGTCATACTTCTGGTGAAGTGATAGACAGGGGTCCAAGGTTGGGGGGGCAGTCAAAATGTAGTGAGACAGACTTAGGGCCTGATTTTAAGTTATAGTAGACAGGTTGTCATCCGTCAGGGTGGCTGGAGACATTACTCCAGTCACCCTGGCTAGGCTCCTGCCAGCCATATGGAGAGGCCACCAATATCTGTGCTCTATGAAGGCAAAAAGGTTTGGGGCATGTCCATCATGTTTCTGATGGCCTCACACCAAACTGTTTTGTATTTCAGAAATAAACACCATTTACAGGAGTTGTTTCTGAAAATAAAACACATTATTGACCCCCACCCCCTGCGAGTCTGCACCCAGATTCCAGGGGGGTTATTCTTTTTTCTGTTTTTGACCACCAGGTTTAAGCTGACCATCCACTCTAAACGGGGTTGGCAGTCTGTGAGAGGTCCCCGGACATTGCCATGCCGACGCCCCTTCCCCGCTCCTACCTGTGGACTCAGCCAGGGGAGACCGTCCTCGAGAACTCACACGATCGGCCACTACCATTACGGAGGCTGGCCCCGCCCCGTGACCCTCAGGTTCGAGCAGGTCCTGGCTCCGACAGGAGTGACCCGGAAGGGGGAGGGATTAAACCCGGATGTCCTTCTTTCCTGCAGGAGAAAAGAAGGACTAACACAGGAGACGAGCGCACTTGTGCCGGAGTGAGACGGGAGACGGAGGAAGCAGCGAAGGTCGAGAGAGAACGGGAAGAAGAAAGAAGCGAAGCAGAGAGCGTAGAACAGCGGAACGAGGAGCCGGAGCAGCGAGGAGTGGGCGCGAGGCTGCCGAGTAACGAAGAGGAGGACGCCGTGGAGGTCCCGGACGAAGCGTGGTGCGAGGACTGGTGGACCCCACAGGAGGAGGCTGGAGAGCGGCCGCAACCAGGAAGTGTTGCGGCGGGGCCGGTGAGTGGCTAAACTACGGGGAAAACGGGACGGGGAGGAGGGTGGTAGACAGGGTAACGGGGAGGAGGGTGGTTACAGGAACACAGGGTGTAGTATATTGTGGTGGTGGTACAGTGCTGCAGCGTAAAAACGTCTCTCATTTCCCTTCCTCACTATTTGTTTTAAAAGCGACGAACACACCCCCCCCCCCCCTTTTGGCTTGTGAGGAGATTGGTGATTGGGTCTTTGAATTCCTCACCCCACTCTGAATCCTTCGGTGCAGTGTCCTAAACCGAACATCCCCTAAAATACACGGGTGCGGTGTCGGATCTATCTTTCTCAGCGTAGTCCAACGAGGACAACCTCCCTGACGGCCTTCCGTGTTTTTCTGTCTCTATCCCTCTCATGAGCCTCCCTGGGGAATTCATCCCGACCAGACCAGAGCAACCAACCGGAGGAGGGGAACGTCGAGAAGAAGAGAACGAAGTAGAAGAGATCCAGAGAACACAGCTAGAATCCCTGATATCTGACCTATCGGCCACATCACCTGCTAAAACAATAAAAACCTATCCACTGGCTCACTATATTCAGCCTCCGCGTCTGTTTATCCGGCCCGCACTCCCACAAGTGGTGTCAGAAGTGGGATCCACCGGAGACATGGAGGCTGTAATCGCCCGAATGGCGGAGAACCAAGAAAGTCTGGGGAAGGCCATGGAGAAATTCCTCACCATCGTAGAAGAAGACCGGGGAAAGTTGCAACAGGCCCTTACTGACCAAGGCCAGACCCATGACACGGCTATGGGGAAGATTGCCGATGTTTTGGGACAGCAAAGAGGTCCGAGTACACTCCCGTCGGTGATATTGCAAAAGTACGTAGCCGGGGAGGATCCTGAATATTTCTTTAATAACTTTGAACGGATGGCTTTGGCCGCCGCCTGGCCAGCAGACAAGTGGGGACAATACCTGGGACCTCTCCTGTCGGGAGAACTACAGGCCTCCTACCAAGCCGCCAACATCCTGGGTACAACCCCGTATGCAGAGATCAAACGATGCATCATGGAACGTCTAGGAGTGGACGACGAGTATTACAGGATGAAGCTAAGCCAGATAAAGGAAGGACCCCAAGAAACTCCTAGAGCCCTATATTTCCGTGTGAGAGACATGGCTGATCGTTGGTTGAAGCCCACTACCGCCACGAAAGAGGAGATTATGGGCAAGGTCTACTTGGAACAATATCTGACCTCCCTCCATCCCCCAATACAAAGGTGGGTAAGGCAGCATGCACACCTTACCCTGGATATTGCTGTCGATATCGCTAGTGCCTATAACAGAGCACAGGAAGTGCAAAAAGGACGGGAAGAGACAAACTGGAAACCTGGCCCAAGTGGAGCCCATCGACCTCCCCGACCCATACTCAACAGAAAACCAGATCCCGTCACAATCGTCCCCGGACCCCCTATCTTCAGGCCCCCTGGACTCCCGGTGGTGCGACCCTCGGTCCCTGGGCCTCAATGTTATGGATGTGGAGGACTGGGTCACATCGCTCGATTTTGCCCGCAGAAGGAGGAGCCAATGGAAATTGGCATGACCAGAAACTTCTATTGCCTTCCCCCGAAGACTGCGGTCCCTCCTTATCGCTGTGAAGTGGCTGTCAACGGACAAAGGATGACGGCCCTTGCGGATACTGGATGTCGACAGAGCGTGATACGACCCCAGGATTTGGGAACCCAAATCGGACCAGTGGAAGGGACTGTGAACATCCAATGTGTCCATGGAGACACTAAAACGTATCCCACAACCCATGTCAGGGTCCAAACTTCCACAAATCCAGGGTCAGCGTTGAAAGTGGGCCTTATTCAGTGCCTCCCAGAACAGGTCATCTTAGGGAATGACTATCCTCATTTGCCCGCTTTACTCCAGGAAGCACCGCGATCCGACAAAGAATGGTTGGACACGGCCCCTTTTGCCCAAGAGGAGAATCTCGAGTGGCCCCCATCCAAACCCCGGAGATCCCGAAACCAAAAAAGAAAGGAAAAAGGGAAAAACCTATGCGCCCTACCAGCTACCCCAGTAGAAACCCCGTGGGAACATAATCGCCAATTCCGTACCGCCCAGCAGGAAGACCCGGTACTGCAGGAAGCCTGGAGTAAAGCCCTGACGCAGGAAGATCCATTACACGTATGTCCTTATTTCTTTGTGAGAAATGGGCTTCTGTATCGGAAGGCAGACCCCAACAGCAACCCCCAGTTATTGATCCCTTCCCTTTTCCAAGATAAAGTCCTCTATTTGGCGCATAGCCATCTCTTAGGGGGGCATTTCGGGGAGGAGAAAACGGAGCAGTTAATAACCCGACAGTTCTATTGGCCAGGGATTTACAAGAAAGTAAAGATGTATTGTCGGGAGTGCCCGGTATGTCAAAAAAATAGCCGATACCGGCCTCCCCGAGCTCCCTTGCATCCCCTGCCCATTCTCGATGAACCGTTCAGTCGAGTGGGTATGGACATCATTGGTCCCCTCCTACCTTCCCGAAGCGGGTTGAGGAAATATGAATTTTGTGATCAGTTATGTCCCCTATCGTAGACCCCAACGGCTCCATGTGCATGCTATAAGTACATGTATGTTCCCTCCAGTTCCAGTTATGAAGACGCAAATACATGTGCGTCCACCGTCAACATGTCCTCTTTCAGATCCGCCATGAATGGGTCAGATATTCCATTCCTAAGTATGAAAGGCCACCGACTTTATGTGGTTCACTTTCCACATTTTACAGATTCAGGCGAGTAGGCCCTGAATTCTGCCATCAAGCCTTTTCCTGCCTTCTGCCTCTGAAAGCTCCAGTCCGAGCCCGCATCTGTATCCATGAACTTTGTCCTACTCCCTGCGTGGCTAACGGTGCCTGATCCAGCCTGTTGCCTGCCAAAAACTGTATTTCACCTTCAAGATTATCTGCTCCGCTCCTCATCCGATGCATTCCTGTCTAGTAGTTTAGGTAAACATTCTTCCAGCTACCGTGCAAAGGGCCAGGCCTCACTGTCCTCATGCAAGTAATTCATAGCCCCTGTTACCATGGAAGATTCCTGCCCCCTCGCATCTCATGTAGACACTTAGACGCTTGTACACGCACTAACAGTCAGTATAGAATAGATTCTGTCCGAGAGACCTTTCCTTTTGGATAATACAGTTCTTTAAACATAAGATATTAGATATGATTTGGGATTAGGTTGACATGACCCCCCAGACTTCTGTCTCCACATGTAGAGCTAAATGTCAAGTCCCCTTCACCCTCTAGTTGCACGTCAATTACACGTCATGCGGCTGCGCGCGCATTTCTGCCAAATATTTCTGCTGACATTGCAGGATTCTCTTATGGATCCACCCACTTGTGACATCATGTTTAATGACGTATTTAGTTACGCCTATGTTTTCGCCTTTTTTCATTACGTATGTGTATCATATCGGTATTATCAGCTGTTACGCCTCTTGCATCTGTCTTAATGTAATGCTTTCCATATAAATACCATTACTTGTCAATAATGTATTGCCTTCCTTCCTGAACCTTCATGGTGATGGAATTTGAAGCCTGCAGTTCGAACTGTAATTCCTTTGTAGAGGAATAAAGCCTTTTAGAACCTCTAATACCACGGATTCTGCCTCTTATATTTACTGAGTTATTCTTACTAGACTTTACCGCATAAAAAAATAGTACCGGTAATGAAATATTTACCACATAAATTGGCGCCCGAATAGGGACACTTTCTCATCTCACGCGCCGGAGGTGCGTTGCAGGCCCAGTCTCCTGCCACAGCTGAACGGACAAAAACGCGTACCTGCAGGATTTCCTGTATCTCCCTCTGGCCGAGCGGGGTGGACTGAGGCTGCGATCAACACCCAGACGAGGCGGTGAGAAGTGCGAAGTATCCCGACCAGAGCCTAGCTGAGAGAGCAAGATCCGAGGTATACAGAGGCTCACCAGGTTCCGAAGTTCCGAGTCCAGTCGAGTCGAGTCCAGTCCGGTCCAGTTTCAGTTCAGTTCCGAGGCCTTCCGTTCCGTGCTACCCGGTGAGTACCATTGCCGGGGAGGCATTTAAACGTGCACATAGTCTGTGCCGGTCAAGACGGGTTTGGGTACACAAATCCGGTCTGCACTGTTTCAGCAGTGTATCTGTACTGTTTAGCAGTATATCTAGTATGTCTTGCATATAATTAAGTATTATTTAGTGTTAGTATTATGTCAGTAACTAGTTTTCTATTAGTTATTATCGTTCGTTAAACTGTTAAATGTTAATTGTTTTAATACGTTCTACATATTGTGGTGTGAATGATTGTTCATTATTGTGTTTATTGTATAAAGTGTGTTCTAGTAATAAGGTCTAAAAATGCCGCTCTTTTCAAAATTAAGACAGATCAAAACCAGAAAAGGGGTACTCGAAGAAGCTGTTCCCATTCCACCTAGGGACATTCCAGGGTACTTTATGTATCATAAACATGGCCTAGATGCCGTACTATTTCTTGATTTATGGGTGGACTACACCAAGGATTTACCAGAGAGTCAGAGATGGCCCGCAGCGGGGACCTGGGATGCAGATTGCATCATGAGAGTAGAAGAAGAATTATGGAAAAAGAAAGCCAGACAGTCACAGAAAGATGCCATTGAATTATGGCGTAAAGAATCATATAGACGTACAGAAAAAGCGCTCAGACAGGAAGAGAAAGGTAGGGAGAATTCAAATAAAGCCCGAGAAAATCTATTAATTGAGGAAGGTACCCGAGTAAAATCAGAACAAGTAGATAGACAAAGAAATACCCTTATGAATGGTATGTATCCTCTTTTGGCCGAAGGGTTACCTCAGGCCACCCCGGAAATACCGAAAAACTTGACACCCCCATTACTCCCGATAAAAGCACATCCTAAAACAGCAAAAGACGTTTTCCTTTCCTCCTATTTAAATGACGTAGCTCCCGAGTATGCTAATACCATACCACACACACCGCTTGCTGATGGTGTTCAACGTCAAGATCATCCGTCTGTATCCCCGCAACCACAAACTCCTACGCCCATTCCCCCAGGTCCGTCCGTTTCTACTGTTTTTCCCGCATCTACAATTTCTATCTTACGTCCAACGAATCCTTTCTTGCCCAGCACCTCAGATGGTGCTACAGGAGGTACGACAGACATGTTTGCCACACCGCCGCGAAATAAACAGACCCTTAGAGATTTAGCACTTCAACGTACACCCCAACTAGCGACATCCGACATGTTTAAAGAACATCTTGTGGATTGTAGATATGATCCAGTGCCAGGTAAACAGGACAGATTGCTACTATCATCACTACGTATAAGACGAGCTACATTGTATTTAATGACGATACCAGGAATGGTTGAACACCTAGACAATATATATCACTTTGTCCAAACAGGGCGAGGCCCAGAAAGTATTAACGAAGCTATGGAATACCAGAAAGTGGATGTACAAAGACAACTACTACGTTTTTTCATAAACTGCGTGATCAGGAACCAAGACAGGCCTGAGGCAGATCATGATACCATGCAAAAACTTGCCAAATGGGGTCAGAACATATCAGACGAGAAACATGATAGACAGGCGTGTATAATCGCCATGTATCGAAAGATCCGCAAGGAAGTAGAACGAATGCATAAAGAAAGACGAGAAGCAGACAGAATTGAATCAGAGGGAGAGGAGGAGCAAGAATCAGAACAATTAGATACGATAGCTTACGTAGGTAGAGGAAAACCCCATAATAATACTAGATGCTTTAATGATCCGATACGTCCGATACGTCCAGAATGTAATAGACATTTTCAAACCCCTATGTTAAATACGAGGTCCCCTGAACACCTATTCCAAGCCACTGATAAATTACTCCGAGATCGAAGGGGGTACCATATGCTCGATTCCATGGACGAACAAGAATTAGCCAGGTCAGCAGTACTATGGGCTGACAGTCCCAGCAAATACAGTGATGATGCACTAGCACACACGTTTCTGAATCTTGCCCCAGACGAACAGCGTTTAGCCAGTATATACATGATACAACACCTCCTTATATTATATAAAAGCCAACACTCCGATCCTGGACCCTTACCTGACATATTGACCGAATTACTCACGAATAAATGGAGAGGGTCAGGTACTGATTTGATTAAAGAAATTCTAGAATTCCGAAACCAGTATATAGTTTTCGCATACCCAGAACACGTTCCAATTCCCACTATGGGAAGAAAAATGTATCACATAGATAGACAGAATCCGTTACGCGAAGTACACCCAATCAGAGGTGAAGATAATAACTTTACACGCGTGTTTGTGTACACGCCTATAACTAAAATTGAATTATTAGAAATGAAGAAAGTAGTACCCAGCCATGACAAGGATCCAGCAGGTTTCCACCGTGAGATAAAAGACATGTTACTCATGGGAGAGTATACCTACCCCGACATTATGAAAATATTGAAAGTGTTAATGCCTGCCGGTGTTTACGAGAAACTCAAAGAAAAGGAATGGGATGTGGGAGACCAAAAGATAGATTGGACAGCATTAGAGAACGAAGAAAAGGCCCGAGCTGCAGGATCAGGGCTTGGGGAAAAGACTACAGCACTACCAGGATTACTAGTGCAGGTACTGCCACGTCTATTAACTACGAAAAATCGTAGCAATCTCAGCCTGTAAACAAAAGCAAGATGAAGACACTAGTGATTTCTATTCCCGATTTGAAAAATGTTTTGGTATTAATAGTGGCATAAAAGCAAGTAGCGAGTCATATCCACATCTGTTTGTGACAAAATTAGTTGAAAATTCCCTGCCGCAAGTTAAGAATAGAGTATTGAAATTTGAGAGTACCTGGCAAGGTAACACCCCGTCACAGATGTTACAGATGTTGCAATATCACCACAATAGAATTAGAGAAGAACAAGAACATGAACAAAGACGTATGAAAGATACGAAAATGAAAATGCTTGTTGCCCAGACAGTTCCAGCCGATGGTCATAAAAAGAGTGATTCCGCAGGTCCAACGAAAGGGACATGCAACTATTGTAAACAACAAGGTCATTATATACACGATTGTCCAGTCCTGAAACATAATATTGCCACAGGTAGAACCCAGGAAAGACCACGTCCACCTAGACAGGATCAGAATCAACAACAAATACCTCAGCATGCACAACATAGGTCAGCTCCGCAACAACTAGCTCCGCAACAGGCAGCTCCACAACAGACCATAGCACCACCACAAGTGCAGCCTATTGCTGCCACACAAGCAACAACGCAACAGATGTACCAGTATGCACAAAATGACTATCCCGATTATCAGCGATACACATGAAATAGCCTAGAGAGGGAAGTTGGCTTACCCCTTATCGAGGTTCCTGTCGATCAAGAGGGACCTTATGTGCATAGTGAACTATTAGGGGAAGACAGAAAGTTTTTACTTGATACAGGGGCAAGCAGAACATCTATACGACGCAGTGAAGTTCCAGGGGCACCCCTCTCAGGCTCACAGAATATTTCCCTTGGATTCTCAGGAAAGCCTATCATTAATGAAGTGTCGCAACCTCTTCCACTTACGGTTGGTCCATTGACACGAACTACAGATTTATTGCTTACTAAATCATGTCCAGAAAACTTGTTAGGTATAAAAACATTGAAAGCTCTAGGAGCTATAATATGTTGTTCTCCGGAAGGAGTACGATTATTTTTACGTGACTTCAAAGGTCACTACGTGTCCAAAGACATGGATCACCGGCTGCAGAATTTACCTACACATCTATGGGCACAAGGCCCAACTGATGTTGGTTGTATGAACATTACACCATATCGAGTCACACTAAAAACAGGAGTAGTACTACCACGAATGCGACAATACAAGTTACCACCAGATGCTGTTGTGGCTTTACTGCAAATCATTGACGAGCTCATTGCACAAGGAGTGGTTGTAGAAACCGACTCCAATGTGTGTAATTCCCCGATAATACCGATTCTCAAAAGAACGGATCCAAAAGCACCACCAGTATATCGATTAGTTATTGATCTGCGCGAATTAAATAAATGTATTGTACCACAATATCCTGTGGTCCCAGATATCTCTTCATTACTAACAGCTATTGATTCAGAAGCAAAGTTCTTCACTGTAATTGATCTCAAGAATGCTTTCTTTAGCGTCCCAATAGATCCGGAAAGTCAATATCTGTTCGGATTCAGTTTAAATGGATGAAGTTTTAAATTCACACGCGCACCTCAAGGATTTACAGAAAGCCCCAGCATCTATAGCCAAGCACTGAAACGAGAACTTGACAGTATCCACATGCCAGTTAACACTGCCTTGCTTCAATATGTCGATGATCTGCTGATCACTGCCCGAAGCGAACCTGAATGTGAAACAGCGTCACTGACGGTTTTGAAATTTCTGGCCGACAAGGGGCACAAGGTGTCCCCTTCTAAGCTGCAATTCTGTGTCCAGCAAGTTGTTTACCTTGGGCACTCGCTGTCCAAGGAGGGAAGACAGCTTACACCCGACCGCATCCAGTTAATTGCTAACATGTCACCACCCAAGACACAAAAGGAGGTGCGGGCTTTTATAGGTCTCACTTCATACTGTAGGCAGTGGATCCCTCAATATGCATTTCTAGCAAAACCACTCATCCAGTTGACAACACAGGAGGCAGCCACATCGACTGTTCTCCCTTGGACTCAAGAACATACACATGCCTTTGAAAGCTTAAAGAAAGCTTTATGCCAAGCACCGGTTTTAGCAACACTATGTTACAGTAAACAGTTTACACTCTTTGTTACAGAACGCGAAGGTACTGCCTTGTCAGTACTCACTCAGGAACAAGCAGGATCACACAAACCATGTGCTAACTTCTCTAGTACATTAGATCCAGTAGCTCAGGCTCTTCCTGCGTGCCTGAAATCGGTGGCAGCAACAGCTTTAGCAATCAGACAAAGCGATGCCATAGTGTTAGGACATCAATTGACAGTACAAGTACCACACGCAGTAGAGGTTCTCTTGAACCGCACACAAACACAACACTTGACTATAGCGAGACTCACCGGTTATGAATTAACATTGTTTCAGCCACACATAGAAATCAGACGTTGTAATACGTTAAATCCTGCCACACTTTTGCCAGTAAATGGAACAGATCCATTAGCACATGATTGTATTGAAGTCATTACTATCACGACGAAACCCAGACAAGACTTGACAGATATCCCTTTATCAGATCCAGACTTGACATTGTATGTAGATGGTTCATGTATGAGAACAAGTACAGGAGAGTTAGTGGCCGCTTACGCAGTCACAACAGACACTGAAGTCATTGAAACAAATTGTATTAACACTTTGTCAGCTCAAGCAGCAGAGCTCATCGCTCTGACACAAGCCTGTATTCAAGCCAAAAATAAGAAAGTCAACATATACACAGATTCACGTTATGCATTCGGAGTCGTCCATGACTTCGGCGTACTGTGGCAAGAGAGAGGTTATTTAACTTCTCACGGCGCCCATATCCAACACGGACCCCTCATCCAAGCCATATTAGACGCGATTCATCTACCTACTGCAATATCGATTATGAAATGCAAAGCCCATACAAAAGTTACCGATATCATTTCTCAGGGTAATGACCTAGCTGACAGAACAGCTAAACAGACTGCTCAGAACCAGACTCATATAACTGACGCGACAAAGACAATAGTTCCGACACCAACACATTGCATGACAGTTAAGGATCCCGCCCTTGATGTAATTGACATACAGACACATGCTACACCAGAAGAAATAAAGAAATGGACTGAATTAGGAGGGATCCAAACGGATCAAGGATGGATGACGAAGGAAAAATCTATATGGTTTCTTCCCGACTCCATGGTTCAAGTCATCATTAACACAATACATAGTCCAGCGCACCTAGGAGAAAAAGCTATGCTAGACAGCATTCAACACATTTGGTTCAACAAACACTTGCGAGCAGCAGCCAAACAGAAAGTACGTACCTGTATGATATGTTGTCAGTTTAATCCAGGTAAAAGCATCCCCGTAGAGCAGGGTGGATTTCAACCTCCCGATCATGCTTTTGAAGTCCTCCAGATGGATTATATCCAGATGGAACGATGTCGAGGATTCAAATATGTTCTCGTAGTTGTTTGTGCTCTTTCCCGTTGGACAGAAGCCTACCCGGTTTCAGATTACACTGCCCCGACTACTGCCAAACAGCTAGTTCGAGAATTCTTCCCACGATATGGTTTGCCACGTGTTGTCTACTCAGATAACGGCCAGCCATTCTCATCCGAACTAATGAAACACGTTTCACTTTTGTTAGGTTACCAATGGAAATTCCACTGTGTCCGACATCCCGAGGCAGCAGGTCTCGTGGAACGTCATAATCAAACCCTGAAAATCAGATTGTCCAAAATATGTAGAGAAAAAGGTGTCGATTGGATAGTAGCCTTACCAGTTGCGCTCTTTTACATGAGAATGGTAGCACATTCTCGAACAGGGCTATCCCCGTACGAGGTGATCTTCGGTAGACCACCAAATATGTGGGGGACGCCTATACCTCGCAAAATCACTGATGTTGACTGTAATATGCTGACAGATTACCTGGCTTCCTTGATGTCTGCACTACAATCTTGTTGTTCACAGGTAGCTGCAGCCTTTCCCGATAACACAGAGGTAAAGCCCCATGACGTGGTTCCAGGTGACCTGGTTCTGGTACGGAATTTCGACCGGAAGACCCAACTGGAGCCTAGGTGGAAATCGCCTAAACTCGTTCTACTAACAACAAGGACAGCCGTGAAGATCGAGGGACGTAAAGGGTGGTTGCACTCGAGTCATATCAAAAAATTTTATGGACTACCGTCCGATGTGAACACTCAGCCCTGCATTCCCTCACAGACAGACTCAAAGCTCCCCTTGGTTGAACAAACAAAAACGGAACTTTATAAACTGAAATTAAGGTCTAGCAAGTCAGACAATTTGATTGTTTAAGTCCTCTCCAAGGTGAATCGGTTGAATTTGTCTCTGACATGTATCCTCTAGACCGGAGTAGAGAAAGAAATCGACAGATGCAGCTTAAAAAGCATGCGTATTGTAAATCACTTCGTAGTCACTGCACAGTAACATTATTAATTTTGTTTTTTCTAAGTCTTCTGATCATCATTTCTAGCATGTTGCTGCATATGTATTACCCTATTTCTAAGCGTGCTTACAATGCTACTGCTGAACATTCTTTTAGCGAATTACCTCCGCATGAGTTGTCTTATAGATTTGCGCTGCGCAACAACACATTCATTAGTATGTTACATCATTCCCATCAGACCAGCAATGCTACAAATTGTTGGATATGTGGCCGACTCCCTCCCTATCAGAACTATAAGGGAGTTTTGCCCCTCTTTCCATATCCGTTCACACACAATGGCTCCTGTGGAGCATGGTTTAGTTTGATTAATTCCCTAGATTCAAATTCAGTAGTTTATCAAGACAACTGGGTATGGGGAAACCTGAACCTAGTTTTGCTTAAAGTCTGCTACCCTAACAAGGAGGGACTTCCCAAAAGAACAGGAACTGATCTAGAAAATGAAGTATATGGATTAGGTAATTTTACACTTAACCTCCTGATTCTGAATGTCGAATCCGAAGCTACACCAATCTTGCCCGCTATGTCAGTATTCCCAGTTAAAGGGGAATTATGTGTAAGAAAGAATGGTTCCATACACATGGGCCATAGTAAATGCACCACTGTAATAAAATTCAGTGATCAAGGCAAATCTACATTTAGAGCTTCCCGTCATTCTTACTTCATATGTGGCCAGACCGCATATATACGTCTACCTCTAGATTGGGATGGTACCTGTTACATAGCATTCCTTCTGCCACCTGTTTTCCTAGCCCCTCCTGATTATCACAGAAATACCCATTTAGTACACAATAGACAGCAGAGAGATCTCCCGATTGTCGATTACACTGAAACGGCATGGGAGCAATACACAGATTTCAATAAAGGTTTCTTTCCCTATATAGGTACAGTCACTAATAGTAAGCTGATACGTAGATTAACTAGAACCCTTGAAGCAGTAGTGAACGAGACTACTTCCGCCTTAGGCAATTTAACAGAAGAGCAGTCTGCTATGCGGATTGTTGTGCTTCAAAATCGTCTTGTCCTTGACGTCATCCTGGCTGATAGGGGCGGAGCTTGTAGGGTCATCGGATCAAGTTGCTGTGTTTTCATACCAGAAAATTCGCCGTCAGTATATAAAGCCATAACTCGCCTTCATAAGATTATAAGCCAGATACACCAGAGTCCAGGCACCTGGACTTGGTCCGGTTGGTTCTGGAGCGTGTTGTCAGCCTGGGGATGGAGGATCCTATCCTTCCTAGGTATTGGCTTCCTCATACTATTCAGTTGCTGCTTATGTCTACAATGTGGGCCAGCGATTTGCGGCCTGTGTGCCACATCGTGTATCCCGCATCCAAGTTTTCGTTCAAGATCCCGGAAGAAGAAAGAAGAACAAATGATGCTATATGAACAGATCGATGGATTGATGAAGATCGATATCTCCTGAGGGTCTGTAGGGGACAAGGAGGGAATGAGGAAATATGAATTTTGTGATCAGTTATGTCCCCTATCGTAGACCCCAACGGCTCCATGTGCATGCTATAAGTACATGTATGTTCCCTCCAGTTCCAGTTATGAAGACGCAAATACATGTGCGTCCACCGTCAACATGTCCTCTTTCAGATCCGCCATGAATGGGTCAGATATTCCATTCCTAAGTATGAAAGGCCACCGACTTTATGTGGTTCACTTTCCACATTTTACAGATTCAGGCGAGTAGGCCCTGAATTCTGCCATCAAGCCTTTTCCTGCCTTCTGCCTCTGAAAGCTCCAGTCCGAGCCCGCATCTGTATCCATGAACTTTGTCCTACTCCCTGCGTGGCTAACGGTGCCTGATCCAGCCTGTTGCCTGCCAAAAACTGTATTTCACCTTCAAGATTATCTGCTCCGCTCCTCATCCGATGCATTCCTGTCTAGTAGTTTAGGTAAACATTCTTCCAGCTACCGTGCAAAGGGCCAGGCCTCACTGTCCTCATGCAAGTAATTCATAGCCCCTGTTACCATGGAAGATTCCTGCCCCCTCGCATCTCATGTAGACACTTAGACGCTTGTACACGCACTAACAGTCAGTATAGAATAGATTCTGTCCGAGAGACCTTTCCTTTTGGATAATACAGTTCTTTAAACATAAGATATTAGATATGATTTGGGATTAGGTTGACATGACCCCCCAGACTTCTGTCTCCACATGTAGAGCTAAATGTCAAGTCCCCTTCACCCTCTAGTTGCACGTCAATTACACGTCATGCGGCTGCGCGCGCATTTCTGCCAAATATTTCTGCTGACATTGCAGGATTCTCTTATGGATCCACCCACTTGTGACATCATGTTTAATGACGTATTTAGTTACGCCTATGTTTTCGCCTTTTTTCATTACGTATGTGTATCATATCGGTATTATCAGCTGTTACGCCTCTTGCATCTGTCTTAATGTAATGCTTTCCATATAAATACCATTACTTGTCAATAATGTATTGCCTTCCTTCCTGAACCTTCATGGTGATGGAATTTGAAGCCTGCAGTTCGAACTGTAATTCCTTTGTAGAGGAATAAAGCCTTTTAGAACCTCTAATACCACGGATTCTGCCTCTTATATTTACTGAGTTATTCTTACTAGACTTTACCGCATAAAAAATAGTACCGGTAATGAAATATTTACCACAGGGTGTCGGTATGTGCTGGTTCTCGTCGATTACGCGACGCGGTTCCCAGAGGCCATAGCTCTACGACACCCAAACGCCACGGCCATAGCAAAGGCCATGATTACAGTGTTCTCCCGGGTGGGTTTCCCAAAAGAGGTCCTTACGGATCAAGGAACTCCGTTTATGTCAAAGGTCATGAAGCAAGTATGTACCCAGTTAGGGATCAAGCAAATAAGAACAGCAGCATACCACCCCCAAACGGATGGATTGGTGGAGCGTTACAATGCCACTCTGAAAACCACCCTAAAAAAACTCCTCGACCTTGAAACCAAGCGGTGGGAGGATTTGTTACCCCTAGCCTTGTATGCCATCCGCTGCCAAACCCAAAAAAGCACAGGGTTCTCCCCCTTTGAATTACTATACGGACACCAACCCCGATCCCTATTAGACATGGCCCGTGAGGCCTGGGAAACCGAACCTTACAGTAGTACACCCCTGATTGACTACGCCTCAAACCTGAAAACCCATCTAGGGCAGATCCGTACCATTGTGCGAAATAATATGGAAAAAGCACAAGAGGCACAAAGAACCCAATACAATAAAAACACAAAGGATAGATCCTTCAATGTAGGGGATGCTGTACTCCTGATGATGACTTCGTCTGACCACAAGCTGTTGGGTCAGTGGCAGGGACCCTACGTGATTTTGGAAAAAGTGACCCCTGTTACCTATAAAATCGAGTTGGATAAACAGAGAGGTACATCCCAGGTGTATCACGTAAATCTATTAAAGAAGTGGGAGGGACCCCTTCCTGTATTAGCCGCCCTAACAGAACCCCAAACCCCTTTATACTGTCAGTGTATAGCCAAGGAGGTGCCGGGCGACAACGCCGCTATGCTGATAGAATCCCTACTACCATTACAGGACGTGTTTTCCAATACTCCGGGAAAGACCTCTGTGGTGGAACACGCCCTCAAAACCAGTCCCGGGAAGGTGGTACGCCTAAGACCTTATCGTGTCCCCGAGGCCCGCCGACAGGTCATACGCAATGAAGTCCACCAAATGCTGCAAATGGGGGTCATAGAACCCTCGGTGAGCGAGTGGAACTCACCTATTGTGCTCGTACCGAAACCTGATGGTTCGGTGCGCTTCTGCATTGACTTTAGGGAAGTCAATAAGGTGTCGGAGTTCGATACCTACCCCTTACCCCGGGTAGATGAAATGGTGGAGAGGATAGGAAGAGCGAAGTATGTCAGTACCCTTGATTTGTGCAAAGGGTACTGGCAAATCCCTCTGCGCAAACAAGACCGAGAGAAAAACGCGTTTTCTACCCCTGATGGCCTATATCAATTTGTCATGTTACCTTTTGGCTTACATGGAGCTCCCGCCACATTTCAGCGGGCTAGGAATCTCATCCTACGACCCCACGAAAGATACGCCGGGGCATATATTGATGACATCATAGTCTACAGCGAAACCTGGGAGCAGCATCTGTCCCATCTATATGAAGTGGTCCAAACCTTGGGGAAACATGGGTTTAAAATCAATCCGGCAAAAAGCCACTTAGCTGCCCAAACGGTACACTATCTCGGCTACTTACTCGGAGAAGGTATGATCAGGCCCCAAGATAATAAACTGGCAGCCATATCCCAGATACCCTTCCCACGTTCCGCAAAAGCACTGAGAGCATTTCTGGGTTTACTGGGATACTACAGGAGGTTTATACCTCGATTCTCCCACATAGCCGCCCCTCTCACCGACCTACTACGAAAGTCCGTGAAAACCGAAGCCAGACTGAGGGATCCCAGCCCCGAGGTAGTACAGTCCTTCCACGCCTTAAAATCCACCCTGACAGCAGACACGGTGTTAGCCAGTCCTGATTTTTCCTTGCCATTTATACTCCAGACCGATGCCTCTGATCAAGGTCTGGGGGCGGTGCTATCCCAGAAAAATGACAAAGGGGAAGAAAAACCCATCTTGTACCTTAGCCGGAAACTATACCCCCGGGAACGGAACTACGCCGTAATAGAAAAAGAAGCCCTAGCCATCAAATGGGCCATTGATTCCCTGAAATATTATCTCGAGGGACGAGAGTTCACCCTTTTTACTGACCATGCCCCCTTGGAATGGCTTGCCCGAAATAAAGGAAACAATGAAAGAATATTGCGGTGGTTCCTGTCCTTACAACCGTATAGATTCCATACCCGGCACAGGAAAGGTGCGGACCAAACCAACGTGGACTTCCTTTCCCGCTATCCCTGTGACACCCCCACTAGAAAGACAGCAAGGGAAAAGGGATGTGAGAGGTCCCCGGACATTGCCATGCCGACGCCCCTTCCCCGCTCCTACCTGTGGACTCAGCCAGGGGAGACCGTCCTCGAGAACTCACACGATCGGCCACAACCATTACGGAGGCTGGCCCCGCCCCGTGACCCTCAGGTTCGAGCAGGTCCTGGCTCCGACAGGAGTGACCCGGAAGGGGGAGGGATTAAACCCGGATGTCCTTCTTTCCTGCAGGAGAAAAGAAGGACTATCACAGGAGACGAGCGCACTTGTGCCGGAGTGAGACGGGAGACGGAGGAAGCAGCGAAGGTCGAGAGAGAACGGGAAGAAGAAAGAAGCGAAGCAGAGAGCGTAGAACAGCGGAACGAGGAGCCGGAGCAGCGAGGAGTGGGCGCGAGGCTGCCGAGTAACGAAGAGGAGGACGCCGTGGAGGTCCCGGACGAAGCGTGGTGCGAGGACTGGTGGACCCCACAGGAGGAGGCTGGAGAGCGGCCGCAACCAGGAAGTGTTGCGGCGGGGCCGGTGAGTGGCTAAACTACGGGGAAAACGGGACGGGGAGGAGGGTGGTAGACAGGGTAACGGGGAGGAGGGTGGTTACAGGAACACAGGGTGTAGTATATTGTGGTGGTGGTACAGTGCTGCAGCGTAAAAACGTCTCTCATTTCCCTTCCTCACTATTTGTTTTAAAAGCGACGAACACACCCCCCCCCCCCTTTTGGCTTGTGAGGAGATTGGTGATCGGGTCTTTGAATTCCTCACCCCACTCTGAATCCTTCGGTGCAGTGTCCTAAACCGAAAATCCCCTAAAATACACGGGTGCGGTGTCGGATCTATCTTTCTCAGCGTAGTCCAACGAGGACAACCTCCCTGACGGCCTTCCGTGTTTTTCTGTCTCTATCCCTCTCATGAGCCTCCCTGGGGAATCCATCCCGACCAGACCAGAGCAACCAACCGGAGGAGGGGAACGTCGAGAAGAAGAGAACGAAGTAGAAGAGATCCAGAGAACACAGCTAGAATCCCTGATATCTGACCTATCGGCCACATCACCTGCTAAAACAATAAAAACCTATCCACTGGCTCACTATATTCAGCCTCCGCGTCTGTTTATCCGGCCCGCGCTCCCACACAGTCGAACGCCCTTACTCCGACGGCTCTACTCCATTGTGCTGTTGGAGTAAGATTTACAATAGCAGAGCCAGCAAAGGCACCACCATCGGAAAATTTATGGTGTGCCTGACTTAAAATAGAGTAGCCGGACTGAGGGGTTGGTGTCCAGGGTACTCTGTCTTGTTTATGATGGAATACCATCTTGGCCAAATTCTAAATCAGCCTATTAGTGTTTGAGGTTGCTAGGATCTCCTTCATCCAGTGGAACACATGGTCAAAGCAAGAAGTAATGTTGATTACATTAACTGACCCAGTCTCAAAGCAGATGTGGGTTTGTGTGTCTTTTGCATGCAACTGAACCGGTACTGCTTCAGAATCAGAGCCAGGGGGTGTACATAGATATTGCACAGAAATCACAAGAGGCATGATCCTTGTGGAGCACCACAGTTTATTGGGCATGTTGACAATTTCACTGATCTGATCCTAACTTTTTGCCAGTGGTTGGTGAGAAAGGAGTGGACCCATTGCATGGCAGGTACCTATATACTTGATCAATTTTGAGTCTCTCTAGTAAGATTAGGTGGTCTTCATTGTTTTTAGCTGGCTTAGAGGTCGGCACTGTAAGGAATTGCCTTCTTTCACGATCACCCCCAAATTTTAGACTGATGTTGCGGTTTCTTTTTACTCTGATACTGCCAACCAGGCCTCATTGCCAGTGCTCTGACCCTTAAAAAGGTAATAAATTGGCATATGTGAGCTACTGATAAGTTCATAGTACAAGAGTCTCCAACCTTTTCTGTAGAGAGAGACACTTCTGATCAGTGAAAATCATTGTGAGCTACTGAAGGCTAAACAACTTGTGCATTGTTACCAGACATCCCCACGCCCAGCTTAATTGACTTTAAGCCTAATGTCTTTAGAGCCAGATACTATGATTTGAACAAATTTATGTCAGGGCTGCCATGAGTGTCAGTGAGAGCGTTGTCTTTGAGGATGCATGAACATGTGTGCACATTAATGGGATATATTTATATGGCTGTGTCGTATGTACTTGCAGCACAGGACATAACTTTCGCCATATGTGGCAATGTTACAAGTATAACACAAACATACAATCATTTTTTTTTTAAATGGGAGAAATTTAAAGTGCAAAAAAATTTTCTGCAAAAATGTTCATAATATGAACATTTTTCTGCTCTTTAAATTTCTTTGATTCAAAAACATGGCTGTATTTTTCAGTTATACTTATGGCACAGTGTCTACTGGTCACTGGGGGTAAGGGGTCTGCTGTTTGTAAATGTGACACTTTGAAATGAGAGAAGATTAAAAAGAAGAGTTAACTTTTTAAAGTAACTGTGTAGTGTACTTCCTATTACCCTTATAGGCTCTGCGCATTGGAATAATATACACTATAGTTTTTGCATAGGACTAAGGTCAGTATGCTTCTATCGAGTACATTAAATTTAATTACTTGTGTGTGCCAGCTAACTCAGAGGTCACTAAAAACTTCTCGAATGAACAAGAAGGGATTAGTTTCTGACAACCACATAAACATGACAACTTTGTTTCCCTTAGAATCAGAACGCGTCTCAGAATCGTGGAAACAATAGATATCAGTTTCACTCAGTCAATCGTGCATGCTTAGTTTCTCCAGAGTTCCACAGAAATAGAAAGACGGGCATTTCAATAAAAGGGTTTATTGAACAGTCTTGTTTCTCGTGTAAGAGATATGAGCTGTTACAGTCATTAGACAGTAAGCAGGATATAATACGCACAGCGTAAGCAGTAAGAAGAAATAATACTGCAATAGCATTGTCTTTTAGCTATGACATATAATCATATATACATACATAAATAACACAGGCTAAAAAGTGAATACTCGTCTGATGCTTCTAAAATAGTCCTACCCCGGTGTACCTAACCTAAGTGTAGTGCGAGGTAAAAGTAAGTGCTGTTTTCTATAGTATGGTATATACTAAGTCTAGTATGCCAAGAGTCCCTCTAGGTTCTAGTCGGCTCCATACCTTTAGAATGAGCGAGGTGGGAATCTCTTTCCGGGTCTCAAACTCTAACACCCTGCGAAGGGAGTCAGAACATTGGAAGCTGGATTCTCTGCGAGCAGGGATGACAGTGTCTGGTCAGTGCGTCAGGCTGGGATATGGTCTTTTCCGAACTTGCCGTGATGAACCGTGCAGTCAAGTCGTGCTGAGTCGTGGTTTGCCAGGGTAAGGGAAGGCATATTTATACCTGGAAGGTGCCCTAGGAATGCTAGCATTGACGTAAAGTCGGGCAGAGGAAGACGTCATGGATGAACCCCTAAGGAATAGTAGGTCATGCATAATAGATGAGTTCTTGGAGAATTCAATAATCCTAGCTAGGGAAAGTCCCGTTCGGCTTAAGGGTCTGGTTTCTAAGAACTCGTTGTGACGTGGGATGGATGGATGTAGGTGACCATGCCTGTATTTGGATAGCATGGCTAATGCCTAAATAAGGACTGGGATTCTATGCCTAAATAATGGCAATGTGAATTGTGCCTATATAAGGACATGATTCAGGGAAACCTATATACGGGTATCTAAATCGAAACACAACAACTGTACAATTTAATTTTCTCCTATTTAAAAGCATTCAGTGACATCATTTTGTTCACAAATACTGAGTTGACAAGGACTTTTATCTGAGTTAAATACCTCAGTGCTTCAGTTGTTCACCTCTGTGTCCCTACCCCAGCCTGGGTCAGAAATCTGACTGAGCTCTGCTCATTATCAGGCCCTGCTATATGCAGCCTGATGATAATAATATCAAATAAACACAGCCTTCCCTTAACTTTCAAATGGAAATATGACCTTGTGCTTATCTTAAAATGAACTCAAGACTGTGAGTTACTCTGAAGGCAATTGATTTATTGGAGACACCTTTCCTAGTATATAGTGCTAGAGGTACCCAGTGCCTGTAAGTTTAAGTGTCCCTCATGGACTGCAGCACTTATTGTGCCATCACGCGTGTGACTATTCAAAACATGACTCCCAGCCTGCCATTACACACTGTATCACTGAAATCAAGCTATATCCGGCCAATGAGCCAATTACAAGGGCGAAACCGGTCCTGGATTCCTCGTGTTCCGATTCAGGAAGGACCTTGCTTGGCAGTTCGGGCTGGACTGTTCCTATTGGAGCAGGGTCAAGACTGATTTGCATATGGCTGTGTCTAAAGTCTGGGCGCACCTGCTGGCCCTTGGAGTAGGAAAGAAAAGACTGTGCTTTTGGCGTCCTGCTTGAGGAAAAGTCATGCATGAGTCCCACACCGAGAAGTTGATGCCAAGAGCTAGTTGGCTGACTACCCGTATGAGCTACAGAGCCATGAAAGCTGAGAAGCCTGGTCTTTTGAGAGCCTCTTGCCAAGAAGCCTGATCGCGGCTGGACACCAAGTTGCAGCCTGCAAGACTAAGTTCCAACCCCCAAAAGTTGCACAGAGTCTGTTGGACCTAGGAGAGTCATCTGAGTTTAATTGGTTGCCTAACAAGGAAGTTACTGCCAGTTAAAGGGAACTGCTTATTTAACTGTAGGCAGAGACCAGTTGGCAACTGGTCTCGTGGTGGGCTTTACTTGGGCTCCGTGTGACATTGACTCCTGAGGCCAAAGTTGCCCCATGTTCATGGATCAAGGGGTGGACACAGAAAGACCTCTAAAACTAGCTCAGCATCCTGCATCCTTTTGATCAGGAACACTCCATTAATTTCTATGGCGGTTCGCCAATTGACCCTGGAACTGGACTCAAGACTGCTTTAACTGCAAGGTAACTGTTCAACTGGACCTTATTGGTCCCCATGACTGGCTCCCTTTCGGAATTGGTCCCCACGAGAGTGCCCTTATAGCCATTTTCAAGTCACTTGTCATAGCTAACACTTAACCACGAGCTGCAGTAGAATGATTTATTGTGCTAAGTGAAAAGCTGTGACTTATTATTCATTTAAAAATGTATGTCTCCAGAACCCTCCAGTGGATTTTTGTTGTTGAGGTGTCTATTTAAAGATAAACATGCAACCTATTTTTAACAAATTCGTCTTGAATTTTTATTTTTGGGTGTTTTTTTCTTATGCAACTGTTTAGGTACTTCTTAATGCTTTACATGTGTTCCTTTGATAAAGCCTCTCTGCTCTAAGCCACAGCTACCCAGGACTGAGCTAGGGTTTTACAAACAAACCTGACTGGACTGTTACAGAACTGTATTTCTTTTATTTCATGGTGAGGTTGCACAATCAAACAATGTAATAAACCACTTTCGTCATAGGGACCTTTACAGTAGTTTTGTTGTCCTCTTCAAAGGCGAGGAAGAGCTATTCTTCCATATTGGCCAAGGCAGTTTTTGTGTCCTTTGAGAAGCAGAATCCAAATTATAGAAGAGATGTTCAGTTCCACATACTGTTAAGACTGTTTCTTCACCTCCTTTATGGTAATGAATGTGTTGCTCGGATATGAATTTACCTTAAATAAATGAAAAGACAAGAGGCGTTTGGCAAAACAGGATCAAGTTGGTTTCATTAAACACTGCAGCCGGGAGAGCCTGGACAGAATATATTTACTCAAAATCTCTCGATGTAAAAAGTTTTGGCCGTCAATTTATACAGTTCATGAGGTAAAATAAAAAAAAATGTTACATTCCAAAATAGCATCTCAGTTGTAAATCAACAAACATGTGCATCTGATACAGACACAGATGCCTCTCAACCTCGGAGGAAGAGCTAGTGTGGGCCAGTGTGTATGTGTCCAGATGTCTGGCATGAAGAGCATGTGATGGTGGTATGCCTGTCATGTCCTGATTGATTGAGTGTGCCTATCTACATGTGGTATCTAGTTTTGTGGTATTTCTGGGGAACGCGAGTCTGTGGACAAACGGGTTTTATTGGGGCAATTATCTTGTTTGTGGTGCAACTATCTATCTGTGGAATCGATCAGGGTTTTCTCTGGGTGTGCGTTTGTCTATGGTTTACAGGGGACCCCACCTGTTACTCGATAGGCGTGGACATGAGTCGCAGGACCTGCATGACAATATATCACAGGGTTGATGGAGGGGACCCTTGGGTGAATCCGACATCAATGATGTGGATTCATCGGAACTCCTAAAAATTATATGGCAGCCACTGGTATCATTTTTATCGACATTATCAACATTACGCATACAGTTGTCATTTTGTTCATTGATATCTTTCATACTGGTATTAACAAGTTTAGGTTTGCTCTTGTCTGAACATACATTTACATTGTTCTTATTTGCAACAATAATATTATCTTATGAGCTTGGATCATGGCATACATTGGTATCATTATTGCTGATGTCAGCGGTGCTGTGCGGGTACAAGTTATGGTATACATTGACACTGCATTGACGGGCATTGTGCAGGTACACATTCACATTGCATTTACTGATATTGCTGTTATTGGGCCTGCACATATCATGACTTTCATTGACATCGTATTCACCGATTCCGACATTCACCCCTCTAGTTGATTCATCAACTACTCTAGCCTTCTCGTATGTCATGGCTCTCAACTCCTCTTTGATAGCATTTAGGCTGAGTATGTATTGTTTATTAGTTTCATAATTTCCCATCAGGTTATTTGCAACTAGTGTTGGCTTTTGGTTGCATGGTAAAAAAAAAGTATTGATCCTCTGGTGTTTAATTGAGCTTATGCGAACAGTCTGAATTCTTCTGGAATGTCCTTGTACAGAACCCAGCCAAAATATTCAGCAGTTCTCCTTCGAAACTGATGCAACAGAGTTGTTTTCTTCTGTTAAGGTAGTTGAGAGAACTCGGACAGATCTTCTCCAGGGATAACCGGGTTGGGGTGTGTATGGTCAAGAGTGTGCAGAGCCACGCCCTCCGGGGACAAGCTGGGTGTAGGCAAGTTCCCCACATTGCCAATGCAGATCCATCAATGTGGAGGTGCCCCATTGTAGGTCCAGTGTGTGAATTATCATGCCAGAATACTCATTGCTGTTCAACGGTATGGTTCCTTTGCCTCTGAAACATAAAGAGTACAACTTACATTTCAGTTCAATTAGGGGTTGCCCCTTCCCCTCCAACCATCTTTAGCTATTGATCTCGCTATCCCAGATTTCCTGGCATGGGGTCTCTATGCTGGCGTTTGACCCCCTCCCATGAGACTCATTTCACGTGCATAATTGCAATGACCGGCCCTGTACTGAAATTCCATGCCCGGGGTCTATTTCTCATTAATGAAGGTGGCTCCAATGATGTTAAGGGCCGCCTTGGGACTGCAGACAGAGGTGGGAGCAGACGTGTTTGTGCACTGGTGTAGTGGTCTTGCTACCTCTAGGAACCTTTTTTCCAAACAGTGCCCTCCGCTATTGTGCACCTACTGTGCATCCTCTCTACTTTGGATTGGATATCGCTTGGCTCTGTAAAAAGATATAGTGGGGTTGGTCTCATATTTGGTGATGTTTACTAGAGTCCTATGGGGCTCTACTCGGTTGGGGTGGATTTTTGCCCTGATTCTGCATAGGTACAAATGGACAAGATCGTTTGCTTTTTCGGGTGCTCTCTCCTGTGAAAAGTCAAGCCTGTGTGTGCCTACCGCATGAGGTATCAGTGAACAGATGTAACATGACCTATTTGTAGTTTGTGTACTTAAACTGCTCATATGCTGATACCAGGTGTTGTGCATGAGTGCGCTGTGTAGTACTGCAGGAATACTAGCTTTTGGTTCAGTGTAGGTGTAGGTGAGGTGAGAGAGGTCTCTGTGCATTCTTTTCAAGAATGTAGAAGTTGAGCTTACAAAATCCTGTACATTTTTGGATACGGAAGTGCTCGAAAGCACCCTAGCTAAGGAGAGCGTTTACATAAATATAAGGGTATATGACTTGAAAAGCATTTGTAGAATCGTCTTCGGAAGAGATGACTGTTGTATGGATCTGTATTTTGTTGTTTGTTGTCTGTGGTCATGGTTCTGATGGCTGTTGTCTGTGCTTTGGTGACTGATGTTTGTTGTCTGGGTTCCCAGGGGTGTTTCCATCTTGATGCAGTGCAGAAAGAATGTCTCATAAAAAGAGAAGTTCTTGTGCAACTGGTCTTTTGATAGTCTTTTGAGAATCAGGATTACAGCAATGTTGGTGCACTTACAGTTCGATTGCGGACCTGTGAGTTAAGAGCTGTGGGTCGTAGGTTAATTGGGAAAAACACATTTGTTAGGCAATTTATTGTAACATTCCTGTTTCATCTGTAAAATGAGCCTGCTAATTGTTTTTTTCTGGGGAGCGAATTTTCCTATCATGATTGGACGGAGGTGATAGGCTTTTGACAGCATTGGTGAGGTTTCTAAGGTTTTTAAACTAATTTCAGTGAGCGTTAGAATTTTGGGGATGACCAGGGATTTTTTAACTTAATTTTAATGTGGTTCATATTATAGGTTTCGCCCCCCTCTCCTTGATATAGTGGAAACAGTATTTTCTCTGCAGGCTATTCCATTCAGAGTGCAATGTTTTAACAGGTGCTGAGGTGTCCTTTTGTCCTATCTGGCTGCATATAAGTGTGAGGAGAGGCGGATGTTAAACTTTTAGGGTTAAGTTTCTGTTGACACGTGAGTGCCTCTTGGATCTCTGCACGTGTCATGGAACGAGGTTTCTGTAACTGGGCTGAAATTCCAGGTCCCGCCCTTCTTCTGGTAGGGTTGAAAAACTTTGAGCTCTTTTGTGTGGGTCCCAGTGGGCTGTTCCAAGTTCTTGGGTGTTGCCACTTCTAACAAAGGATACTGGAGGTGATTGGAAGGTCATGTGTGAACCCCTTGTTGGGGACCTGCAGTGGAAAAAATGGCTGAGATTATGTTTGCTTGCAGTGTTTTCTTTGGGTGTCCGGCCTGATGGAGGTGGCTTAAACAAACTTGCTGGGACTTTCCAGTGGGCTGGGGCCAGTGAGCTGAGTTCCTTTTAAAACTCCCTTCCCAAACGTAAGGGGTTGGGGAAAGGCTAGCTTCTGCCATTGAGCAGTTGCCTTGTTTTTGAACAATAGGAGGGCCTCCATTTGGAGGAGCCCCGAAAAATGTTAGAGAATGGGGTCCCTATGATCTGGGGCACAACCCAGTGCCTTTGGGTGAAAGGGCCTGGGTGCCTGTTTCTATGCACCGGGGACCACCCTGCTCCCTTGCCAGACTGTCCCTTCCCAGGGGGTGTGGTCAGCCAACCTTTTCCTAAGGGATCGGCAGCAGAGGGGGCCCTGGGCCCCCTGCAGGCACCCGGGTGACGGATTCTAGCGTGACAGGTAAGGAAGTGTTACTGGAATTAATATGAAGTGGGTGAATTGTATTAGGGCATTGCCATCCCAAACAGTCACTGCACCTTGCCGTGACTGTGGGACCAGACCCTGCTGAATTCCCTAGTTGTTGCAGCGATTGCTGTGTGTTCGGCCATCCACTCGGTGGGGCGGCTGCATCCTGATCATGTGATGTGTGTGTGTTGTTTGGTTTTGAAGGTGGATGCTTTGTGGGGGCTGTCCCTGTACCATTCCATTTTGATCATGTTATAATTTTAGGTGGCATTGGTTGGCCATGTGACCCATTCAGTGACAGTAGTGGCAATCTATTGGGCCGCTTTGGGCCCAGTCTCATTGGCCTCAGGACTAGGACAGGGTGAATACCCTCTAGGGTCCAGGAGCGGAGCTCCCCTTGAGGCAGGTGCTAGCTAGGCACTTGCGGCTAGCATGGCCCCCTCAAGGGCCGTCCTTTTCAACTTATGTTGGACCAATTTGGTGGCGTCTCTCTATGGCTGCTCCGGCTTTTCCCTGCCCTTTTTTCGGTCTCTCCCGGTAATAGTGTAGTATGTGGGCTTGTACTTCCAGATAAGGTTTAGTGTCTAGCCCTACTACACTACCTAATTCGGTCTGGATCTTCATGGGTTATCCCTCCGAAGGATGTTGTAGAAGAATGCAACCTGGTGACTGGTGTCAGTTCAGGGCTGTACTGTCTCATGCCCCCATCATTCTCTCATTCTGTCTAGCAATTCTGTCATGGTCTCCCCAGGCTTCATGCTTTCTGCCATCAGTCCACCTACTTCTGGGCGGTCAGGGAACAGTATCCTTAGGGCCTTTCAGATCTGGTGTCTGAATGAATTAAATACAGTCCCTTCATGCTGCTCGGTTTTGGTGAGTGTGACTGCATGGATGCAGGCTCGGGAGAACACCATGTTGTTCTGCCCCCGAATGAGACTACTGCACAGACGTTTGACGTCACCTACAGCTAAGTTTATTCCTGCGGTGTTCTTTTCAAAACATGAGATTCATTTTACTGCCCCATCCATCAATGGGGGCAGTTTATTCCTGAGCCCTTCTTTGTTCATCTGTGCCCAAGGCATGTAGATGGTTTCTGCTGAGCCCTTCTGGAGTAGAGGGCAAATCCTAGCCGGGGATAGCTCTGGTGATTTGTCCTCGACATATCGCTCTCAGTGTCTTGCATGTAGGGGTAGTTCCATTTCGGATCTTCCCCTCATGCCAGATGCAGTTGTTTGCAATGGCCATATCCTCGGGTTTGAGGGAACCCTCCTCTGGCCAAGGCCGGTCCTACTGGTGGCCCTCCCTTTTGGTCCAGCAGGCCATTAGATGACAGAAAGGCCATGCAAAGGCCTTGCCCTCTTCTCTGGATATTATCTTTCTAGCAGTCGGCCTGTTTGACCAGTGTGACCAGGCAGAGCAGCAGACGTCTTAATCGCCGATCTCCAAGTGCATGCGTAAGGGGGCCATGTTGCTCTTTCTACGTCTCACCGATGTCTCGGTCAGGCTTTCCTGCCTACTTATTTCCTGGTCAGCACCTCTCCTACATCACGGCCCGGTAAGGTATGGGCCACCGTTAGGAGGCTTCTTCCCGAATCGTCCCTGGTCTCATCTCTATATGGGTCCCAAAGCCAAGCTCCTGTTCCCTCTGGGAAAGGGGGAGTTGTCCCTTCACGCTGCTGGGTTTCCCAGGCGAAAGCTCTCTCTCTTTCCTTCCTTAATTCTCGCCTTTTCTCTACCTCCCAGCTGGTTTGCCTCCTTCTCTAAGTGCTTTTTTCCTAGGTAATGTTTTGGCCTCAATCTCACTCTCTGATGGTTCCTCTATGCCATAGGATTGCCCAGGTGGGGTGTAGCCTGCGGCTCCACCTTCGGAGTCGGAGCTTGAGGGTCTGATGCTCCTTTCTTTCCCTCCACTGATGGAATCACCTTCTAGGAGTGCCACAAGCCTCCCTCTGACCTTATGGCACCCGGTGGGACACTCAGGAGTATGCTCTCTTTGTTCGGTCCGGAACTGCAGGGTCGAGGCTGATGGGTGAGGGTTTGACCCCTGAAGGGGTTTGGTACTGGTCTGAGCCGGTGGTGCCTGGGCTAGCGGGACCTGGGTTTTTCTGCCCCGCCCCGCGGCTTGCTGCCCCGTGGGGGGTCCAGCAGCCTCCTTGACTGGTGGATTGGTATAACCTAGTGTGGTGAAAACTGGGATGGCCGACATTAATGAGAGCACATCCCTGCTGGTGTATGGTGGGGAGGTGCAGATGCCTTATTCATGGGTTCCGGGATCATTTTGTAGGCTGGGGCCACCTTGAAGATGGCCCATAATTTTAGCAGGGCCTCCCGTTTAGCCTTCCTATGTCCTGTGTACCTGGTTTGTATGTGAGTTTTGTGTATTCTATTGTATTGATGTCGAACGTACCCCCTCAAGGCTGGGGAATTGCGTGGGTTTTGGTATGGGTGTGCCACTCACGACAGTGTTTCTCTAATTTCATAGCCTGGGTGGGGAACCTCGGTTTCATGTGGTCTAGTCGTTTCTCCATGACGGGTTGGAAATCTGGTTGTTTTAAGGACTGCAAAATGTTAGGTTATCTCAAGATTCGCTTAAAAATAGTTACCAATTCTACTCCTATTTGGTGGAAATGTATACACGGGGTGGTACCCAAAAACTCAATCCACTGGTTATGGGCTCAAAAAATAACCGGATGCATCAACAACAATTGGTTAACATAAAAATAAAGACAATAACGCAATGAAGCAATAACAACCTATAGTAAAAGTGCAATTGTTAGTTGAGAGCAATGCAGATTGTTTTGCAGCCGAAAACTAGCAATCATGAACATCTGATTTGAAAAAGGCAGTTATTATTACCTAAAAGCAGAAACTTATTAACAAGATATAACATTTACACATGCAGCATGATTCACAAAAATTTAACAGCACCACAACATCAATAAATGTATAAAAAAGGAACAAATCTAATAGGGACTAAAAAGTGCACGGAGCTTGGAGAGCCTGATAGTCTGTCAGTATCGACTTGGTTCATCTGGCACTGGACCAGATAGAGCACAGCAAGATTCCAGGGACAGATGGGCTCCCCGTAGAGCTTTACTCTGCATTTCGAGCTACTCCTGCCGCAAAGCTCCTGCAGTTGGTTCAGTCTACGACTAGTGGTGTTCTTCCTGCGTCCTTAAGAGAGGCCATGATTGTAGGCCTTCTCAAGCCGATAGAGACCCATTGGAGGTGCGATCCTATCAGGTGCTCTCTCTGCTCAATACAGACTGTAAGGTCCTTGGGAAGATCATAGTGAATCGCTTGTTGCCGTCTGTCCCTACATTGGTCCAGTCGAACCAAAATGGCTTAATTCCTGTAAGAAATACTTTTCTAAATCTCCGTTGTCTGCTTCATCTCATTAATGAACCTCCTTTGGAGTTGCTCACGAGGGTGGGCCTTTCGTTGGATATTGAGAAGGCCTTCGACACCTTGGGTTGGCCTTATCTCCATGGAGTACTATGGCGTGTGGGTCCAGCGTTAATGTAATGGGTTCATCTCCTGTATACGTAACCGGTTGTTGAGGTGTGCACCGGTAGAGAAATCTCTGCACCATTTTGGGTGTGCTGGGGCACCCGACAGGGATGTCTGCCTGAAATATTCTCAGTTTAATTATGTCCATCAGACATATTTGACCCCGTTACAACGTTATTGTATCTTCTCTGGTGTGCCGCCGGACTGCCCACGATGTCCCTGCCTTGAGGAGGACTTTTATCATATGATATGGGCTTGTCAGGAGATGGACTGCTGGTTCAGGTTCTGTCTGACATCAGGGGCTGTCCTCTGTGGCTCGATCCTCATCATTGGCCCCTGGGCCTGACTGCTCATACGTGTAAGAACAGATACGCTATCAGGTTAATCGAATTGACATTCATACTTCTGAAACACAGTATTGCCATTGGCTAAAAGTCTGCACTGGTGCTATCTCTCTCACTCTAGTTGAAAGACCTTCTTAAATTGGCATCTGCTGAGACTACGATGTGGCGTTCACTACCTCTGTGGCGTGGATAAGTGCCTGCACTGGACACATGGGGTGTGTATCTTGATAGATTATCAGCCAAGACGGAAAAGAGACTGAGGCTGGGTATTCATTGGCTGGTGCTCCCTAGCCTCTTGGGGGTCTCCTGGTAAGGGGTTCTCTTTCCATAGTGACCCATTGGGCCTTGGGCATCGGGGTTTTCCCCCTGCCCCTGCTACTTCTTTTCCCCACTCACTGCTGAGAGACCATGGGGATTTTCTCCTTGGGGCTCTTCCAAACAAGCTGGTAGTTGGTCCCATGCCTCTTCCCCTCTTTCACAGTAGTGGTTCCTCCACAATGGAGGAGGAGTGTCGCCCCACTGGTTCATCCAACAGCTGAAGAATAAAACGACATTATTTTATTTTTCGACTGCTGGCTGAGCCAGTGTTTGTGGGGATGGGTCTGGCTGGGCTGGGCCATGGGAGGAGTGTGGAGTGCTGTGCACTACTAACTGTGCATGTCTGTTTGGCTAGCTGTCTTAGGCCGGCCAAACAGACATGAACAGTTTGGTTTCTCCAACCTGGCTGCATTGTGCAGCCGGGTTGGAGTAACAGCACAGACTCCCTGTCCTGAGCGGAGCGTCAAAGTAGCCCACTCAGACCAATCCCACGCTGCTCCCATGCAGCATGAGTCTGCTGCCGTCCCAATGTCTACTGGCAGAGGAGCACCGAGGCGCGAGGCATCAGAAGAAGCATGAGGTACGTTTTCTTTTTCTTTTCTTTTTCTCCCCCATGGGTTATCCCCCTGCGCCCCTCCACCCACCTCACCACTGTCAATATGCATCGGCCGCCACTGCTCTCTGATGATAGCAGGCATCCGCACCCATATAGTTTGTCCACACAAGACTCCACTTGGTGATTTACACTTCACAGACACTTTTCGTTTGTTTCCACATTTGGCACTGGTTGCATGTTTATGCTTCTCTCTGTGTACACTCAACATTTTCCAAGGTTCCGGTATAGTCAAGATATTTGGACATGCCACCCTCCTGACTTGCTCAGGGACAGAGTTGGTTCTGCTCTGTGGTTTATCCCATTGGGTGTCTTTATTTTATGCGGAATATGGATTATGCTTCTGATGTGTCCTGATATTATCATCGGCGGGTGGCTAGCCTGGGTTCTCAAGGCTTGTTCATTATATTGACTGTGTATTGCTGCTGTCCATTGAATGCTATTGATGTTACCATGAGGTTCACTGAGAATTATTTTTAATAAAAAGCTACATGCAACAACAAAACAACACTCTGGTGCCTAACTCTGCAAGTAGCAGTGCTAGCCTTAGGTAGACCTGAGTAAGAAACTGCATTGATGATTGTGGTATAAATAGGAACAGTATAAAGTTCATGGGGTGAATGAACAGCTGCATTTTTATATAGTATTTGGTGCCTAACCTCTTAGCTCTATGTACAATGAATAATTCTGTTAATTTGTTTTTTCTTGGTCCTGATTACTTATTAGAGCTGGGAACAGAGGACC